>NC_057799.1:270281770-270652273 GCF_018294505.1 Triticum aestivum | reverse complement strand
CGCCGCCGCATCCCGCCGCCGCCGCCGCCTTTGCCTCTCCGCCCGCCCGCCGGAGCCCCGCCCCCTCGCCCGCCGGAGCCCCTCGCCGGAGCGAGCCCCGTCGAGGTACTGCCCGTGTTCGCGTTGACCGGTTTTTCTGAAGAAAAAAAACCTTTTGTTTAAAAAAAACCCTAGATCGTTTTTTTTTCGGTTTTCTTATTTTTCGAGCGTTCACCGAACCGTTCGTTTTAACGAACGCGTTCGTCGGTTTTTCTCTGTTAACGAACGTCCGTTATTTAACCGTTCGTTCGTTTTTCTTTTTCGTCGGATTTTCTCGTTATTTTCTCAGATTCGATTTCTGATCGAAACTTCGAATCTGTTTAACTTTTCGCTCGTTTATCGGAATCAGGTGATTCAAGCGCCTAGAGTTTCGTCTCGAAATTCTCTTTCCGTTTAACCTACTCAAACAAGTTTTTGCTACAGTAAAATTTGACCTAGATCCAGATTAGCAAACGAAGTTTCTTTCTTTCGCCGTTTGACTTCCGTTGCTTCTTTCGAGTTGATTTTTTTTGCAAACCGGAGTTCTTAAGTTGAACTTTCTGGTTGGATCTTTCTTTCGAGTTTTACCTGTGCATTAGATGAGTACTGATTGTATGCTTGTTTGTTTGCGATAGAGTACCCGGAGTGTGCCGCTTGTTACTTCGAATCGCTAGATTTTGCGGATCATCAGCAAGGCAAGTAACACTTTGATCATACCCCGTTCATACCCAGTTTTATTGCATTAGATCTATTTCCTCAAACACATTGCATGATTAGGATCTAATTAAACTGTGGGTATTGGGAAGTAGTTGAGGTAGTACCTATTACCTGTTTTCTTAGCAAACCCTCGGGAGTTACTTCTACGTTGCTTTTATTATTGCCATGCTATGCTCGTAGACGTGGATTGGGTTTGAGAGATATTCATGACAGATGTGAGTGTTTAATAATGGTTCAACTTAAGGTGGCAACTAAAACTCACATCTGGGTGGATTGAGGCACCTGGAGAACCCAGTGTTGTCTGTATGTATAAGGTCCGCCACCCAGGCTCAAAGGGATCATAAGATTATTCATGCTAGAAACTTCCGTGTGCAGCCGCAAGCTATTATGGGCTCTAGCATAGCTGAGTAGGTTACAGGATCTCTTGAAGAGGTGGACTAGCAGATGTAGGGGAAAGTAGGTGTACCGGTCCATCCAGAGTAGAGAGTGACTGTTTCTGAAAGACTGTGTCTCGGTCATCCGTTTCTCAAACATCATGTAGTGCGAGAATCAAGCGGAGGCGATCGAGTCTTGTGGGAAAAGTGCACAAACCTCTGCAGAGTGTACAAACTGATCATGATTAGCCGTGTCCCCGGTTATGGACAACTTGAGTATCTAGTACCTGGATTATCATTTGAATCTCATCACCGTGATACTTATAATTAATTTTGTTGGGTTAATGATGTTACTTAATTGGGATTGAGTTGGAGGTACCTTCTCAATGTTTCAACCACCATGATAGTTAAATAAAATTCATTCCTTTGCAGTAGGATAAAATTGGCTTTTCGCAAAACTGTAACCATAGAGCCTTTCCACCAGCCATATATGCATATAGTATAGCATTATCATTGTTCATTGCTCTCTATGTGTTGCTTTGCTAGCATATTCTATGTGCTGACCCGTTTTCGGGCTGCAACGTTTCATGTTGCAGACTTTTCAGACGACGAGTAAGGTGCCTTAGGTCGTGGTCTTATACTCAGTGATGCCGCTGGAGTTGATGGACTCACTTATCTTCCAAGTCTTCCGCTGTTATCGTTTTTAGATGGCCTTAAGCCATGTTTATTATACTTAATCTCTTTGGAGATATTCGATGTAATAAGTGTGTGATTGCTACTCTATTATAAATCCTCCATTTGTACTGTGCGTGTCAGCATTACTGATCCAGGGATGACACTGGTGCACAGCAGCACATGCCATTTGAGGTCTGGTCGCTACAAAGTTGGTATCAGAGCACACGCTGACTATAGGACACGACCACTAAGCTTAAGCCCTAGAAAAACTTCTCTCTTCTTATTTCTGACTCCTCTCCACTTTCTACTCTTTTAGGAATGGCGAATGCAAGGAACAAGTTCATTCAACCAGATGAAGACACGCCGTTTGGACGACATTTGAAGGAAGTCACCAAGTACTTGAACATAGGAATACCAAGCATCACCGGAACCTGCAACGCTACATTACCTGAAGAGGAGAGCTGGAAGATTCAAATTATCATTCCAGGAAGGACGTTTCCGCCAATTACGGAACCCATGAGATTGGTTTTCAAAGCACCAACTTGGAGTTTAGGGAAGAGCATGGCCGCACATATCGCCATGGGACGCATTGGAGAAGTCTACCACCAGGAGCTTAAGGATACAATTTATCAAATTTGTGGACGTCGAGACGCACAATGGGAGATGATCAAGACCAAGAAGGATGGATCAATTGCAGCTTTCATCCAGGAGCAGAACCAACATATTCGACGCCAGGAGAATCAGATATGCACGGACAAGGAAGAACTGAAGAAGGCATTCACGAAGATCAAGGAGCTCCAAGAAGAACTCAAGACTACACGCGAAGATTACTTGGAGGAAATCAACGCACTAGTCGGGAAGATTGACGACCTGGAGAATAAGATTGGAGCATTCGTGAGAAATCCAGTGCCAAAAGCAGAAGTCGACGAATGCACTTGTCCGGATAACTACATCATCATCGACGACACCGACTCGGAACCAAGTGAAGACGAATGGATTGATGAAGCTGGAGCAGACATCATGGAGTCTTCAACGGATCAGAATTTTTAGTAGACTACCATACCAGTAGTAGTTTTTCCCCCATTTAGTAGTATAGTTCAAGCACTTTGTAACGCTAGTTAGATCGATTGTTTTTCCTTGTTTGGATTGATTGAGTGATATTGATTGAATTTGTCTCATGAGCATATGGGTAGTGTTTTCTCTCTAGACCTCATTCTATTCTTAATTCTCATCTTTTCTAAACCTATCAGATGCCTCCGAGACGCGACACCGGATTTGTTTTTCCCGCCAGAGATCACCCAGTTGATTCAGCAACAGAATGCCTTGATGCAAGTGTTAGTTCAGAACCAAGGCAACAACAACAACAACAACCCACCGCCACCACCACCTGTTGATCACTTAGCCCGTTTCTTAAGGCTAAACCCGCCGGTGTTTTCCAGTAGCACCGAGCCGATTGTTGCAGATGATTGGCTCCGCAAAGTTGGAAGGGAGTTGACCACTGCAGGATGCACATATGCGGAAAGAGTGCGTTTTGCCGCACATCAGCTTGATGGACCCGCAGCATCATGGTGGGAGAATTATACAGCCACACACCCTATTGACACTGTCACATGGGACCAGTTTCAGCAAGCTTTCCGTATAGCTCATGTTTCAGCAGGAGCTATGGCTATGAAGAAGCGTGAGTTTCGCAACCTACGCCAAGGAGGACGCACCGTAGGCCAGTATGTGGAGGATTTCAGTAAGTTAGCATGTTATGCACCAGATGACGTTGCTACGGATGCAGCCAAGCAGGAGAAGTTTCTGGAAGGATTGAATGATGAGCTGAGTATGCAGTTGATGGTAGCAACTTTCAACAACTACTAGGAGCTGGTAGATAGAGCTCTCATGATAGAAGGGAAGCAACAGCAGATTGAAAACCGCAAGAGGAAGTATGGACAAGGGAAGTATAATTCTGGAGCCCAGCAGAAGCCACGATTTACCCCGAAGCCGGGAGGACAGTTTCAGCATACCCATGGAGGAGGTAGTTCGTACAACCATAATGGCTCCAAGAATGGTAATGGGAATGGAGGAGGAAACGGACAGAACCGCACCAACCCATCTACCCCAACCAAGAGAGATCTAAGTCACATTACTTGTTTCAAGTGCCAGAAGACGGGACATTATGCAACTGATTGTCCCGAAGCCCAAAATGGAAATGGCAATGGAAGCTCTGGGAAGAAGCCGAACCCGTTCAACAAAGGACATGTGAACCACGTGAGCGTGGAGGAGATTGAAGCTCAGCCTGATGCAGTAATAGGTAAGTTTTTGGTTAAGTCATTTACTGCAACTGTTCTTTTCGATACTGGTGCATCGGATTCATACATATCAAGGGGATTCGTAAACAAGTTTAAGATGTCCACCCAAGTTCTCAAAAGCCCCATGTTAGTAACCTCGCCAGGAGCAGAGTATATGGCCACCCAAGGATGTTTTAAGATACCGTTGGCCATTGGAAGGCATGTTTTCCCCTCAGACCTCATTGTTTTGGAATCGCAAGGTTTGGATGTGATTTTGGGAATGGATTGGCTATCGCTGTATGGAGGAAACATCGATTGTACCAGCAAGACTATTTTGCTTACCACCCCGGAAGGAAAGAGGATCAAGTATGTATCCAAGCACATGCCGAAGAGGACTCAAGTGAATTCCTTATCAGGAGTTGTACAGGAGGAAGTACCAGTGGTGAAGGATTATCCGGATGTATTTCCAGAAGAGTTGCCAGGCATGCCACCAGATAGAGACATTGAGTTTTTGATTGAACTTTTGCCAGGCACAGGGCCAATATCTAAGAGACCGTACAGGATGCCCGCAAAGGATTTGGAGGAAATTAAGAAGCAGATCAAGGAGTTACTGGATAAAGGCTATATTCGCCCAAGTTCGTCACCTTGGGGATCACCAGTACTTCTAGTGGAGAAGAAAGATGGATCGCTGAGGATGGTTGTTGATTACCGAGGATTGAATGAAGTGACCATCAAAAACAAGTACCCACTGCCGATGATCAATGATTTGTTTGACCGCCTGCAAGGAGCTAAAGTATTTTCCAAGATCGATCTACGATCAGGATACCATCAGTTAAAGATTCGAGAGCAGGATATACCCAAGACAACTTTTACCACCAGATATGGATTGTATGAGTATACCGTTATGTCATTTGGACTGACTAACGCACCGGCCTATTTCATGAACCTGATGAACAAAGTGTTTATGGAATTTTTGGATAAGTTCGTCGTGGTGTTCATTGATGATATTTTAATCTTTTCCAAGGATGAAGAAGAGCATGAGGAGCATTTACGATTGGTACTTGAGAAGCTCAGAGAACATCAGTTATATGCCAAGTTCAGCAAATGTGAGTTTTGGTTGAAGGGAGTTGGATTCCTTGGACATGTTATTTCTGGAGAAGGAATAGCAGTAGACCCTGCCAAGGTTGACACAGTGACAAGTTGGGAATCACCCACGACAGTTGGAGAAATCCGGAGTTTTCTTGGACTCGCAGGATACTACTGGAGATTCATCGAGAATTTCTCAAGGATTGCTAAGCCCATGACTGAGCTATTAATGAAGGACACCAAATTTAATTGGACTGAGGAATGTGAAGCTAGTTTCCAGGAGTTGAAGAAACGATTGGTTACCTCACCCGTATTGATTCTGCCAGATCAACGCAAGGACTATGAAGTTTATTGCGACGCTTCTCGTCGAGGACTTGGAGCAGTGCTTATGCAGGAAGGAAGAGTTGTTTCGTATGCTTCACGACAACTTAAACCCCATGAGAAGAATTATGCTACGCATGATTTGGAATTAGCAGCCGTGGTGCATGCATTGAAGACATGGAGACATTTTCTCATCGGAAACCATTGTGAGGTGTACACGGATCACAAGAGTTTGAAGTACATTTTCACGCAGAAGGAGTTAAACCTCAGACAGAGGAGATGGTTGGAGCTCATCAAAGACTATGATATGAGATTGCATTATCACCCTGGAAAGGCTAACGTAGTAGCAGACGCGTTGAGCCGCAAGAGTCATGTCAACACCCTCATGACAGGAGAGTTACCTCAGGAGTTAGCCGAGGACTTACGCGAGCTATGTTTGGAGATAGTCCCTAGAGGCTATTTAGCGACATTGGAGATTCAGTCTACCTTGATGGAAAGGATCAGAGAAGCTCAGAAGACAGACAAGGAGATTGAAGAGATAAAGGAGAAGATGAGCAAAGGAAAAGCCAAGGGATTTCGTGAGGACGAGCACGATACCTTATGGTTCGAGGGCCGCGTATATGTGCCAAATGATCCGGAGATCAGGAAGTTGATTTTGCAAGAAGCCCATGATTCACCATACTCGATTCACCCAGGGAATACCAAGATGTATTTGGATTTGAAGAATACTTTCTGGTGGACCGGAATGAAGAAGGATATTGCGGAGTTCGTAGCAGTTTGTGATGTATGCCAGAGAGTGAAGGCAGAGCATCAGAAGCCAGCAGGATTGCTACAACCATTGCCGATACCCGAATGGAAGTGGGATAAAATAGGCATGGATTTTATCACAGGATTACCCAGGAACCGTTCAGGCTATGACTCGATATGGGTTGTAGTCGACCGTTTGACGAAAGTGGCTCATTTCATTCCAGTGAAAACCACTTACACCAGTGCTAAGTTGGCAAAGATATACATGACCAGGATAGTATGTTTGCATGGAGTTCCGAGGACCATTGTATCAGACAGAGGAACCCAATTTACCTCGAAGTTTTGGAAGCAGTTACATGAAACATTGGGAACCAGGCTGGAATTTAGTACAGCATTTCACCCGCAGACAGATGGACAGACCGAGAGAGTCAACCAGATTTTGGAAGACATGTTGAGAGCATGTGCGCTAGATTATGGATCAAGTTGGGATGACAATTTGCCATATGCGGAGTTTTCTTATAACAACATTTATCAAACCAGTTTGAAGATGGCCCCTTTCGAAGCTTTGTACGGAAGGAGGTGTAGAACACTGTTGTTATGGGACGAAGCTAGAGACCGTCAGTTGTTTGGACCAGATTTGATTAAGGAGTCTGAACAGAAAGTGAAGTTGATTCGCGATAGGCTCAAGGTAGCCCAGTCCAGGCAGAAGAGTTATGCTGATTCTAAACGCAAGGAGACAGTTCACGAAATCGGAGACAGAGTGTATCTTCGAGTATCACCACTACGAGGAGTGAAGCGCTTTGGAGTTAAGGGAAAGTTAGCGCCTCGTTTTATTGGACCATACAGAGTGTTGGAACGTATGGGAGAAGTTGCCTACAAGCTGGAATTGCTCGAAGGATTGTCTGGAGTACATGATGTATTTCACGTTTCGCAGTTGAAGAAGTGCCACGCAGAGATGGCTGAGATACCGCTGAGAGATACTGTGCCACTGGAAGCGATTCAGTTGGAAAGTGATTTGACCTATGAGGTGAAACCAGTGAAGATTCTCGAGTATGCCAGCCGAGTTACCCGCAGCAAGGTTATCAAGTTTTGCAAAGTTCAGTGGAGTCACCACACCGAAGATGACGCCACCTGGGAGCGAGAGGAAGATCTACGGAAAAACCACTCCCACTTGTTTTCTAGCCAACCCGAATCTCGAGGGCAAGATTCATCTTAAGGGGGTAGGTTTGTAACATCCCAAATTTTCAATTTGGAATGTTATACATAGATCATCATTGCATATCATGTTTTATTGCATTTTGACAAATCCTCGATAAATCCTAAGCAACTCAAGGACCCTCGGAGAGAGTTGGGGATTTTCTCAAATTTTCTTATTTGATTTTCAAACGAGGATTGGGATTTTAATTATTTTTCTCTCCGGAAAAATATTTCATTTTAAAAATAAACGAGAGGAGAAAATATGACTTCTCCAAAAATATTGAAATACTGGAGGAAAAAATGTTAAAATCATTATTTGGAATTTATTGGATTTTATTTGCAATTTTTATTACATTTAAAAATATGCATGTTTTCAAAATATTTATTTTTGATTTTAAAAATGTTCACCCCATTCTAGATTTTCTAACTAGACGGGGAAAATTTATTTCGTATTTTTCTGATTTTTATTTATTTTTCTACGTAATATTTTCCGCGGAACATATTTCAAAAAAAAAAAAATACGCGCCGCGCCGACTGGGCCGAGCCCAGCCGACGGCCCACCCCGCCGCGACCTCTCCTTCCTCCCCACGCCGCCGGAGTCCGCCGGGAGCACGAAGCCGCCGCCGCCTCGGGCTTTGCCCCTTCCCCAAGCCTCTAGCCCCCCCTCCATATATACCCCGCCCCCCCTCCGTTTCTCCTCACCCGAGCCACCGCCGCCGCCCGCCGCCGCCGCCGCCTTTGCCTCGCCGCCCGCCCGCCGGAGCCCCGCCCCTCGCCCGCCGGAGCCGCCCCGAGCCCCGCCGACCCCGCCCGCCGGAGCCCCTCGCCGGAGCGAGCCCCGTCGAGGTACTGCCCGTGTTCGCGTTGACCGGTTTTTCTGAAGAAAAAAAACCTTTTGTTTAAAAAAAACCCTAGATCGGTTTTTTTTCGGTTTTCTTATTTTTCGAGCGTTCACCGAACCGTTCGTTTTAACGAACGCATTCGTCGGTTTTTCTCTGTTAACGAACGTCCGTTATTTAACCGTTCGTTCGTTTTTCTTTTTCGTCGGATCTTCTCGTTATTTTCTCAGATTCGATTTCTGATCGAAACTTCGAATCTGTTTAACTTTTCGCTCGTTTATCGGAATCAGGTGATTCAAGCGCCTAGAGTTTCGTCTCGAAATTCTCTTTCCGTTTAACCTACTCAAACAAGTTTTTGCTACAGTAAAATTTGACCTAGATCCAGATTAGCAAACGAAGTTTCTTTCTTTCGCCGTTTGACTTTCGTTGCTTCTTTCGAGTTGATTTTTTTTTGCAAACCGGAGTTCTTAAGTTGAACTTTCTGGTTGGGTCTTTCTTTCGAGTTTTACCTGTGCATTAGATGAGTACTGATTGTATGCTTGTTTGTTTGCGATAGAGTACCCGGAGTGTGCCGCTTGTTACTTCGAATCGCTAGATTTTGCGGATCATCAGCAAGGCAAGTAACACTTTGATCATACCCCGTTCATACCCAGTTTTATTGCATTAGATCTATTTCCTCAAACACATTGCATGATTAGGATCTAATTAAACTGTGGGTATTGGGAAGTAGTTGAGGTAGTACCTATTACCTGTTTTCTTATCAAACCCTCGGGAGTTACTTCTACGTTGCTTTTATTATTGCCATGCTATGCTCGTAAACGTGGATTGGGTTTGAGAGATATTCATGACAGATGTGAGTGTTTAATAATGGTTCAACTTAAGGTGGCAACTAAAACTCACATCTGGGTGGATTGAGGCACCTGGAGAACCCAGTGTTGTCTGTATGTATAAGGTCCGCCACCCAGGCTCAAAGGGATCATAAGATTATTCATGCTAGAAACTTCCGTGTGCAGCCGCAAGCTATTATGGGCTCTAGCATAGCTGAGTAGGTTACAGGATCTCTTGAAGAGGTGGACTAGCAGATGTAGGGGAAAGTAGGTGTACCGGTCCATCCAGAGTAGAGAGTGACTGTTTCTGAAAGACTGTGTCTCGGTCATCCGTTTCTCAAACATCATGTAGTGCGAGAATCAAGCGGAGGCGATCGAGTCTTGTGGGAAAAGTGCACAAACCTCTGCAGAGTGTACAAACTGATCATGATTAGCCGTGTCCCCGGTTATGGACAACTTGAGTATCTAGTACCTGGATTATCATTTGAATCTCATCACCGTGATACTTATAATTAATTTTGTTGGGTTAATGATGTTACTTAATTGGGATTGAGTTGGAGGTACCTTCTCAATGTTTCAACCACCATGATAGTTAAATAAAATTCATTCCTTTGCAGTAGGATAAAATTGGCTTTTCGCAAAACTGTAACCATAGAGCCTTTCCACCAGCCATATATGCATATAGTATAGCATTATCATTGTTCATTGCTCTCTATGTGTTGCTTTGCTAGCATATTCTATGTGCTGACCCATTTTCGGGCTGCAACGTTTCATGTTGCAGACTTTTCAGACGACGAGTAAGGTGCCTTAGGTCGTGGTCTTATACTCAGTGATGCCGCTGGAGTTGATGGACTCACTTATCTTCCAAGTCTTCCGCTGTTATCGTTTTTAGATGGCCTTAAGCCATGTTTATTATACTTAATCTCTTTGGAGATATTCGATGTAATAAGTGTGTGATTGCTACTCTGTTATAAATCCTCCATTTGTACTGTGCGTGTCAGCATTACTGATCCAGGGATGACACTGGTGCACAGCAGCACAGGCCATTTGAGGTCTGGTCGCTACAGGTGTGGCAGAGCGGAACCTGCGGTGACGGCCTCCCCCCATCTCTAATAAGCAGCAGAAGAGACCAATTAGTATCTAGCTAGAAGCATATCTATAAACATAGAGCCAAGTTTCTAGACATGAAAGAAAACTGAGAAAAAAAAGCAATGCACTTGTGCTCAACAACATCAACAACACTTAGTTAATTTGGTAGGTTAGTTGGCAATGGCAATTGGCACCCTTCAAAACTAGGGATTTCTTTAGACGTGGAAGAAAACTGAAAATGTTGAAAAAAGAGCATAGTAATCTAAAAATAGGGGAAAATACACTTCTTCTTTCTCCTCTTTATCTTCTTCTTTTTTTCATCTTTCTTCTTTCTTCTTAACCAAAACTAAACCTAACGTTCCTTCTCGTGTGATCACATTGGAATACTTGTGGCAACAAATCATAGTTGCACCATATTTTAGGTGGCTCTAGGTGCCACACACCAAGCAAACAAACAAACCTCAAATCAGAAACTAAGGGTGTAGTGTCGTAAAATCAATTTACTTTGTATGCAAATCAGAATGTATAGTTTGCCTTTCCGCAAAAAAGAAAAGGAAAAGACGGGTATAGTTTGCCTCTTATGACAGATTCCATAAGCAATATGCATGCCTTGTTGTTTTCTCAAATTAAACTAATTCGAGTGTTGCTGATTGATGAATTTGAATATATGCAAAGGAATTTGAGGAAAGCTTTTGCTCTTCTCACTATTAGTTTCATAATCTTTTATACAACCCCTTCAAGGAGTGTGTGGATAACTTTCGTTTATAGTTCACTAGATATGTGTATTACATTTTCTATTGGAAATGCATTTGAATTCATTTATCACAAATACTAATTCTAAAGTTTAACTCCGATGATACAGTTGCCACGTACCTACCAAGACATGCCAATTTTTTTCTTGTATATAAAAGAACTCGTGCACTAATATTTACTTCACTGAAATATTTTTCACTTTGAAGGGAAATAGTTTTTGTTCCATCATCTATTAATAATATAATAATAATAATTCATTATATGCCAATGAGTTGAGAAATCTGGCACTACATTATTTAAATGACACATAAAAAGCATAATGTACAAAAAATTGATCATGCATAACTAAACACTGTGGATCAATAATAGTATAGAAGATGATCTAACTAATAAGACTACTAGTGAGAATTGAGATTATACACAATTATAGTAGAGAAGATGCTATCTATGCTCTAAACCTAAACTAAAGTAAACCTAAACTAAACCAAACCTAAAATAAACCTAAACTAAACTTAAAATACAGAAACAAAAACAGAAAAAAAACAAGAGGTCTCACCGGGTGGAGGAGGGGGCACCGGAGGGGTGGGGCGGCCACGGTGGTGGAGGAGAGGGGCGTCGGGGCGGCCGGGTGGAGGAGGGGGCGCCGGAGCGGCGGGGAGGCCGCGGTGGTGGAGCAGAGGGGCGTCGGGGCCGCCGGGTGGAGGAGGGAGCGCCGGAGCGGCGAGGCGGCCGTGGTGGTGGAGCAGAGGGGCGCCGGGGCCGCCGGGGTGGAGGAGGGGGTGCCGCGGCGATGTGGGTGGCATGGGGCGGCGATGGCTCGGGCACGGGCGGCGTGGCGCGACGACGGGGATGGCGCGGGGCGGGGAAGGGGGTCACCTGGGCTGCTGGGGCGGCGCGGCGACTGGGGTGGCGCGGGGCGGCAGCGGCACGGGGGCGGGATGGTGCGGGGCGGCGGCGGCTCGGGCGCGGGCGGAGAGAGAGAGAGGGGACAGATGTGGGGCGCGGGCGGGCGTCGATATGGATTTTAGTTAGGGCACGGTTCTTTGTCGTCCGCCAGCAGACGGCAAAGATCCTAGCTAACAGGCGTTAGCTTGGCCACTTTCTTTGCCGTCTACTAGCGGACGGCAAAGACAGTGTCCATTAGGTGGTTCTCGATAGTGGGCCACCCTCATTCTTCGCCGTCGGCTAGCAGACGGCAAAGACTATATGCCGTCTGCTGGCGGACGGCAAAGACTTGGCTGACGGCAAATATGGTCTTTGTCGTCAGCCAAATCTTTGCCGTCAGCTTCTATTGAGCTGACGGCAAAGAAGGTCTTTGCCGTCAGCTAGCGGACGACAAAGACATGGCTGACGGCAAAGATCCTGATGTAGGGTGGAACCCTAGATGGCTAATCTTTCATGAAAGGAGCGGATCCCTACGAAGAACGTGATGAACACGAGGGGAAACACGAGGGAAACATGAGGGGAACACGAGAGAAATCACTCAACCAACAAGAATAGATCACACATGCGCTAGATCGATGAACACAAAGGTAAGATACAAGATCCAAAGTCAACAACGGACGATACAAACGGTAACCGGTTCTTCTCCGTGAGGAGGTCTTGAATCCACGAGGGGATCTTCCCGTGAGGGGTCTTGAATCCAAGGTGGATCTTCTCCGTAGAGGGGCCGCAGTCTCTCTTGTGGAGTAGATCCGATATGGATGAGCAAAGCTCTATCTCTAAATGAGCTTATCCTTTGCTAACCCTAGAATGGAGGAGGGGGTGGTCTATTTATAGTCTAAGTCACAAAAGGGTAAGTGGGAAAGGGGTACATGGGCCTCTGGCCCGTGGCTGCGTGCAGGCAGGCGCCGGATGTCCGAGTTGGGGGCCGGATGTCCGGGGCTTCGCGAGGCGCCGGATGTCCGGGGCTCGGGCCGGATGTCCGGGCTGAAGTGGCCAAACTTCGGGTGCGTTCTGTCGTCGATGCCGGATTTCCGGGGGAAGGGCCGGATGTCCGGGCTTTGGCGAGGCGTCGGATGTCCGGGGCTGGCACCGGATGTCCGGCCGCTGATGCTGTTAGCCATCTGTTGGTGCAGCTCCTTGGCGGCTGCACAGGCGCCGGATGTCCGGCCCTTGGCCCGGATGTCCGGCCGCTGTAGCTTCATCAGCTCCGTCTTCTTCCGTCGTCGCTTCCAGGCTTCCCTCGCGGATGGTGTAGTTGTTCCTTGGCGGTTGCACTCCTCCGCGTCGTCCGTAGTGTTCCGACAATACCTATGCATGCACACGAGTGGAGTGTCAAGTAGTATACCATCCTCGAAGGGGTCAAGTGAGCACGTGTAAAGGAGATGATTCACCTTTGTGTATGTGAAGTAGATGTCGCACGTGTCACTCGCCAAACGGACTCTTGACATGGTGATGTCCATAGGATGCTCCGCATCATCTCCCCTCCCTTGGGAAAGATCCGACCTCGGATCGAAAACCAAATCACCATGGGAAAGAGATGGCTTCGCCGTGTAGAAGTGGACGTTCACCAAGTACTTGTCATCTTGAAGCTCGAAATGGGCACTCTCCAATGTCGCACCGTCTTGTGATTCCTTCAAAAGGAGTAAGGACAACAAACACTTGGAAAAACAAATGTGGTTAGCGTTAGTGCAAAACCAAGCATTCAAGAGGTGATTCACCAAACAAGTGTCGTCATCATGCAAAGCATATGGTTTGACAAAGGATTGTGACATGGCATGTAAGCATATCAATTGATCACAAGCAAAGATATCATGGGGACAAGCATGTAAAAGGGAGGTAGTGATGCAAATATGTGTGTCAAGAGAATAAGCATCTACCTCAAGTTCATAGCAAGCATTCACAAATTGCTCAATGAAAGGTCTATGGTAGGCATATGAATCATTCACAACACCAAATAAGATGAGATGTCTAAACATATGGGTCAAGTGCAAGGCAATCCAAGCGTAACGTGCATGGGGTGTGGTGAATATTGTGGGGCACTCAACACAGTAGAAAGAGCAATTGTTCCTCATGTGCGAGGCAATCAAGTCAAGCATGTAGCAATCAATGAGACATGGCATATGTGAAGTGATGACATTGTTGCAACCAAACATGTGAGAGGAGCAAGTAATCCAAGAATCGGATCCAACACACAAGGCATATATATTATGATGCATGGAACGGTGAAAATAACAAGTTGAAGCAAGATGTCTAACATGTGTGCAATCAAGTGGTCCAAGATGAACAATAAGTTTCATGGTGCAAGCAACACAAGTAGTATGATCCATAATATCCATGCTCAAGAAAGATGTCACCTTGATGGCGTGTCCTTGTGCGTCCTTCACAATGCCGAACGCAAGCAAAAGGCGGTGTAGAAGCAAGTCGTGGTAGAATGTATGAGGCTCGCTCTCAAGAGCTCGAATGGTCAACTCACGTGAGGCGGAAGTCGACACAAAGTCCAAGAATCATACACATGCACACAACAAAACAAAGAACGTATGCGCATGGTAGATAAACACATCATCCATCATGATGGTTCTCTTCTCTTGCACATAACCATTAGAAGCACAAGTGCATGAATAATATGATGCAACAATGGCAATATTCATGGCACTAGGTATATGGTGCAAAGAGGTAAGACAAGCATGCTTCACAGGAAATATGTCAAAATCTCCAATCATATGTGAGAATGCTATGGGGGCAAACTCATAAGCAAGACTAATAGCATTGTTGCACTCAATACATGGCAAATCATCTAGCATGAGGGAGGCAACATATGGAGAGATATGACAAGAAGCAATAACAATCATGTGCAAAGCATGTAGATAGTTGTCATCAACCGCATGAAGTGAGCAAGTATAAATCATTGGTGATGCAACAAGGCAAGCAATAATAATCAAGTCGTGCAAACTAGTGGAGCGAAGATGCAACACATTAGAGGAAATCATGGCAATCATGTCATGTGAGCAAAGAATAGGCATAGGCAATGTACATGACATATTGCAAGCACGAACACAAATCAAGATCATAGTATCATCATAGGCATGGGGCACAAAGCAATCATGGCAATCACAAACAATATCTCCACCACGCTTGCAAATACACATACAAGTACTAGAATCAATCATCATGTGTAATGCAAAGCATGGGTCACAAATGCATGGCAAAGGCATAGTAATGGGCATATCATGCAAAGTGAACATGGCAAGATGGGCAAATGATATGTAATGGACAATAACCCATAACCATGTGAGGGTCATGTAGAAGAAATGCGCGAAGTTTTTGCGCGAAGTGAGAGGTGGGAAAGGCAATCCATGGTATCCCAAGTCATCATTGCTCTCTAGAGCTCGTTTTGTCAACTCGTGGGATTGCGAGGTTGACAAGTATTCATGGGTACCTACACAACAAATACACAAACGAAAGAAATTGTGTGTGTGGTAAATGTACACATCATCCATCATGATGTGTATGTGCACGTGTGAGTTAGCACAAGATAAGCAATGCTCGAAGAAATTTGATGCATGGTATAAGAACATGTCATCCATCATGAAAGAATAGTTGTTATGTATAACACGATGGGGATGCAAATTGAGCATACAATTATATGGCACATCAATAGCATGTTTATTCATGGGGAGCATATTGTGCACACAAGTATTGGGATCATGCAATTGATGGGATGGATCAAAATCTCCTAAAATGTATGAGGAAACTATGGGGGTCTCCTCATGAGCAATATTGTAAATCATATGGAGAAAATGGACAACATCCAAACAATGCATATCCGAAGCTAGGTGGTCATGGCATGGCATATGAGATAAATGATGCAAAGGGAGCATGTCAATATCATCACAAGAAAAACAAATGCCAATAACCATGGGCTTGTCATCTATGCCATATGTGCAAATTGGGTTAATTTTAATGGCATATGCATAATCACTACGAAGAGATTGCAAATATGACATATGATTGATCTCATGCATAGCATATGACAAGTCAAGCGGATTGTCAAACATGATGTGACCTAAAGAATTGTCACAAGAAATCCTATGTAACATGGCATCACAACTAATAGACTCCACATGGCAATCATCATACTCATCATAAATGGGTAAATCATCCCATGGGGAAATCTCACTAGCATGAAGCAAGGTAATAGGTGGATCAACATCATGCAAGCAATCAATGTCAAGAATGTCCACTAGTGGGACTAGAGCATCACCGTCACCTATGTTACCTTGTTCATTCCACTCAAGTGGTGTAGGTGAGGTGGGAAAGACCAAATGGTGGTCATCTTCATCTTGATGGAACCATGTGGGGGGTGCATCATATTCCACCATGGCCATCGTCATGTCCATAGGAAGGACGAAGTCGTCGTGAATCGGCGCGTCATCATAAATGAGACCTAGCACCAAATGAGAAGACACAATAGAGGTAGAGGTTAAGTCGTTAGAATTCAAATCTCCTCACTCTCTCTATGTGGTGGTTCACTCACTCCCTCAAAGTAGGTGCACTCAATCGCACGTATGGTGGAGTCACTCATCTCACTCAAGTGGTGGGGGTTGTGGCTCTCCTCACATGGGAATTGGGGCAACACATCGGATATGGGGCTAGTGGTGAAGTCACTCTCACTCTCAATATGGTGGCACAAGTCACTCAAGTCATCATACGTCGCCGTGGTCGAAGTGAAATACTCAACCATCTCATCGCCGTCGCCGTGGATGAAGGCCGAAGATGGCACATCATCACTCTCGCCTCCTAAGATGGAAGCATCATCCTTGCTCGTCACCATGTCGCTTGCCTCAAAAGCTTGGTCCTTGAAGGTCTCCGTAGTCGTACTCGTCGCCGCACCATCTTGAAAAAGAGTCGTGGAGGACTCGGCATCATCAATGCCACAAAGAGGGATGGCGGTGAAGTCGAACTTGGGAGCATCGTCTTGGAGCTCGTCGGGCTTGGACATCTTGGTGGTACTAGCCTCATGCTCGTCGTCTTTGAGTTTGGTCTTCGAGAAGTGTGCTTGGGGTGGAGAAGCCTTGGCCTTCATGAGTTCTTGTTCCGCCTTGAGAGCACCAATGTAGTTGTCGTCGAGGGACTTGTAGTTCTCGAGGAAGATGGTCTTGGAGATGGCATTGTTCAATCCCATCATGAAGTGGAACTTCATTGACATGGGGTCGTCCACGCCGGCTCGTCGCAAGGCAATCTTCATCTCCTTGAAGTACGCGTCGATGGACTTGGATCCTTGGTTGGTGTTCTCCAATTGGCGTAGAAGTTGTTCCGTGTAGGTTGGAGGCACAAACTCTCGCCGCAAAGCTTTCTTCGTCTTGGGCCAACTCATGTCGTAGGTTTCCGAAGGTGTGTGAAGCCACCATGTCGAGGCGTAGTCGTGGAAGTTTCTTGTGGCGCACTTCACTTGATCTTCGGGAGGAACTTGATGTAGCTTGAGGTAGTCGTCCATTAGGTGCTCCCACTCGAGATACTCCTCGGGTTCTTGAGTCCCATAGAAAGGAATCTCATGGTCGGTGTCGAGGTCGTAGTAGCTCGTGGAAGTCGCGGACTTGAGCTTGGGGAGCTTCTCTTGAGCGTAGTCTTGAGGTGCTTGTTGGCGAAGATGCCGTATATCCGTAGGCGAAGATGCCTTGAAGTCGCTTGGCGAAGATGCCAAGGGAGATGGTGAAGTCGTTGAGCGGTTGTTGGTGTAGAGCTCTTGACCTTCACGTTCTTGGTGGTGATGGTGTCGATGCCGATGTGACCTTGCCGGAGATGGTAGCTCGGAGGCATGTGCTCTTGAGCGTCTTCTCGAAGATGAGGAAGATCGCTTGTATGACTTGATGAGGGATTTGATCTCCTCCATTTGAGCTTGCATCTTGGCGTCGTTGGAGTTGTTCGTGGCATCGAACTGTCGTTGTTGTAGACCGAAGGTGAAATGCCTTGCCTATCCATCACAAGACTCGAGCAAATGTGAGTGGGAGAAAGAGAAGAACGATACCAAATGTACCTTGACCGATGTTGAAGATGGATCAATGATCACTCAATGTGTAACAAGGAAATAGCACAATTGGTACCAATTCTTGTCGGTTTCTCACACCTACACAAGTAAGGCTTATAGTGGAGCTCGGTGAGGATAGTGGCACAAAAAATTTGATGCAAAATGTTAGCAAGAGTCAATAATGTTGAAAGAGATTCACAAATTCGCAAGTGAAACAAGTAGACCAATAGCAAAGAATGGCACACGGAAACACACACACGGATAGATAAATGGGGTCGTGCAACCAAGGAATGAGCACAAAATGTGGAGTCCACGGAAAACGCTCGTGTTGCACAACTCAAGAGAGACGCTAGCACGATTGCTCAATAGGCGGATACGACACTTGTGCACAACCTATGATATGCAAAATGGATAAACTTCTATCCCAAGTATGCTATGTATGTATGGTTCCCGGTGTTTCTCTCAAGATGATCCAAGATGATCGGATATGACAATCTTATATGCAATGTGGTATGATGCTATGGCACTTGCTTACAAGCTTCTTTGCTCTTCTCTTTTGCTTAAAAGCTTATTCTTTTTTTGTATGTATGGCCACTTTGCAAAATGCACAAACCAAGATAGCAATTGTGTATATGCGGGAACAAACTTGAGGCACACGAGATGATATGATACCAATATGATATGGTATGTATGCAATGGAAGTGTAGATCACTAATGTGCACAAGTAACGTTGCCGGCAATACTCAAATGGCTAGTCTCGATAGGCAAGTGACGCAAAATGGGCTAGGGGTTATCAATGCAATTGCAAGGGGAATATACAATGGTGTCGTCGAGGTTACCGTCCTTGGCGATGATGAGTGGCGGTGTTCTTGATGTAGATACCAAGATGATGGAGACTCGTCCCTAAGTAGCCGAAACACCTTAGGAAACGGAAAAACCACAACTCAAAATCTCAAGGACAAAAGTCAAACGGTGGTAGTGTAAGCGGTGGTGGTTTTGCGGAAGCTCAATGGGATTGCGGAAATGCAATGATGGGTTTTGAGACGCAATGCGGAAGTCGAGGGTAAGGTGGATGGACTATACACGGTGTCGGAGTTCGAAACACGGTCCCTAAGTAGCCGAAACACCTTAGGAGACACAACTCACAACACAAACAAAATTGGGTTAAGTTGGGTTGGTGGAAGTGTATGGTGGGTAAGCCTATGCGGAAGTTATGGTGGCGGTTGATGAAGAAGAAATCATCCCTAAGTAGCCGAAACACCTTAGGAGACTCAAATCACAACTCAAACAATCTCAAATGCTAAGGGGAACAAAATTGGTTAGGTTGCGGAAGTCGGTGGTGGTTATGGGATGTTGTGGTGGAAGCCCTAGGCAAAGATGTCAGAGTTGTCAAAATTTGATGGAGTCAAATTGGGATGGGACCTATCTAGAGGGGTAGAGGATGTCAATAGCTACTCAACGAGCTAAAGAACGTGAAAATCGGACTCCGGATGTGGAAGTTATGCACAAAACGGTGAAACGAAAAAGCTGAAATGTACAGGGGTCGGACATCCGGGGCTTTGGCTGGATTTCCGGGACCTGATGTCCAGAACCGCGCGCGAAAATGCGCTCCAGGAGCCGAATGTCCGGGCCACGGGCCGGATGTCCGAGGGGCCAGATGTCCGGGGCTACGGGCCGGATGTCCGGGCTCCAAATCCGAGGATGAACTCGAGGAACTCGATTTTGGGGGCGGAAATTGATGATTTCGGGGGCAAAATTGGAGAGATTTCGTGGATGGAAAGTGGGGAAAATTGGGGGAAATATAGATCCACAAGTAACAAAGCAAATCCATGGATCAAATTCAACAAAACATCATCAAACCAACAAATCACAAAAAAAAATTGGGGGCTATTTTTTGGTGGGGATTTTCGAATTTGGGACAAAATCAACAAAAATAGGCTAGAAAACACAACGGGGAGGCTCCGAAATCGTGATCAACGTGGCTCATGATACCAAGATATCATGAGACAAGCTGGCTCTGATACCAAGATGATGTAGGGTGGAACCCTAGATGGCCTATCTTTCACGAAAGGAGTGGATCCCTACGAAGAACGTGATGAACACGAGGGGAAACACGAGGGAAACATGAGGGTAACACGAGAGAAATCACTCAACCAACAAGAATAGATCACACATGCGCTAGATCGATGAACACAAAGGTAAGATACAAGATCCAAAGTCAACAACGGATGATACAAACGGTAACCGGTTCTTCTCTGTGAGGAGGTCTTGAATCCACGAGGGGATCTTCCCGTGAGGGGTCTTGAATCCAAGGTGGATCTTCTCCGTAGAGGGGCCGCAGTCTCTCTTGTGGAGTAGATCCGATATGGATGAGCAAAGCTCTATCTCTAAATGAGCTATTTGCTAACCCTAGAATGGAGGAGGGGGTGGTCTATTTATAGTCTAAGTCACGAAAGGGTAAGTGAGGGAAAGGGGTACATGGTCCTCTGGCCCGTGGCTGCGCGCAGGCAGGCGCCGGATGTCCGGGCTGGGGGCCGGATGTCCGGAGCTTCGCGAGGCGCCGGATGTCCGGGGCTCGGGCCGGATGTCCGGGCTGAAGTGGCCAAACTTCGGGTGTGTTCTGTCGTCGATGCCGGATTTCCGGGGGAAGGGCCGGATGTCCGGGCTTTGGCGAGGCGCTGGATGTCTGGGGCTGGCGCCGGATGTCCGGCCGCTGATGCTGTTGGCCGTCTGTTGGTGCAGCTCCTTGGCGGCTGCACAGGCGCCGGATGTCCGGCCCTTGGCCCGGATGTCCGGCCGCTGTAGCTTCAACAGCTCCATCTTCTTCCGTCGTCGCTTCTAGGCTTCCCTCGCGGATGGTGTAGTTGTTCCTTGGTGCTTGCACTCCTCCTCGTCGTCCGTAGTGTTCCGACAATACCTATGCATGCACACGAGTGGAGTGTCAAGTAGTATACCATCCTCGAAGGGGTCAAGTGAGCACGTGTAAAGGAGATGATTCACCTTTGTGTATGTGAAGTAGATGTCGCATGTGTCACTTGCCAAACGAACTCTTGACATGGTGATGTCCATAGGATGCTCCGCATCAGATCCTAATTCCAGTAGTGCAATATATTTGAAAATTCCTTCTAATTTACTGCACATGGAATTAACTCGCACACAAGTACACAAAAATATGATTTTTCAAACCGTTATGGTTAGGCGTTGCATGTAGATGTAGTTCAAATTTGAATTACCGTCATTAAATAGTTAGAAAATCACTTAAATGTCTTTAAAAGGTCAAATGACCCCTGAAATTTTTGAAATTTTCACATGACAGTTGTATTAGTGCATGTTAAATGTAGGAAAAAATTGAAGGCCGTAAGAGGAAGCTATCTCCCATTCGTCATCAAACATGCATTGTTACCTCTCGGAACCACGAACCTTCTAGCGAGTTGCTCCAGTTTGTGAGGGGTGTGTGTCGAAACGTTCGTCAAACATGCCAATTTCTTTACCGCATCATCTTGGTGGCATGACATTAAATCAAGCAAAGTTTCATGTTTTGCTGATTTTTTTATTTTTTGGAATTAAAATGCCATGTCACTCCATGCATACGTATGCATGTGCCCATGCCTTGAGACCAATATGTTGAAAATTCCTTCTAATTTACTGCACGTGGAATTAACTCGCACACAAGTACACAAAAATATGATTTTTCAAACCGTTATGGTTAGGCGTTGCATGTAGATGTAGTTCAAATTTGAATTACGGTCATTAAATAGTTAGAAAATCACTTAAATGTCTTTAAAAAGGTCAAATGACCCCTGAAATTTTTGAAATTTTCACATGACAGTTGTATTAGTGCATGTTAAATGTAGGAAAAAATTGAAGGCCGTAAGAGGAAGCTATCTCCCGTTCGTCATCAAACATGCATTGTTACCTCTCGGAACCACGAACTTTCTAGCGAGTTGCTCCAGTTTGTGAGGGGTGTGTGTCCAAACGTTCGTCAAACATGCCAATTTCTTTACCGCATCATCTTGGTGGCATGACATTAAATCAAGCAAAGTTTCATGTTTTGCTGATTTATTTTTATTTTTTGGAATTAAAATGCCATGTCACTCCATGCATACGTATGCATGTGCCCATGCCTTGAGACCAATATGTTTGAAAATTTCTTCTAATTTACTGCACGTGGAATTAACTCACACACAAGTACACAAAAATATGATTTTTCAAACCGTTATGGTTAGGCGTTGCATGTAGATGTAGTTCAAATTTGAATTACAGTCATTAAATAGTTAGAAAATCACTTAAATGTCTTTAAAAAGGTCAAATGACCCCTGAAATTTTTGAAATTTTCACATGACAGTTATATTAGTGCACGTTAAATGTAGGAAAAAATTGAGGGCCGTAAGAGGAAGCTATCTCCCTTTCGTCATCAAACATGCATTGTTACCTCTCGGAACCACGAACCTTCTAGCGAGTTGCTCCCGTTTGTGAGGGGTGTGTGTCCAAACGTTCGTCAAACATGCCAATTTCTTTACCACATCATCTTGCTGGCATGACATTAAATCAAGCAAGGTTTCATGTTTTTCTGATCATTTTTTTATTTTTTGGAATTAAAATGCCATGTCACTCCATGCATACGTATGCATGTGTCCATGTCGTGAGACCAATATGTTTGAAAATTCCTCCTAATTTACTGCACATGGAATTAACCTGCACACAAGTACACATATATGATTTTTCAAACTGTTTTGTTTAGGCGTTGCATGTAGATGTAGTTCAAATTTGAATTACGGTCATTAAATTGTTGGAAAATCACTTAAATGTCTTAAAAGGTCAAATAACCCCTGAAATTTTCCAAAATTTGACATGACAGTTGTATTAGTACTACATAATTTATCGTTCATTTAAAACACCATCCGTTGGCACTTTACTCCAAATTCGTCTTTCACAGCTAATAAAAAATATCTACAACATGCCACACAGTTGTTTTCTAGGAACCGTTTGCGATGAAAATATATGGGTCTATTTAAGTCTCCCTCCTTAAGCTTCGCCGGCAACCCACGAATCCCGATCCCCATTCCCGCACCCCCTTCTTGCAAAGATGACGTCGTGGAAACGCTTCGTGAAGGCCCGTACGATGACCGCGTCCCCCCTAAGCGCGGCCGCCTGCGCCGAGAGTGTGGCCGCCTACGCCGAGAGTGCCGCCGCATCCGCATTGAGAGTGGCCGCTTCCGCCGAGAGGGCGTCTGCGCCTACCGACAGGGCAGCTGCAGCAGCCGAGATGGCTGCAGCTGCTGCAAACGCTGAGAGCGCTCGAGCTGCCGTCTGTGCCGCTGATGTCGCCCTCGCCCGGGTCGAGACCATCCATGCCAAGATCGAGGATGCACACGCCAAGATATTCTAGGCCACCTCGGACTCCAGCATGCAACCCATATCTGGAAAGGCGGCGGTGGCCATGGAGCACCTGCTTCCTCATGAGGTCGCCGAGCGGGAGCTGGAGATGCAGGAGGCGGCGAAGAACGAGGAGCGCCGGGAGGAGGAGTTGCGTGTGGCCGGGGTTGAGGTAGAGAAGAGTCTGTCCGTCGAGGAATCGGCGGTGGAGTACCAACGTGAGCTCTGGCGCAGCCACTACTATGAGTACTACAACCTTGAGGGCGGCGCCGAGGACGAGGACGCGGTCGACTTCAGCAGGGGGGACGCGGAGTCCACCAACGGCGGCATGTCGCCAGGACAAGTCATCGACGTCTCATCATACACCGGCGATGCGTAGGCTGGCGCAGCGACGGATTTGTTAAAATTATGCGTACTTAGGCTTTGTTTTTAATGCTGGTCTTTTGTTAGAGCAATGTTTAGGTCAACTGGCTCTGTTTAATTACTAAAATTGCTCAATTCAGTAACTGTGGTCGGTCTGCTGTACGCTCTTTTGTGTCCCCAAATTAGCAAGCGATGCTAAATTATGCAATGACGTACCCGGGGAAATTTCCACCAAAATTTGAATTATCAAACACATCCCATGCGCTTAAAGCAGAAGAATCATTTGCGATGCACACAATCGTTCAAAGTGAATGGTCCGGCGGCACCGCGCGCGTTCAAAGTGAATGTGCCCATGCCTTGAGACCAAAATTTGAATTATCAAACTCATCCCATTCGCGTAAAGCAGAAGAATCGTTTGGGATGCACACAATAGTTCAAAGTGAATGGTCACGCGGCACCGCGCGCAAAGTTTCCCTCCACATTTCCAAAATTTTGGCCTACCGCCAAAATATCTACCCCGCCCCCTTCTCCACCCCCTTTTCTCCCCGACCACAAGTCACATTTCCCTTGTTTCCTCCTTCCTTCCTTCCTTGCTAAGCTATAGCCGCTTCCTTGCTCTCGCTGTCTCGCATCCTACCGTCGGTGTCGCCATGGTCTTCTTCAAAGACCTCTCTAGCGGTTCCTCCTCCGGTGACTACGCCTTCACCACCCAGGTATGCCTCTCTTCTCTCTCTCGGGCTATGACTTGGAATGAATGATTTTTACCCGGCGGTCATTTTGAGTCATTCTTCCTCTTGTAGCTCCCTAGGACCATAAGTGGCAACAAATGGAGCGGGGTGGCTGAAGATCTATTTGCTCGTTGTCACCATCAATCTCCATGCGTGAAGCTAGTTGCATTTGATTCTGTGGACAGTGGGAGGAAGTTTCTGGCATGTGCAAAGAAGGTTAGACCCTCTTTTGTTGTTACGAATCATTTGTTAGATGTGATTCAGACACTGTCACGGTCCCAACCCATTCATACCACACCTTCAACCAAACGCATCCTAAGACAATGTCACAGTTTGTACCTAGTATCTTAAATTGTTGCCATCTCATCAGCGGTGCCATTAGAAAACTATTTTGCACCGCTTCAACAGTTTGTGCAGCCAACTTTGGTCTACACATCCGAGCCGCCTAGCAGTAAAATACTAAATCTTTATGGCAAGAAGGAACTGGGCATCGGAGCAACTACGTGCTCCGGAGTCTGGGTCCCTGATATTTTTTCCGCTGCATCGGCTCGCCAGTGGAGGGCACCGTTGCGAGATGTAGCAACAGATGTCTTTACCCCAGTTTTGGCATACATAGTGGACGGCCTTAGTGCTATTAGTTCTATGTTACTAAATTTGTGCATGCACACACCTGTTAGTATCAATTTGATGTCATCCAAACACTGTCGCTATGCTGTTGCAGTTATATTTACCTTCCTCATAAAATGTTCAATTCGTTATTTATTGTACATGAGTAAGAACTTGTAGCGTCATTGTAGTTAATTGTAGCGTCTGATGTTCCAGAATTTGGTTGTTGTCTTAGTACCAATTATTTGCACATTGATCTTTTTGAGAAGATATGTCATAATTAACATGTTTCTTTAGTTTTTCAAAATAAGCATTGGAGATTTCTATGTTGCTATAAACCCATTTCCTATACAATTGTTACTGATCTAGTTTTAAATATTATAGGATGAACATAAGTGTTCTTACTTGGAGTGGGTTGATCAAGAGTGGCCATAATCTTTGAAGATGTTCCTAGCGAAGGTCTGGAGCATGTATGAGGAAGAGAACACACGTAGGCTTAGAGAAAGTCTTGTAAACGCTGAAGCATATTTCAAGATGCGGGATAAAAAGTTGAAGCTGGATAATGAGCTCAGATTTTTTAAATCAGACTATGCTAAGATGGTGTTGGAGAAGGAGGAGGCACTTTCCCAGTTGGCCCGTGAAAAACGGGTTCTTACTGAACTGAAAGTAGAGGTGGATAAGACGAGCCTGGATAATCTCGATTAGGGAAATGAATATATTGTTCTTATGAAGTTGAACTAGGTGTATGTTGTACTATGTTGTTTTCATGTAGCTACCGTACTATGATGTTATAATATATTTATGTGCCTGGTATTAAATTGGAAAACAGCTGTTCGATATGAAATGTGAATTTGCGTAATACTGGAATTATTAATTGCAAACTAATAAACCTGCTAAATGTGTCATGGACCTTTGCAAACGGTTCTAGCAGTAAAAGCGCTTGCGATGGATAGCCCAATGCCACACAGTTTTCTTCATCAGATCATGTGTCATATAGTTGATAAAAGCAAACAGTTAACCAAGGCAGACTGTGTGTGATAGTTACACCTTTCAGACACGAGCCTACACATAAAACTGTGTGGGATGTACGTACGAACGAAAACGTTTTCCCTGGATTGACTGTGTGGGATGTACATAATAATGGAAACGTATTCCTTGGATTTACTGTGTGTGATATACATACGAACGGAAATGTTTTTCTGGGATTCACCGCATGGGATGTACATACCTACGGAAATGATTTTCTCGGATTACCGTGTGGGATGTACATACCTACGGAAATGACTTTCTCGGATTACCGTGTGGGATGTACATACGTACGGAAATGATTGGGTTTTGATGCCTTGCTCGATCTCACACGGCCCCAGCCTGGGTCCCAGGAGGGCCCTATCCCTGACGATTTCTGTGTCGTGTGGGAAGGACACCCTATCGCACACACTCACTTGGCGACGGTTCCAAATGCCGTCGCGGAAAGGGATTAAAACCCATTTGTTTAGGACCGACGCGCACCAGTGTGTGGTTTTTTGGCGTGATGAAGTTTTGTTGGATTTGATCCATGGATTTGTGTGTTGCAAGTAGATCTAGCTTTCCCCCATCAATTTCCCCATTTCCATCCACAAATTCGTCCAATTTTGACCAAATTTTGCTTGTCCACCACGAACCCTAGAAGTTCATCCCGTGCCCGAAATCGCCCAGGCACTGGACGACCGGACGGTGCTGGACGTCCGACAACCACCAGTCGTCTGACCCATACCGGACATCTGACCAACCATGACGACACTGAATTGTTTTTAACCCGAAAATTTTCAGCCACCGCACACTCCTCCACATTGCCATTCCATACCACCTTCGACAATTTTGACACGTTTGTTCTTTGAGAACTTGAGTTGTGGTTTCCGTTTCCTAACGTGTTTCAGCTACTTAGAGACAGTTCGACAATGACATCACCGCCACTCATCTTCTTCCTTGACAACGACCTCCTCACAATCTTGACACCCGCGACCGTAAGCAAGGACGGTAAGTTCGATGACACCTTTGTGTACTCCTTGCCACTGCATTAATAATCCCCATAGCCCATTTTGCATCTTCTTTCCATTGAGACTAGCCATTGAGTATTGCCGGCAATGTTACTTGTGCACATTAGTGGTCATCATTCCCATTGCATACATACCATATCATCTTGGTACATACATCTTGATATCATCTCTTGTGTCACAAGATTGTCATCGCATATACACAATTGCTATCTTGGTTCGTGAAGTTTTGCATAAGTGGCCATCGAAAGAGCTCAAAATAGAAAGAGCCAACAAGATTTCACTACAAAAAAATACACTTCCGTGATTATACGTGTTTGTCACAGTAGGTCACGTTTTCTGTCATGCATGTACATGCATGACGATTTTATGACAGAATCAAGATACTCATACCTGTGCTGTCCTAGAAGTGTTCCATGACAATGCCAAAATTATCATCATAGAAGTGTCCACTTCCATGACGATAAATAGCGCGTCATGGAAGTGCTTTCGTCAAGGGTAACCGACATGTGGCATCCACCGTAATGGGTCACTGTTAAGCTATTGGGTTCCGGTTTGGATCCGATAACCCGTTAACCGCCCGGACCAATGGGAATTTTCCATGTGTAAAATTCTGATTCGCCTTAGTATCCATGTGTCAGCTCCGGGTTGGGACAAGTGTCATCAAGCGAATGGACGAGACAAGCCTATGGTACATCGACACATGGCTCGACCCAACAGTGGCCCGTTTAGGTTAAAAGGTCGGGCCTGTCAAAATAAGCGGGCCGGCCCATTAGTGGCCTACTTGAGTCAGGCCCATTTACAAGCACGACCCATACAAGTTACACAGAATAGGCCCATCAAAGGCCCATTCTAGATTTGAAAATTTCCAGCCCATCATCAGTTCTAGCCTGTTAAGGGCCCGCTACGTCTTTGGGCCCAATTACGGACCGACCTTCTTTCGGCCTGTTAGCAACCCATCATGAGTTCCAGCCCGTTAACGGCCCGGTACATCTTTTGGCCTTTTCGTTACCATTCTGCAATTGGGCCAACTTCTAGCCCGTTGTGACTTTCAGCCTTTCCTCGACCCATTAGATAAATGGGCCAATTCCTAGCCCATTGTGCCTTTCGTCCTATTAACGGCCCGCACAATAGTTGGGCCTTTGTCGGTGCAACCTGATTTTGGGTCCATTAGCGGCCCAAGTTCCGTAGGGCACAATTTCACCCTGACACGACTTTTGGCCTGTTAAAAGCCTAGTGTGAAAATTGGGCCTCTTCTGGCCCAAAACACTTTCGGCCTCTTATTGGCCCGTTAAGTAAAAGGGCCGAGACAAAATTGACATTTATTTCGGACTTCTAGGGCACGTGGGCCATTTCCATTTATACGACCCTATCGAGCTTTCGGCCTGTTAACGCTCTACTAAGAGCCGTTGTTACGGTGGGCCACATCATTTGGGATCCGCTAAATATTAAGTTGACCAGCCCAATTAAGGCCCACTTTGACTACACATGTTTGTTTGTTCGAATGGCGTCCAGGTAATGTTTGGGCGTGTTGGCCCCCGTTTCAAAGATATACCATATACAAAGAATTATCGTACTGTATACTATCGCCTCTAAATAACCTGCACAATACAATAGAGAGACTAAGGCATAGAAACGAAGAATAATCCTACACTATACAATAAAGTTATTACAAAAGATTATACCGAGCAGTGATAATAAAGCGTACACAAACAGCAAATTACATACACTGGGCAAATAAAGCTCATACATCATGGACACGCATCAACAAAACTTACTATTTGAACTATAATCTCTTTAGAAAATAGGACTGGCCGGATTCAGATAGCACAAATTTCAGTATGCAAAATCTCCAATTCCTTTGTGGTTACCTTAGTGTCTTGTTTCATTCTTTTACTCCTGCATCTAATACCTCTAAGTCCAGTCTCAACATGTTGATTACATGTTGAGAATCATGTACATGTTGTCTTGCCACCTCTAGTTGATGATCGAAAACATCAGCACATTCCAATTCCATTCCATAATCATTTGGTAACGGCCATGCCGCACTGCTCTCTGATTTTTGTGTTGATGTCACTTCATCCTAAAATGTTTTTGTATGTACACATGACTAGGGCAAATATATAGTTACAACAGTGAAGCTAGCAAGACAGACTATTTTGTACATGGCAAAACAGGACTAACAATAATGTTACACGTCATGAACCATAAGCAGGTGATATTTTAAAAATTATAAAAATGGTAGTCTGTGCAGCCCGCATACAGAAATCTGTCTTTGCTCACCAGAGGAGCATGATGTTGGGGCCAAATCCAAAACACAGACAGGTTACCAATTTAGACCACATGGAGCTACTGAACATTATATATATACTGGCAAGATGCCCGTGCGTTGCACAGAACATCAAGATGCATTTGTATGAGTAGTTTAGGTTGTGAGAGAAAAGGATGAACGAGGGAAGGCCTTATTTGCAAATGTGGTGAGGGGTGTGGGTATCTTTTTGCAAAATTGCCATAGTTTCTTTCGTATGCGTCAGATATAGATCGGACGACCTATATTGCAGGATGGCAGGCACATCATCAGCACCAACACTATTTTTTTAAGAGTAGAGAAGTAGAGATAGAGATAGAGAGTAGAGATAGATATATATATATATATATATATCTTGCGTATAAGTAAGCAAGCATTTGGCCATTTTGAGCTCAATTAAAGTCTTAGGGAGCATAATGAACAGCAGATGGATTCATACAAACCTACTACAACAAGCAAAACTATGCAATCATTAGCCTCGTGTAAACTAGATTGTGAGCATTATGCAGTAATAGTTGGTTAATAGACTTTGCAGCTTCAGGCACACTTCGCCAGAGCAATAAAATGGTAAGGCTTTCAACTATGTCACCTAATAATTATACAAGTACCCAACATGAGGCATCATTGTTTGGGCATCTCATTATCTGAGGACAAATAAAGCAATTGAAAAGAGCAATTTAACTATGCTTGAAACAAACAAGCAATTGAATTGTTGAGTTGGTAGCATGCATACATGCATGCCTCAATAACGTCCATGGCCTAGCTACATTTACTATATAAAGGAACAAGTAATGTAATTTTGTTTGCCCCCTATGAAGTATCTCGACTAGTATGTAATCAAGATCCTAGTAATGACAGGGAGGCTAATGATGTGAATATGCGTTTGGTTATGACATTTATGACATCGACAACTCTACCATAGCAGGAAGCAGTTTCACATTGTTCAATACTATAAGATGTTTTAGATATTTAAAAGTAGACTACATCCGTAATGAGTGAACAGACACATTAAAATGTGTTTGCATACATCTGGTTTAAAAAAAGTTAGAACATCATATAATAGTGAGCGGAGGGGGTTTTAATCAATGGCCAAATGAACCCTGCGCAAGAACAATGTGAGACAAATAGGATGTCCTCGTAATTGTAATACAGTTACTTACCATAACTGGTTGAACAGGCTCAGCGCTGCTCCTCCTTCTCTTGCAAGGCTCCTTTCGAACATCTTGTACATGGAAATCCTCAATCTTATCTTCATTGCACCCCCTCAACAAGGTGACAAAAACTAGTTACTGGTCTCCTTGGAACATAAATATGCATACTTTCCAGTCTGTGAACAACACAAAAGGATGAGTTGTAACAAAACAACACCACATAATGAAACATGCCACATCTCTTGCACACAATGAAATGAGCATTTACTGTGTGTGAACTATGTAAAAGCTAGGCATACCTTCGAACTGGATCTCCAGGTACTCTTGGAGAGCCTACTTTTGTGTACAGCAAAACCTTTATGTCACCTATGAGTTATACAAGCCCCCACTACAGCAGCCCTTAGTGATTAAATCATTGAAGGCTCTGTTAGGTCAAGAACATCAAGTAATCAAAGCAAACAGTCCTAGTATGACTGACTGACACAAACAAGCAATTGAACAGATGTGTGAGCAAATCTTGCACAACACTGAATTGGATATCAAGAAAAGAAGCATAGAAGGAGGCTTAAAGATCACTTGACTGGCCAGATTTAAGGGGCATTTAAACATCACGTGCAATCCATGAACTGACAGCATATTTCATATTCTACAATGAAATGCATATGTATTAGGTTATGCCATGTATGATGCCTAAATGTACACTATAGCAGGCAAGAGTGATTCATCATTGCATGGACAATTGAATTGTAGGTTAAGGGCCAGTTCTATTCTGGCTTTTCAGAGCTTATTGTCAAAATAAGCCAGAAAAGATGTAAAGAAGTTGTTTTTGAGTTATGGGCATGGGCTTAACTTATTTTGCTTGGGGGGGTGCTTCGGGTCGAAGCGCAAAAAAATTTGAAGGGAAGGGGAATAGCGAAATGACTCTGTTGTCTGCCTATATTACACTCAAAATGCCACTGCTCACGCCCGTGTCACACCTAACCCTCAATTAAAAACAAACACGCAAACATTCATTACCCTGCCCGCTTGCATCTCCTATCCCCTTCCCCTCATCTCGATCCCCTGCCTGCAGCGCTAGGGTTCCTGCAGCGAGCCGTCGCCACTAGTCCCATCTGGCCTGCTCCTTGACGATGCTCTGTCCAGCTAGGCTACATGGCCGGCGGGTAGGGCCAAATCTCCCCGACTGCTCCTCCCTCTGCACCGCCCCTCACTCTCATGGTCTCCAGCAGCTGCTTCGCTATGGTCCGTCCAATGCACTACTCCGGCGGTCGCCGCACAACTATGGCCGATGCCCCACTCCGGCAGAGGGAACCTCGTTCCCTCTCCCCTTCTCCCAGGCCGTGGCCTTGAGGTGTTGTTGAAGGATGAGCTCATCCAACAAGGTGAGGATCTCCACTAATTTTTTGCCAAATTTTCATTCTGATCCGCTATACAATGAATTTCTATGAGCTGCTGCTGCTATATGATGCATTACTATGTGCTGCTCCTGCTGTTACTATATGATGAATTGCTATGAGCTACTGCTGCTATATAATGAATTGCTATGAGGTGCTGCTGCTATATGATGAGTTGCTATAAGCTGCTCCTGCTGCTGCTATATGATGAATTGCTATGAGCTGCTCCTGTTGCTGATATATGATGAATTGCTATGAGCTGTTGCTAGTATATGATGAATTGCTAGCTGTTGCTGTTGTATGATGGGTTGCTATGAGCTACTGCTGCTATATGATGCTTTCAGGTGGCGCTGCTATATGATAATAACCAACCACTTGGACCAACGAATTTCGATAAATAATGGTTCTTCATTGAAATTGAGGTCATGCTCTTCTTCATTTAAATTAGGCAATGGGATCTTTATGGAAGACAATGACCAAAGTAGATTGTGCCAAGTAGATGGTATCTTTGTATTTGCATTTTAGAACAAATATTGATGGTCTGTTTTCCTATCATATTAATTAAACTGCACAGGGTTAAATTTTTTATGTTTGCAAGTCAAATTATTTTTGTTCAATTTTTGACAAAATATAATGCAATCTAGACTTCTCACTGATCATACCACAGATAAGCTGAAAAGGCAGGCAATGAAAAGAACTGGTCGGCTTATTATGTGGAGCTTAAATTCAAACGTGCTTATTTTCTTAGGATAACTCGGAATAATTGTCCCTAAGAAACTTGGCCAACAACACTGACATACAAATAACATGTCACGACGATTGCAATGCAGAGTGACCTACATAGCACATTGTATAGGCTCACCGTTGCCTCTCCTTTTTTGCGATGTTCCATGAAATTGCCACATACATCTTGTACTAAGAAATCTTGTACTTTTTCATTGCGTAACCCTATCTGCAAGTTGACACGGCTAATTTCAGATATCTCTACATGATAATACATTGCATATCCCTTGCGCATATTTAAACCACAAATTAACGATTGTGTGCGTAGCATAAACTAGCCATGACTCTGTGTACTAGACTAGCAGGCACTCTAAGGGAGCCTAATGTAGTGCACTGGAATTCCTACATGCCACCTACGATTTTGTGTAATGTACTACCTCTGTTCCAAAATATATGTCTTTGTAGAGATTTCAGTATGGCACTACTGGAAACAGAGAATTTTCCATCAGCCAGGCCTTTGCTTTCCGCTAGCGGATGACAAAGAAGGCCTTTGCCATCCGCTTCTAATAAACGGACGGCAAAGAACTGGCTGACAGCAAAGATCTTGTTTGCCATCAGCCAGATCTTTGTCGTCGGCTGGCTGACGGCAAAGAATCTTCGCCGTCCACTGGAGGTCCACTGGAGGTCCAAACCCTAATGGCCTACCAGCCCCCCTATTTGTCGTCCGCTAGTGGACGACAAAGATTCTAACAGCCTCTAACATCCACCCCTCTCACTCCGCGGCCCCGCCCCTCTCTCTTCCCCTCTCACTCCACCCTCACGCCCCCGCGCCCGCACCGCTGCCGCCCCACCACCCTCCCTGCCCCGGAGCCCCCCGCCACCCAGCACCGCCGCCAACCCACCACCCTCCCTGCCCCGGATCCCCCCGCACCCGTTGCCCTGCCGCCCGGCGCCCCCCACCCAGTCGGCCCTGCGCCCACGCCGCCCCGCCACCCCCGATCCCCGTCGCCCCCGCCCCCGCCGCCCAGGCGCCATCGCCGCGCGGTGCCACCCGCCCGCACCCTCCCTGCCCCGGAGCCCCATCGCCCTAGGCCGCCATGCCCTGCCCTCCTCCTCCACCGCCGCTCGATCGCCACCGCCGCCCCCCCATCCTCCACCGTCGCCCGTCGCCACCGCTGCCCACTCTCTCGTGAGCTCCGCCGCTGCCCTGATCTCTCCTTTTTTTCTTCTTTTTTCTATTTTTTAGATTTACATTAGTTTAGGCTTAGTTTAGTTTATTTTTAGTTAGGTTGATGGAAGAAACAATAATGGTATGTTACTCATCTTTCGATTTCAATGTGCAGTTGTTTCGTCGCTGCGAGGGTCCGGTGTTCGATGAGCTCCGCCCCTGCGTTCGTGGGTGAGCACAAATGACATCTCCTCCCCCCCCTTAATTATTTGCTCAGTTTCGGCCTTCGTGCCGATGACACTATCTAGGTAACTACTATACAGTCGCATAACCAGTATGTGTCTCCCGTCCGAAAGGGTTGCATCGATAAATATGCATTCAGTTGCATATTTATCACCATAACTCATTCGGATTGTCCAGCGATTTCCATGGACAACCCGAGTATGTGTAGATTGAGTACGTTCTCCATGCTCTACCCCATTCCGAGACAAAATTTTGTCAGCGCCCCCCTGTTGTTCTCCGGACGCACATTCTCTCAGCTTTTTGCCGAGACGTGTATCAGGAGAACATCGGGTAGGTGCTGCTGAAATTTTGTCTCAGAATGGGATAGAGCATGGAGAACGTACTCAATCTACACATACTCAGGTGGGATTAGGACCTATCTTTATCTATTAGAGTGTAGGTTGCATGGATGTAATAAAATTGACAAACTAGATGAACTGATGAATATACATGCTGAATTATATATATTTTTATTGTCTATCCAGTAGCTAAGCAAGATGAGTGATCGTGCGTGGATGTACACCGGTCGCACTAGTCAGAAAGAGATTACCAATGAATGGTTCACAAAAATCAAGGGGTTTGTGAAAGCCGCATTTGCAAATGGCCATAGGAAAATCTGGTGCCCCTGTGTCCGGTGTAAAAACCGAGAAAAGATTACACAGGATGAAATTCGCAAACACCTGCAGAAGAGTGGTTTTATGCCCGGTTATACGGTGTGGATGTTTCATGGTGAGTCTGCCAAACGTGCCAGAGCTGAGGTGGTTCGTGGTCGCACCGACGAGCATGGTATCGAGATGGAATACATGGTGCAAAACTTTGATGATGCTCGGGATTCGGACGAAGAGATGGAGGAATCTGCAAAGGCCTTCAATGACATGTTGGAATCTTCAAAATGTCCTCTTCACAAGCACACTGAGCTTTGTCAGCCTGATGCCATCTCACAAATAATGGCTCTGAAGGCTCAATTCAACTTGGGCAGAGAATGCTACAACGCGATGATGACAGTATTTGGACACTTTCTACCCAAAGGCCATGTACTGCATGCAAACATGTACCAGTCAGACAAAATCCTTTGTGCTCTTAAGATGCCCTATGAGAAAATACATGCCTGTGAGAAACGATGTTCCTCATTTAGGCTTGAGTATGCGGACTTGAACTATTGTCCCATTTGCAAGTCTTCCAGGTATATTGTGGTAGACAACGGTATGGGTGAGAAGACGCAGACCAAAATCCCGGTTAATGTTCTTCGGTATATGCCAACTGTACCAAGACTTCAACGTATTTTCATGTTCGAAGAGACGGCCAGACAGATGACATGGCACAAAGAGGGCAAAAGAACCGAACTAGATGCAGATGGGAATCTAATGATGGTACACACATCGGATGGTGAAACGTGGAAGCACTTCGATGCATTATATGCAGAAAAAGCGGCAGATCCAAGGCATCCTCGAGTTGGCATCAGCACGGATGGGTTCAGTGTGTTTGGTCTGACGGCAACCCAATACAGTTGTTGGCCCATATTTGTTTTTCCATTCAATCTCTCCCCCGAAAGATTATGCAAAGAAAGAACATTTTTCTGACGTTGATAATTCCAGGGCAGAACTATGCAGGGAAGAATATGAATGTGTACATGCAGCTGCTTAAGGACGAATTGCAAGAAGCTTTTGATAATGGGTTCAAGACATACGATGCCTTTAACAAACAGAACTTCATAATGCGTGTCTGGTACATGTACTCTATTGCAGTATGGACCACATACAGATGTATATAGATGCATTTTCGAGTGTAGATTCACTCATTTTTCTTTGTATGTAGTCTATAGTGGAATCTCTACAAAGACTTACATTTAGGAACGGAGGGAGTATCATGTATGACATCTACATCTCTAATTTAGCAGCCAGTAGTGGAAATCATTGCCTGTACAAAGGGATTACTGGTCGAAAATCCTAGCAAAAGCAAAGCACGCTGGCATGCACACAACAATACAAGAGAGAGAGAGAGAGAGAGAGAGACTTACAAGGTCATAGCAATGCCTTAGTCCGGGATCTTGGTTGGCCAAGCTATTAGATCCAGAAGAAACATCGTCCTGGTAATTTTTGCTAGTTGCATAACATGTAACAGCAACATGTTAGTATATTTGAAGTACATCGGGCAGGTGATGCTGGACGGGTTTAAAGGTGACAAGTACCTAGGCCGCGGCGGGTGCTTGGCATCTTGCCAGCCGGTGGGACTTAGGTTAGAAACGTCAAGGGTGATGAAGCTGCGCTCGCTGTCGGGGTCCGGGAAGGAGATCTAGAACCATAGAGTAGGGTGTTTGTAGAGTGGCTCTAGTAGGGTGGACTATGGTGTGGGTGAAGAGGATCTAATGCCGTCGACGAGGGCGTTAGTGAAGCTGCTCCGATGGTTGGGTTCAGGATGGTGTCGATGATGCGGATCTGCGGCCATGGACGGGGCATCAGAAGCTGCTCCGGTAGGTTGGACGAGGGTGCGACGAAGCGGATCTGAGGCCGTGCACTTGGGCGTTGGCAAAGCGGCCCTGGTAGGGTTGAGAATGGTATAGGTGAAGCTACTCCGATAGGGTTGAGGATGGTGTCGGCGAAGCGGCTCCTGTAGGGTTGAGGAAGGTGTCGGCGAAGAGGATCAGAGGCCCTGGATGGGGGAGTTGGTGGGGCGGCTCCGGGGGTGTGGACGAAGCATCTCTGGTGGGGAGTACGAAGGAGCCGCTCCAGATGCGCTGCGTTTGATGAGAGTACCGACGAAGTAGATCTGTTGCCGTGGACAAGGCCGACACTGATGGGCTGTGGTACAGTGGTGGATGAGCAGTCTACTTGTTTCTAGGGGAGGTGGGAGTGGTACGTGCGGCCGCAGAAGCAGATCCGGCGAGGTGGACGCCGCTGGGAGTGAAATGGCTCTGGTACGCCAGTGGATGAGCAGTCTAGGGTTTTGAGAGGGGAGGGGTAGTAAGGCCAATGAAGTACGGACGGTGCGATGTAAGATGCTCAGGTGCTGTCGAGTAGTCTTTTTGCGGGAGGGGGAGAGGAAATGGGGGTGCCGTGTGGTGGGGGAACCGGAAGTTGCCACAGCAGCTCAGACCTATTATGTAAATGTGGGTAGTATTGTAACTATTGTTCTCCGTGCACCAAGGACAGAAGGGGAAATTCGCATGCTAAAGACTAGGTGGTGGAAATTTTAGAAGGATGTGGGAGATTGTGCTGCCCGCGGGATCGTTCGTATCCAGTTTCAACTAATTTTGGACAGTGCTAGCGGGAAGGTCATACGAGACTGTGTAGTCGGGGCACACGTCAGCACTTAAGAACTTGTATGAAGTCCACCCCAGCAAAAAGACAATAACTCAAGATGATGCACCGATAACTTGGACGTTCACATGGGCATGGCCAATCGTACGGGTGTAGAGGTGCGTTCACAAAAAAGGGATCAACCGCTCAGCCTATACATTTCTTGTGTAAATATATAATTTAGTGTCATTGGTTATTTATTTTAAAGATAATGCATTGGCGTGTTAATTTTAATATAGAGGCACATAAAGAAATGGATATTGTAGTTCCACAAAAGAAATGGATATTGTAGTCCCCTACATAAAAGTGTTACCTAATATGATTACATGGCCTCCATTTCATAAAATGCGTACCCGTTGAATTATATGAATATTACATATATTACTTCATAATAGAACCTTAAATCATCCAAGACTAATGAATATGAATGCAAAACTAACAATGGTGCATGTACATGATAACTATAGTCGTTCTTTGAAGAAACATCACTCAAACTTTGGCATGCACAATTGAAAAGGACTATTTGGAGCAATATATGCGTGTCCAATCTTTATAGCGTTGAATCTATATATATCTTTGGCCACGATACGAAGTAGATATTGAGTTATGTTCAAGCGATGCACGTACATGGTCGCTAGATAGTGATATGTGAATGAATAGTGCAATCTCTCTCACACGCATACATATCTCATTTCTCCGTGGGCATCGGAATCACACACGCACACTTCATGTATTTCTCCCCTCCGTCAAGGTTAGAATTTGTCTTTCTACCCCGTCCTACAAGTCTCTCACATAAAAACACACACGCTCTCTCTGTCGAACACGCCCACCCCTTTAATTCCACCCACCCACTGCCACTAATGTCTCAAAGTATAACTATGTCTCGCGCACATATGCGTAAGGGTAACTCGAGTCCTGGAACCATATGAATACATGCAATGGGATTCCAACAGACCACCTTTTGTTTTCAGATTTCGCTCACACACACACAAGCATGCGCGTGCACACACGCCGCTCGTTTATCTCCGTGATGCTTTATGTATGCCTCGCACACATGCTATCTACCTATCCCTATATACATATCTATCACACAAACTCCTTCTCCCTATATATAAGTGTCACTGGCACCCCCCCCACACACACACACTTCCCGACACTAAAGGAGTAGGGTGCCACCTCGAACTTGATACTAATCTATCTACTGTCTTCTCTCTCAAACACACACACACACACTCGCTAGTTGTGCCTCTATGCCTACCGCACGCACACTCTCGATATGTCTTTCTCTCCCCCTCCCCACCCCCCAACAATGACAACAGAAGGGTGACAACTCGATCTTGATTTTAATCTATCAATTGGCTTCTCTCTCAAACACACACACACAGACACACACACACTAGTTGTGTCTTTGTGCCTCGCTCACACACACTCGATACGTCTTTCTCTCCGCAGCCCCCTTGATATGTAGACTTCTCGTGCGTGCACAACTGTAGTGACGATGACGCTGAACCCAGTGTGCCTTGGTTTTACCGGCCTCATGTGATAGTTTTCACCCTGTTTTCTTTTAATTAACAAGGCAAGCTTTTCCTTGTTACTACTAGTGAATTTGAGATAATTCGGGGCAGACATAACATATATCACTTCAACCCAATTATCGCAGTAACTATTTAAAAATAAACTAGCAAGAAGCCCGTGCGTTGCATGGAACATCAAGATGCATTTGTATGAGTAGTTTATCTTGTGAGAGAAAATGATGAACGACGGAAGGCCTTTTTTGCAAATGTGGAGAGGGGTGTGGGTATCTTTTTGCAAAATTGCCATAGTTTCCTTCCTATCCGTCAGATATAAATCGGACGGCCTATATTGCAGGATGGCAGGCAGACCATCATCACCAAATTTGTTTTTTATAAGAGTAAGTACTAGCAAGATGCCCGTGCGTTGCACAGAACATCAACATGCATTTATATGAGTAGTTTATCTTGTGAGAGAAAAGGATGAACGAGGGAAGGCCTTATTTGCAAATGCGGAGAGGGGTGTGGGTATGTTTTTGCAAAATTGCCATAGTTTCGTTCCTATCCATCAGATATAAATCGGATGGCCTATATTGCAGGATGGCAGGCACACCATCATCACCAACTCTGTTTTTTATAAGAGTAGATAATAATAATAAGAGTAGAGAGATAGATAGATAGATAGATATAGATATAGATATAGAGTATAGATATAGATATATCTCTTGCATCGTGCACAACGAACATCTGGTTGACTGGTTAGCGCCGGATCCTCGCAACGCGATCACCTGAGTTCGAATTCTGTCTTAAACTTTAGATTTTTATATGTTTTAATATATACTTCTTTCACTACTGTACTGACAGTGGAACCCACAGAGTACTTAGAATACAAGATTAAGGATGAATTTGTTCCTTTTTAACTTTCTGTACGAATCTGTAGCCACCCTGCAAGCCATGTACACTATACATGCAATTAACTTTTTATGGAGGGAGAATCTATAACACCCTGGTTTTTGGCCCTTTCTTTTTATTTTTAATTTATTTGGTTTTTGCTCTGATTTTCTTTTTGGAGTGGATTTGTGGACTTGAAACCTGGGAGATCATCCTCATTTCTTCACCCAAGTGGCTCATCATTCTCAAACTTTCCCAAGATCATGTCATTTCTATTCTAGCCAACCCTAAAATTCTTTTTCTCAGGAAAATTCTTTTTCTATTAAAGGAATAACCCTGTTTGACCTTGGTTGTGAAGCAACCTATATTTTTATCACTTCCAAATTTCCCAAATAATTCTCATATTTTGTTTGGATCATATATGCCCCAAATACGCCCAAACTTTCCTGTCCTAGCCCAAAAATAATTCCTCAATATTATTTCTTCATTTCTATCCAGAGTGGCCTTCTGTGAAGGAAGTGCGACCTATCCTTTCTTGTTTGCTCCCAAACATTTTGGGCATTATTTTATGTCCAAATAATTGCCTCATGCCAAAAATCAGCTCCCTTTGCCTAGTGAATCCTCCTCAGCAATTTTTCAAAGTTTCTTTCAGACAAAAGCCATTGTGAAGGGAGTACTAGCTAGGGTTATCAAATTGAGTTGAAATTTTGCATGCCTCTTCCTGTGCTCATATCATCACACTCCTCCAATTTTCAGCTCCATCCTACTATCTATGTCAGCACATAATCAAATCTTTGATTATGTTAATATTTTCTGGTTGTGAAGCAAGTATATTTTTTATTGCTTCATTAATTCTGAGAAATTACCAGACCATGATCCTACCTATGTAAATTCTCTCCACCAAATTTGGGATCATTTAAAAAATCCATTTTCTCTACAAAATTATTCCAAGTTTTTGGACAGAGAGGATGTTTGTGAAAGAAGTACCATTTTGGTGAATCCATTTGGTATGATTTTTTTACAGAATCTTCATATGTCCGTATCATCATGATCTATCGAATTTCAGCTCAAGTGGCTAATCCATGTGAGTGCATCATCCACATCTTGATTCTGGACCAAATCTGCTGTTACAAAGCAACCATGCTTTATATTGGTCCATTTCTTCTCTAATTGCACAGGATCATAGTCCTTCGTATGATAAAAATCCCAGACATCAAGTTTGGCCCTAATCTCTTCTCTGCTGATCACAGGTGTGAAGCCAAGTTTGCTACAGCAAACTTTCCTCGAAGCCTCACATCTCTCCTTGGCTCCTTCTCTAGATATTTCACTCCTGGGCAGCCTTGGGTAGCAAGGACTAGCCACCAGACAAGGTCTTCCAGCCGCTCTTGTCCTCTCCTTTCCTTGCCAGGCGGTGACCGCGTCGATTATTGCCTGTGCACGCGCTCTGTAGGTCGAGTCCGCGTCCAGAGCGCTGTTTCGGCTCTAGTCTCTTCGCCTCACGTCGTCTTCACGTGCGTGAGCATGTCTAGCGGCTTCCCCGTGTCATCGTCGTTGCTCTGGAACTCGCAACCCTCCGGCAGGTTCTTCGCCGACGCTAGGCGCCTTGCGCCCACGGGAAAACGGTCGCCGACATGGCTCTGTTCGCGCTCGTCTCTTCCTCCCCGTGCCCTCGGCGTCACCCTCTACCCCGTGAACATCCCCTGTTCCACCCCCGTCGCCTACCGCTGAGCTCGAGTGCGTGCCCACACGTCCGCAGCTCCTGCCACGCATCCGCGGCGGCCGTTTGCAACACCTCGCCCCCTCGTCTATATAAGCGATCCATAGGCCTCCCGACCGCCTCAGGCTCCTCGCCTCACTCCTCTAGCCATCCCCATCCACTTCCCCGAGCTCGAGAGCTCTTCCTCGACCACCATACCACCACGGCCGCCACCTCGCCAGCTCTGATTCCGGCGAGCCGGACCCCTTCGCCTCCTTCTTCCACCTCCACAGCTCTCCACCACCACCCCAGAGCCAAACCAGCATCTCTCCTCCTCCTCCGGTGGCTTCTGGCTGCAAGCCCCACCGGTGCCCGATGCCTCTTTCCACCACGGCCAACTCCTCGGCCTGCCCCGACCTCTCCGGCAACTGCGCTACCCAGCGCCGCATCCGCCTCGCTCTCCTGATTCCGCCAGTAGGCCGGGCGCCACCTGCGGTGGCCTGTGTCGCCGGCAAATGTCGTCGGGGCCGGCCCTGCCCTCGGCCTGGTGCGGGCGACGGAGGAAGGAGACGCTGACCTGGCCAGGCGGGCCCCCCTCTTCCCTCGACCCCACATGTTGGCCTCACGGGTTTGACTTAGCAACCGGGCCCGCGGGAGTAAGTGGAAACTTACTCAGCTTGTTTACATTTTCGTTTGCCCAAAGGCGTATTCCTATGCGGCTGCGGCTGAGAATACGTTTTCACTTCTTGAAAGCGTGTTTCACTTAATGCGCTTTCTGTTTTTTCAGACATGGACTTGTTTGTGGATATAATTCTTACAAAAAGGTCCCTGGTAGTCAAACTGTTATATCTTTTTGTTCACAACTCCGATTCAGGTGATTCCAAAGCCCACTTCTTCGTCTCGTCGAGCCCATGGGATAATTTTCACCATGTGATAAAATTCTGAAAATGCCCATTATGCCCTTGCCCTTATTCAGCCCCCTCCGAGAGAGAATGATTTCCAGCAATTCTTTCCACGAGCTTCTTGCACTTCCTCCCGGTGTATCCATCCACCCCAGGCAAGCCACACCCTCCATTTGCATGATTGCAATGCAATATCATGGTTTATTTATTTGAACTTATTTAAATTATTGCTTTAGCTATGTATGACTTGTTCATGGCATTTCTCAGAGTGATATTTTGATCTTGCTATTGCCTTGATGTTGTTCGGATTACTAGGACTAATGCTTGCAGATTGAGGATGACATGTAGCCATTGGATTATTAGTGGCTTTTATTATTCTTGTCTTGATAGTATTTGATATTATGCTTTGGAGTATTATTTTGGAATTGATGTTATCATGTGGATCTTAGGGTAATATCTTGATATTGTTATTGGACTAGTAGCATCATAGTCTTTGCATTCATCATGATATTAGTTGATATGCTACCCATGGAGTATTTGGTTATGACTATATTATTCTCTGGGTTATTTGTTGGATATTGCTATAACTTGGATCACAGGTGGATAGATGATATCGGAGTATCAGTTATCACAGATCTATCTTGGGGATAAATTCCGTCATTTCGTTCGTCAGGTGCCACCGAACCGGGCTTTTCCAGTGCAGCCACATTGGCCTTTATGGGAAGGCCCTAATGCGGTCTATTGTTATGCCTCTCGCCGGTGCCTCCAACTAGGGAAGGTTATACGCGTGCGCTACCCTGATCAGGTAGGCCGGTATAAGCCTTGTGTGCCCGAGTTATTTGCGCGCTTTTGTCCCCTTTTGGGACAGTTTATGTTTTGCCACGACGGGGGCCGTTGCATGTGACGAGGTGACATCGGGGCCACCCATGACTTAGCCCAAAGGGTAGTTGGTCGGAGTGGCCGGGAGAGTGTCATGGCAGTAGATTGGTTTTGTCTGAAGGCTGTTGGTCCACCCAAATGGGAGTACGAGGCCATTGGTTATGTGATGTGGGTACAGTGTGCTAATCTCGGCAGAGTGTGTGTTTAATCTATCGATAGCCGCATCCTCGGTCATGGGCACAGTTCGTACTAGGTCACACCGTTCGATCAACACTCACATGACGGAATGACTTATAGGGGATCTATATGTTGATGCTATGAGCAGTACCAGTTTGGCAGGATGTTGATGATGATATTGGGATGATCTCAAGGATGATCATTCAGTTTGTGATGTGGTCATGCGGTGATCACGTGGAGGTATTGATCAGGAGGTGATCAAGGTGATATATTGCTTGGCCGGATAGCCAAGAGTGAGATGGTTCTTGAGATGGTGGTTCGACAGTAATTCTAGTAGTATCATATCATGCTTAATAAGTATTTCCACATCATCGTAGATGTTAATAGCTTAACCTGTTAAATGCTATGTTATTGTCTTGCCGTGATGCTTTTGGTCGTTGTGAGCTTGCAAGTACATTCAATGTACCGACCTGGCATGTCATGCCAGATTGCAGGTGATGTCGTGATTGATTGCTTGTTGAGGTTACCGTGCGTGCGAGCTAGATCATGTCCCAGTCTCTGCCGAGTGGAGTTCACCACCGTCGTTGTTGTTCCGCTGTTAGAAGTATTCTGCTGCTACAAGTTGTTCAGCTACTAGCATAGAGCTACCTACATGCTGATGTGATCCTTTGTAACATCAGACGTTTTCATCCATTAGCCTTTGTAATAAGAGCTGATTTGTTTTATGTCAAGCAGTGTCGTATTCCAGAAGACTTGATCTCTGGGATGGAATATGGGGCGTTCCTGTTTCTCTGAGCCGGGGTGCCACAGAATCATACACGCAATTAACTCAGATGGATCGGATGTGACTCTATTATTTCTAGCATAAGAGCATCTCGAACGGCAACCGGAAAATTTCCTCCCGCTTCCTTCTGCGGAGGACTACATCCAACGCCAGCGGCATACATTTTCACAACTCTAACCAACCAGAGGAAATTCGTGCAAACACGGACTGATTTCATATAAGCATGAAGGATTTTGTCTAAAAAAGTCGGATCTTCATATAAACATGACGGATTTCATTAAATTTACAGGAACTAAGCAGTGCTAATCCGGCTCTCGTGGTATAATTAATACCGAATCTAAATGGCTGCCCACGGATCCCTTTGTCTACCTCATGTCCGGCAGATACTTGCGGGGTCATTGAAGGTCCTCGCAAGAGACGAAGCAGCCAAGAAACCACCTGCATACGCAATCGTCACCTCGGCGGTGGCCTTCATCGGACCCAAGCGGCGGCGGCCTCCCGTGTTCTACTTCTCCTCTATGATGGTGGCGGACACGGAAAAGCTAGCCACCGACTCGTCTCTCTCCGTAGACACCCAACTTCTGTCTCTGCCGGCATGGCCCTACCGCGGGCACGGGAGGCGCGCCCATAGAAACGGGAGGCACGGCCGCAGACACTGGTGGCGCGGTACGACGCGACAGCGATGACGCCCGTGCCGCCGTGCCGGCGTGGAGCAACTCGCCACTCCTCATCGAGCTGAAATGGGGCGGCGAGTTGCTGAACCACGTGCTGGCTTGGGGTGGCAACTGGCTCCGTCGGGCCAGGTGATGTTGGTGAAGCACCGTGCAGCCTCGCTCGTATCCGGAGGGCTCGGCGGGCCACCCAGCTGGGTAGTATGCCGGAGAACGGCTCCTCAGAAGCCATCGGAAGAGTGGAGAAAATGGTGAAGGAGGAGATTGGAGAGCGGCGGAGGGGTGCGGTTCTTGCCCGCTGTCTGGCCTCGTTTAAATAGAGGGCGGACGATAGGAGCTTGGCCAACGTCTGGACTCGTTTAAACTGAGGGCAGACGGGAGGAGCTTGGCCGGCGTTGCATTTAATTCCGGCTCGCTCATGAACGGACGTGTGGCCGGAGTAGGTTTCTTGGTTTGCATGCAGGTTTAATGGAGGCGTTTGATGGAGGCGAGGAGGCGTGTTCAGCCGAGCGTGCAGTGGGCGGCATAGTACTATTCAATTTGACAGCTACTAGTAAACTAGGACAGTTCCCCATACGGCTTTAATGCAGACGAGGAAGAGGGTAGCGGTTCCTGAAATGTTGAACGGACAATGATGCATCCTCCTTCAATTAGCATCCTGAATGCATGACGGAAGTAATGGGAGGAGGACAGGGAAAAGAGGCAGCATGATGTGAATGCTATGCAGTTTGCACTCATATAAAGGCGCCCCTCCATTCCAATGCATCCACCACATCGTACGCACCTAAGCACCTACACTAAGCGCAAAAGTGCTCACTCCAGACCCATGGTGGCAATGCACGTGAGCGGCTGTGCCAGATGGTCCACGATACCGGCCTGCGGCATGGCACCGAGGATTATCTCCAGACAGTGTTGGCGACCAGCTGGTTCATGGCCATCGTCGACACCAGCTACGACTCTAGTTGGACCAGATGATCGTTGCCACCATCAACAAGTTCACCATCATCAAGAAGCTCACGGACGACATCGCCGTACTTCTCCAGCCCGCACGCCCGAGCTCCTCATTGCCTGCCACCCTAATCAGCCTCCATGGCGAGAACCTCTTTCAAGCACTGGTGGCCCTGCGACTGCCCGCCGGCGCAACGAAGAATGTCCACCTGGAGGTCGCGCTCGCCATGAGGTACCTCGCCCTGCAAAGAATTCCTCGACCTACACATCCACGTGTACGAGGAAGTCGTGTACATATGTATCTACAAGGCCGGTGAGGAGGCTACAACGTTGGCCTTCGTCAACCGGCTGGAAGCCTTGGACGCCTTTGTTGAGAAGCACCTTGACCTCGCCACAAAAGCCGCCGCTTCTAAGCCGCCGGTCGGTGGCCCGGCACACTGAGTCGAGGAGGAGGAGGTCGTACATTGATGGATGCATCTTTCTTCTTGCCTCCTGTAACCACCAATGTGATCGTATCATCATGGCCTTATTCTTATTGTGCTATTGCATTCTCGTTCCAGTCAATACAGACATGTGCGATCCCTTTGCTCACATTTGGAGGCAATTATATGCATCACTGTAACTAGTACTACGTCCGCCATTTTATAAGTTGTGCTTACCTTTTCCATCAACTTCGTAATTTATGTTTGATGCTTGATCCGACCTATGCACTACTCCTAAATTCAAAAACTGAGACTGAACCTATAAATTCAAAACTACTCGTGCAACACACCTATCACGTTCGCAAGTTCAAAATGAGAAACTGGAACACGTACATGAAGCATGTCCCTTCCCCACCGCATATCACACTGTCGTTCTGCCCCCCAGTCAACGCGCATTGGCTAGGCTTTATATCAATACAACATGGGGGACCGCATGTGACCAAACCAACGATGCGCTACTACCCTGCTTATCTGGCAGGAAAAGCTGCGCCCTAGCGTTTCCAATCGTTATTTCTATCTATCGATCATGCCAAGGAGCAGAACCAAATGTTACAATATATACATTTTTCTCTACTCCCATAAAAGACTTAGTTGGTGATGGTGGTGTGTCTGCCATCCGTCATTTCTGACCATTAGATCTGCATCTAATTGCTGTGAGGTAAGTTGTGGCATTTTTGCAACATAGCTCACTTCTCTGCTCCAATGTGCAGAAGACCCCTTATTTTCTAGAAAGCAACCACATCCCGCCCTCACCTCATCAAAACTGTCTGAGAAATATATTTTGAGTCAAAAGTAATATATTTTTAGTGGTATATATGTATATAAAAACAAGAGTGTTTTCTTCCAAGTTTGTGAACAAGTACTATTCTACTTTGGATCCGTTGCAATGCATGGGCACATTGCTAGTAAAAGGGAAAGGCCTGCCGTGTTCGCGTCACACCCCCACACGCCCGGGAATCGGGAGTACTCCACGGCCCATCCGGCATGCCACATACCTAGGGAAGGCGTGTTGCCTAGCATTTTCACTTTGATGTGGGACCGCAGTTGAGCAAACCAACTATCGGCAAACCGCACCCCGCCCACCGCATTGGAAAACAGAAACGAGGAGGGTAAGATCTAGCTGTAGCACGGAAGCCAAGAAATTTGGTGTCAGATGGGACTCGTTGATAGAGTAGGAGCACTCCGTCCTACACCTACTATGAAGTTTGTACTACTACTACTACCACTATACAACTAGGTACGTGCACGACACATCATGATAGGAAAAAATGGGAAGATCTTGTTTTGGGTGATTTATCTTTATTTCAGTCAACGTAGTAATAATATGATGTCGGGGCACCCATGAAGCCATGTGGCACATCTGGAGGTCTTATTTAGAGCTTCTTGTGTGCAGGATCACACTGTCGTGCTGGTCGTTCAAGAAGAACATGTATGGGTACTTATAGTAGATTCGAATCACAGCCACTAGGACCATTGGATCAATACCAATCGACGGTCTATATCATGTACGTGCAAATACACATTAACTCCGAAAAAATAATGAATATATAATGTATAATACATATACTGCATATTGGGTTTCTCTAAAGTCAAACTTTGTATACTTTCAACAATTTGTAGGAAAAAGTATTAACATATACACCACCAAATATATATTATTTGATTCATCATTGCTTTTATTTCCACATTGTGTAAATTTGTTAGTGTAAATGTTCATATTGTTTTCACCAAATTTGGTCAAGCTTTATAAAATTTGGCTGCAGTCAAAGCTATGTATGTGCGGAGTAAATTACAAACGAGGGAGTGGAATAGATATAGATATAAGTATACAAATAAAAAATATAGTAATATAGTCTATAGATATAAATAAGGCTACTACCCTTTTTCTATGTTAGAACTCGCGTTGTTGTGTACATGTTGTTTTGTTTTCGCAAGAATTTGCATTTGCAGGGTGTGTGTAGGACTACTGCCTTTTGTTCAGTACCAGCAACCCCACCATTATCCTTAATTACTTCATATTGGTAATTACGATTGCATTATCTTAGTTCTAGCCAATTCTTCGGTTGCTTGGAGGAACTTCATCTCATTATTCAGGTCGATTTTGTGCATACGACAAGATCATCGTCCATCGAAGATTTGTTTAGTAGCGATTGTCGATTTGTATCACTGGGTACGATATAGCTAGATCGTCAACGTCAAAATCCAGCAAGTCGATACTTATCCCACTCTCATTGAAAGATTGGGTCACCATCATAAGACTACCACCTAGACAATTCCTTCCCTATAACATACACATGAGCACCCATCTCATTATTCAGGTCCACGCCTCCCTCTCTCTCTGGAAACACACACACCTCTCTACACGATGTGTGTCTCTTGGTCTCTCTTCCATCCCATGACAAAAAGGGACACCGCCATTCTCTTCTTCTTGCTACCCCCGTCTATGTAGTTACGTCTCCTTGCAACAAACAAGCATTCATCTGTCTCTCTACTATCACTTTCTACGACACATAACCTTCCACCCCTAGCCAGCCATGCTGTCGAGGTCTATCCAGCTCTCTCACACGCAAACAAACGATGTCTGTGTGTCCCTTCATCGCACACGCACTATCGCTATCCCATATCCGCAACCTCGTAACCTTGTCGATCCCGACGTTACATGCACCTATCTCTCTCTCTCTCTCTCACTCTTTCTCTCTCACTCTTTCTCTCTAACACACACACCCTCTCTCTCCCTTTCGGACACTCCTCTCTCTACGGCACACAAAGTTTTTTCAGCACACATATGCCCCTCTCTCGTTAGGTATCACTGCCTCGCCCCCCTCTTTGTCACACAAATATTCTCTCTCCATATATCTCTCGCAATAATACATGCATGGTCTAAATTGAAACCAAGTACATAAATGAGCTCCGATTACAAAAATCAAATCCACTCCCAAATAGAATAAGAAAATAGGGTGAAATCATGCACACAAATGTTTGTTGCGTGCATGAATGTCAATGATATGGATGTACTACTCGTACATCACACAGACCCATTTCACACAAATTACATTAAACCCTTCTCAAAATATGGTGCACATGTGATGTTTGTTGTACTGCTCCTGCCAGCCTTCCTCCGACACGTTCCAACATATTGTGCTACTTCCGATTCTATTTTTCTCGTCAGACCATGTGAAACCACGAAAGGGTCACCCCCGCCCCCACTGGTACTGTAGCTCGAAGCTCCCATACTAACACAACCCCCACTAGAGCACGCAGCCGTTGCCGAAGTGGTGGCGCCGCAGCCTAGGAAGAGGATGAAGTCTCCGACATCGCTGAGGTGGAGCACGCCCTCTACGGCAACGAGTAGCACGCGCTGACTGTCCACGCGGAGGACGGTGTGATCTAGCGGCTTGCCCTCATCGGCCACGAGGGGTAGCTGTGGTCCAGTTGCACACCCTAGTCAGTCACGAGGAGGTGCATCACGTTCTCGCCGCTCACAATTTGGACAAGCGGGTTCTCCAGCAGCATGCCCGTGAGCATCACATCATCGAGAGCACGCCCGCGAACATCGCAACGTCGCTGCTCTCGATGTGGACGAGCGCATGCTCCGACAGCACGCCCGCGAACATCGCATCCTCGACGCTCACAATGTGGATGAGCGCGTTCTCCAGCAGCATGTCCGCGAGCAATGCATCATCGCTGCCCGCGAACATCGCATCGTCTCCGCTCTCGACGTGGACGAGTGCAAGCTCCGGCAGCACGCCCGCTAACATCACATCCTTGCCGCTCAGGCGCACGAGCGTGTGCTCCAACAGCACGGCCGCGAGTATGCATCCTTGCGGACTCACGAGGTGGTTGAGCGCGTGCTCCAGACAGTACCCCAAGAGTCGGGACGCGAGCACCGCGCCCCTGGCTACGAGGAGTACTACATGGTGCTCATTGTTGTTTAGGAAAATCTGTGACTTCGCCGCTCACTGGAGGAGCGCGAGCTCCAGTGGGTGCTCGAGGAGTCCCGCGGTGATATGCAGGTGGCGACGGACGTGCAAGATTATCCTTCGAGCTCTCCTCCTCTTACGAAGATGCCTCCACCGCCCCTGTCGTACGTCTTTTGCCTCATCTCCGGCGGACATTTGGAGTTTAGTTTTATGGAAAATTAATATATGGACTAATGCAAAAAAACAACCTATGACTGATAGGCATAAATAGATGATCTGGCGGCATTGCATGGTGGAGTATATTTTAATTTATGGATTACATGCATGACTAGCTTATGTGGCTTGGTTGCATGGCTAGGAAGGCTAGAGAAAAATAAATAGATAATGTGTTTAGAGTGCACTCCACTAAATGGGAGCCTGTAAATATCTTTAGAGTGCACTCCACTTTTTTTCCAGATGCTTAGGTGCACCGGATGCCGTGCCACGCTACAAAATGTTAGAAAAAAAATCTGCTCCAATGTTTTAAAAATCTATTATTATCTTGAAACCAACCACACCCGCCCCTCACCTCATCAAACCTGCCCCGAAGAATACGCTTCAGTGAAGCATAATTTATTTTTACTGATATATGTATATCAAAACTAGAGTGTTTATATTTCAAGTTTGTGAACAAGTATTATTCTACTACTTTGGATCCATTGCGAAGCACGGGCCGGCACATTTGTAGTAGTAAGAAATAAATTCTGGGTTTGGCACAAGTTCATACTGTGGGTGCACCACAAGGCCTGGCGCAGGAGTTACATTTCCCTCTCGGGGCCCACAGGACCGAGCTTCAGCGGCTATTGCACCTGCCTTTGAGTCAATGATATGTGGACCCTAAATGCGGCTAGCCCGCATTTCATTCTCATAAAAGCAGAGGGGCGGTGGTGTCGGATGTGGGGTTCTGGCAAACCCTTAAGGTTCGAACACTAGGGTGAGCGCGAAGTCTTTCCCTCCTACCGATCTATGCCCTAGCTCGCTAAGATCTCGCGGACAAACTCGACGAACTCGCAACACAGAAAGACACGAGGTTTATACTGGTTCGGGCCACCGTTGTGGTGTAATACCCTACTCCTGTGTGGTGGTGGTGGATTGCCTCTAGGGCTGATGATGAACAGTACAAGGGAAGAACAACCTCCTGAGGTTGAGGTGTTCTTGTGGCTAGGGTAGGCTCTTGATCGGGTTGGATCAAGCTAAGATGAGATGCCCCTACTATGGTGGCTAGCTCTACTTATATAGGCCCTGGTCCTCTTCCCAAATATCGAGCGGGAAGGGAGCCAACAACGGCGGGCAAATTTGAAGGGGGACAGCTAGTACAAGCTATCCTGACAAAAGTGGTCTTCGCCTGCGAAAAGCTCTGGTGGTGACGCCGTCTTGGGCTCCACGATGACCTCTGTCTTGCCGTCCTCCTGGTCTTGGTCTCGTTGCACCAATATAGCAACCTTTGCCTGATGCCTCGGTACTCTTCGCCTACGCTGGCCTCCTTAGCACCAAAGAGGAAATAAGGACGTTGTGCTATATTGAAGCCCTGTTTGTAGATCATAGTCAGCAAGCTCAAGGAGGCTGTTGACGCTGCTAAAGTTGTAGAAGCCGCCAAGAATGAACTAGAAGGCAAGATCAAGAAACTGGAGGCAGATCTTGAGGAGCATGGCAAGGAGATCTCAACGCTCGAGGCCGACAGAGAGAAAGCACTCTATGACTTGGCAGAGGTGCAAACTTCCATATCTGCCAAGACCCAAGATCTCTCCAAATCCAACAAAGCCATTGCCGATCTCAAGATGAAGACGGACACGCACGAGAAGAACCTTGAAGAGAACAGAGCTCGAGAGAAGATTCTAGCCAAGGACCTCCAGAACGAGAAGGGTCTGCTCACCAGCGCTGCCAACACTTATAATGATTTTGAGGAAGGTGTGAAGATCTGGACCGAGCGGCTTGTCGGCGCAGGTCAGAATCTCACAACATGGCTGTCCAGCATGGGTCTATAGAACTTCACCTACTCTGCCAACTACGGGGTGAGCGCCAGCGCCGGGCTAACCATGTTGTTCGTTAGTGTTGTCGATGCCCTCAAGCTGCTCCAAGCCAATCGATCCGCTTCCCTTGCCGCAGAAGCCCACAAACTCTGCCAAGATGTCCTCTTCAAAGTACTAGTCAAGGTTGGCTATCGGAACCCAGGCATCAACTTCACTAATGTCCTTGCAACCTTGCCGAAGAATGCACACACCAAGGCAATTGAAGAGGTCGGCAGGCCCATTGTCGACAAGGTGAGTGAAGTGAAGAGCGTTGAAGGCCAGCGCAGGGACTAGTCATCACACTTTGTCTTGTCGCCAGCAGTATGTTAAAGACAACATTTATCTTATGTTAGAACTGCGGCAAGTTATTGATGTAATATAAACTGGCTATTTTTGATGAATGTATGTTGTTTCCCCTATCCAGTTTTGTTTTTGCATGTCTTGTACCCTACACTTTTTTGGAAACTTGTCGGTGCACACACTTACCGTGAGCCCTTGAGGAACAGGTCCATAGCACCCTGCTGGAAATGCCGCTGCCGGCAAGGTAACTTGACGGTCTCAGTGCAGCTACTTAAGTTGTTGAGCGGACTCAAAAGAAAGTAATAGCGCAAGCTGATTGCGATAAGGTTCCTTGGCATGCAGATTTTCCATACAAAAGCCAAAAATGTTCAAGGGAAAGTAGCTCTACAACAAAAGAATTTGTTTGAAAAACATCAACCTAGCTTTTCTTTGTTGTACTTCTTGTCGTGGAATTTAACTTGAACGTCACTTTGTTGGTATCCATACCATCACTCCCCCAGCAAACTTGCACGTGAAGCAACCTTCTGTCCTTTGTGTAAAACAGAGAAGAGAAAATAGAGATATGGAATCTTGACGGATCATTTACATCCATACAAGGTATATTACAATATCACAATTAAACAGATATAACTAGACTTGTGAATCAACAAGAGTTGTGAAACACTTAGCTTTATTTCACTATGCACACGGTCTGTGCCTGTCTTTGCACAAAGGATTACATGCCTTGTTGGTAGACTCGTAAAAAAGGTGGTTGTCGGGCAGCCCGGCAACCTGCACCTTATGGATAGAACTTACACAGATGCTCAATATTCCATGTGTTGTGCACAGGAGTGCCATCACTCTCTAGGCGGACTACACCAAGCCTAGTGACTCGTACTACCCAATAAGGGCTTTCCGACTTTGGCATCAACTTGTTTGAATTCTTGGTGGACTGAACTCGCCGAAGAACAAGGTCGCCTTCCTCAAGGCTTCGGACATGAACTTTGCTGCTATGACAGCGGTGCAAAGCTTGTTGGTAGCATGCAGCACGTACAGCAGCCCGAAGATGATCTTCCTCATGGAGCATGGCATCATCTTGATGCTGCTGCTCTTGCTCAAGCTCATCATGGGAGCACTCGAGTTGACCCATACATGAGTTCCGGAGGGAGCACCGCCTCTGCACCATATAGAAGGGAGAAGGGTGTTTGGCCAGTGGCTCGATTTGGTGTCGTCTTGAGTGACCAAAGAACCGCCGAGAACTCGTCAATCTAGCGTCTTCTGCACTTGTGCAGCTTGTTGAAAGTTCTTGTCTTGAGGCCTCGCAGCACTTCAGCATTTGCCCTTTCTGCCTGGTCGTTGCTTCTTGGGTGAGCAACTAATGGAAAACAAATCTTGTTGCCAAGGTCTTGGATGTACTGCATGAAGGTGCAGCTTGTGAACTATGTGCCGTTGTCAGTGATTACCCGGTTGGGCACTCCGAAATGGCAAACAAGTCCCTTGAAGAACTTGATGGCTGACTGTGTTGTCACCTTCCTCACTGGTTCTACCTCAGGCCACTTTGTGAACTTATCGATTGCAATGTACAAGTACACAAAGCCCCCTAAACCACAAGGGAAGGGGCACAGTATATCGAGCCCCCAAATCGGGAAGGGCCGGGAGAGAGGGATCGCTTGAAGAGCTTGAGCTGGCCGATGTGATTTCTTCGAATGAAACTGGCATGGTTCACACTTGGTTACTAGCTCAATTGCATCTTTCAGAGCAGTGGGCCAATAGAAACCCTGCCAAAATGCTTTGCTGACAAGGGCTCTTGATCCTATGTGAGAGCCACATATGCCTCCATGTATCCCTGCCAACAATTGTTGTCCTTCTTCCCGGCAAATGCACTTCAATTCACCCCATTTGGTCTCTTTTCTATACAGAACATTGTCCATGAACTGGTACATACTGGATTGACGGGCTACTCTTTCAGCTTCTTCTTGTTCTTTGGGAAGTTCTCCTGTTTGAAGGAAAAGGACAATTTGCTCTGCCCATGACGGAGCATCTGGCTCGACGACAAGAACTAAAGGCATATCCTCAGCTGCGGGAGCACTAGCTTCAATGGCAAGGACTTGAGTTCCTGCTGGAGCTGGCTGCACACCAGCAAGCTTGTCATTGTTCCTGCCAACATCATTGCCTGCAGATTCAGGGAGCTCGGCAGGAAAGTACATGCCTGTGTTCAACTTTCTTCTCTTGTTCTATCCAATTGATGGTGGTACAAACGGCTGAGTCAAATGGAGCACAAAAGTTCTTGGTTCCACGGGTAACTTAAGGACGACACGCTTTGACAGATCATCAGCTATGCTATTCTCCGCACGAGGGATGTGCTCTATTTGTAATTTTTCAAAGTGCTCTTCCAATTTCCTCACTTCATTGACATATGCTTCCATTAATGGGCTTTGATAGTCCTTGTTAACTTGCTTCACAACGAACTGCGAGTCACCTCTGGTGATATGCTTCCTGATTCCAAGGTATGCCGCAATCCTAGACCAGCAAGCAGTCCTTCATACTCAGCAGTGTTTTTTGTCGCTTTCTTCCTGGGGAAATGCATCTGAATTACATACTTGAGGTGCTCTCCGATAGGTGCGATAGGAAGCACTCCAACAATGGCGCCTTGCAGTGAAATAGCTCTGTCAAAGTACATAATCCAGTCTTTGGTTTTTTTCCTTGCTGCGGAGAGAAGTCTCTGGAATTTCTTCTTCTGGCATTGGCGTCCATTCTGCAATAAACTCCGCCAAGGTCCTTCTCTGAATAGTTGAAAGTACTTTCAAACTTGAGATTAAAGCTTGACCATTCCAACGCCCACTCCACAATCCTGCCGGTTGCATCTGGATTTCTCATGATCCCCTGCATCGGAAAGCGAGTGACGACAGTAATCTGATGTGCTTGAAAATAGTGGCGTAACTTCCTTGAGGCCATAAGAAGATCAAAAAGCAGTTTTTGCACGCCACAATATCTTGACCTAGCCCCTTGGAGAAGAGAGGTGACAAAATAAACTGGCCGCTGCACCAACTTCTTCTTCCTCACAACTTGTTGTTCTGCTGCATTTGCTTCTACACTTGACTTGTCGGCACTAGAACTTGCCAGAGAGGATTCCAGCTTGTCGCCTGACAGGTCTGCATCTGCTGCTTCTTCACTTTCACCTTCCCTCTCAGCTACTAGTCCATCACTGACCACTTGATTTGTCGCCGCCAAGTATAGCAGCAATGGCTCTTGTGGCCTTGGCGGAACTAGTGTTGTCGTAGAGGATAGGTACTTCTTCAAATCTTGCAGAGCGGCCTCCGCTTCCAGAGTCCATTTCATTGGACCTGCCTTTTTCAAAATTATGAAAAATAGCAAGGCACGCTCAGCCGATTTGGAGATGAACCTACTTAATGCAGCAATACAGTCGGCAAGGTGGCGCACCTCCTTGACGCGCTTTGGCGCTTCAATCTGCTCAATTGCTTTGATCTTGACAAGATTTGCTTCAATTCTACATTGAGATACAAAGAACCCGAGAAGCTTGCTGGATGGAACGCCAAACACGCACTTCTCGGGGTTGAGCTTCAGATTGATCTTGCACACATTTGCACATGACTGTTCTAAAACTTGTATCAATGTTGCTCTGTCCTTGGTTTTGACCACTATATCATCCATGTATGCTTCCACTTTTCTGTTCAGTTGGGTCTTAAAAACGATCTGGACTGCTCTTGCAAAAGTTGAACCAACACTTTTCAATCCAAAAGGCACATGTATAAAGCAATACATGCCACATGGAGTGATAAATGCGGTCTTCTCTTTGTATTCCGTAGACATGAAAATCTGATGATACCCAGAATAGGCATCAAGAAACGACAGTAAGTCACAGCCAGCAGTGAAGTCAACAATCTGGTCGATGCGCGGCAAGGGAAAAGGATCTTTTGGACAAGCATTATTGATATCAGTGTAGTCAATACAAAGCCGCCATTTGTTGTTCGCCTTGTGCACTACAACTGGATTGGCCAACCGCGTCAGATGGAGCACTCCTCTGACCAAGCCTGCCGCTTCCAACTGGACTGTTGTTCCAAAGCTTGCTTCCTCACCTTCTGCTTGATGGGCCATGCGTGGGGACAACCAACAAGGTGGTGCTCAATTACTTCCCTGGGAACATAGGGGATGTCAGATGGTGGCCATGCAAACACATCGACATTCGCCCGCAGGAAAGCAACGAGCAAGCTTTCCTATTTGTCCTCCAAGGGTGGAACTTATGGTGAAAGTTTCTCCCGAGACGTCCTCCTTGGTGGCGCCTTCTTGGTTTCTGGTGGAGCTGCTTTGGATTTCTTGCTCTTGCCGGCAGAGCTCTCTAGCATGTCCTCGATCGGAGCGCAGCACTCCTAATAGGCGCGCTTGCTGGAGTCCTTGTCAGTCTTCTTCCTCTTTTTTCCCCGGGGAGCTTTGTCGGCAGGAGCAAGTGCCTTGCTGGCAGATGCTGCAACTGCCTCCCAATAGAGTTGATCAGCACAGAACAACACATCCATCTGGTCAGAATGGATGGTGATGACCGCTACTTCTTGAGCTTGCATTGGTTTTCCCTTGAAGAGGAAAGGGTGATGTAGCAAAGTAGAGCTAAGTATTTCCTCAGTGAAGAACCAAGGTATCAATCCAGTAGGAGGTACGCCCAAGTCTCCAATAGTTGCGCCTACACAAGCAAACAAATACTTGCACCCAACGCGAAAAAGGGGTTGTCAATCCCTTCACGGTTAATTGCAAGGATGAGATCTGATAGAGATAGGTATAGAAGATAAATAAAAAGGCAAAACTAAATGAAATTAAATACATTGCAGTAAGGTATTTTTGTATTTTTTGTTTTGTAGATCTGGAAATAAAATGATGAGAAATAGACCCGGGGGCCATAGTTTTTACTAGAGGCTTCTCTCTTGAAGAAAGCATATGGTGGGTAAACAAATTACTGTTTAGCAATTGATAGAAAAGCGCAAAGTTATAACGATATCTAAGGCAATGATCGTGAATATAGGTATCACGTCCGTGACAAGTAGACCGACTCCTGTCTGCATCTACTACTATTACTCCACACATCGACCGCTATCCAACATGCATCTAGTGTATTAAGTTAACAAGAACGGAGTAACGCCTTAAGCAAGATGACATGATGTAGAGGGATAGACCAATCAATATGGTAAAAAAAACATCTTTTTATCATTAATGGCAACAATACAAATACATGCCTCGCTACACCTACTGCCACTAGGCGATGACACCGCAAGATTGAACCAGTACAAAAAAAGACACATCCGTGACATTTTGGGCCGAACGAAATTTTTTTCTGTCATACATATGACACTTCTATGACGATAATTGTGACAAAACCCGGTATCATCATAGATGTGGTGGGCTCCTACTTCTATGACAGAAAATGGGCTTTTCATCCTGGGCGGGCCGGAGACGCAGCTGCATGACATTCTTTGGGCCGTCCATGACGGAAAAAACCGTGGTAGAAGCAAGGGGGAGGAAAATTTTGGGGAGTTCCCGGTTACGGTGGGAGGTCGGGGGCCGAGCGATGCGCGTTTCTCTCGTACACGTACGCGCGTGTGTGCGAGGCGTTGGCTCTAACTGAACCCGAGCGAGGCGTTGGGCTCTAACTGAACCCGAGCGATTGCACTGCAGGCTACGCGTTACTGAACCCGAGCGATCGATCGATGGCTGTTAACTGAACCCGATCGAGCGATTCCTTCGCTACTGCTGCTAACTGAAGCCGATCGATTGGATGAACAGTGAGCGTTGCGGGGGGGGGGGGGGGGGTTGGATGAACAGTGAGCGGTGGCGTTGCCTCTGGATGAACAGGACCCCGTGGTGTGGAGGGCTGGATGAACAGTAGACGGTGGAGGGGTGCCTGTGGAGGGGTGGTTGAACAGGACCCCGTGGTGTGGAGGGCTGGATGAACAGTAGACGGTGGAGGGGTGCCCGTGGAGGGGTGGTTGAACAGTAGCCGGTGGAGTAGCGCGCGGTGGAGGCTGGATGAACAGGAGCCCGTGGAGGCTGGAGGAGGTCGACGGTAGCCCGTGGAGGCTGGAGGAGGTCGACGGTGGAGATGAACAGTATCCCGTGGAGTCCCGTTTTGCGGTACGCCACACCCCTCCCGATGAACAGGACGCCCGTTTCGACCGTAGGAGGTCCGTTTCGTCCGTTTTGCGGTACGCCACACCCCTCCCGATCAACAGGACCCCCGTTTCGACCGTAGGAGGTCCGTTTCGTCCGTTTTGCAGTACGCCACACCCCGCCCGATCAACAGGACCCCTGTTTCGACCGTAGAAGGTCCGTTTCCTCCGTTTTGCGGTACGCCAGGCCTCGTTTCCATTGCCTGTTCCGTCCAAGCCCTCCCGATGAACACGACCACGCATTCCGTTCCGACCCAGCCGGTTGGCTCCCACGCGTTCCGTTGCCTCCCGATGAACACGACGAATTTCGTTGCCTCCCCATGAACACGACGCATTTCGTTGCCTCCCCATGAACACGACGCATTCCGTTGCCTCCCCCATGAACACGACGACGACGCTGTTTCTCCTTTCCGACCCAGCCATGTACACGAGCCCTGGCCGTACGTATGCGCGAGTAGGCGTTCGAGACCCCGCCCGTATTTACACTTACGTGGCCGTATTTTCTTTCTTGCACCCTGGCCGTTGTACGTACGTGTACATGCTACGTGCGCGCCTCTACTACGATACGTACACGCCTCTACTACGACACGTGCGCTCCTCTACATCCACCAGTATATATGTACGTACACGTTCGCGACCAGAATGACAACGCTACGTACGCTTCGACCAGGTGGGTCCCGACTGTCAGGCACTTCCTTGCGTGCGAAGATGTAGCTGGTGGGTCCCAGCAGTCAGGGGGCGAATCGTTTTTTTCCCGGACGCACTTCCTTACGTGCGAAGATGTAGCTGGTGGGTCCCAGCAGTCAGGGGGGCGAATCGTTTTTTTTGCCCGGACGCACTTCCTTGCATGCGAAGATGTAGCTGGTGGGTCCCAGTAGTCAGGGGGAAACGTTTTTTTCACGAAATACGGTGGCCCTTCCGGTGGGGCCCCGCTGTCAGGTGGAGGAATCATTATTTTGCGCGTAATAAGGAGGCACTTCCTTGCTGCGGCCGTGGACCCAGCTGTCAGCCTCTCCACGTACAGTCCACGTCCGATGGAAGTCATTCCTTGACCACGTTGACCACGCCGCGCCGAGAGCACTACGGCGGTGGACGACGGTGAGGACTAGGAAGGGGACGACTCGGAGCCGGGGAAGACGCAGCAGTGGATGCCCACGCGAAGAGGAGTACGAGGGTTCACTGGTTCGGCTGCGGTGTGAGGCTGCTGTCGCCGCATAATAACAGGGGGCGTGGGTGAGTAGAGGGATGGCCTGGCCAGCGGTGAGGTCTCCGCGGCATCACAGCTGGCCACGGGAGGCAGGAGCACGCGGCACGACCGGCGCTGGTTTGGGCGGCTGGAGCAAGAAGACCAGAGGTTGAAGAAGCACTATGGCCATTGGATGAACATCGTACGGTAACAAGAGCTAGAATCGTTCATATTGACTAAGTTGACAAAGCCCTCTGTCCCCGTCAACTTGGTAGGCCCACAAGTCAGCCTCCCACTATGCTGGGTTCCAGCTGGCAGGGGGAGTATTCATTTTTTTGTGCATAATAAGGAGGCATTTCCTTGCGTGCGAAGATAGCTGGTGGGTCCGACATGTTAGCGGGGGGCACGTTATTTTCGCGAAATACAGAGGCCCTTCCGATGGGTCCCAGATGTCAGGTGGAGGAATCCTTATTTTGCGCGTAATAAGGAGGCATTTCCTTGTGTGCGGCCGTGGACCCAGCTGTCAGCCTCTCCACGCACAGTCTACTTCCGATGGTGTCGTTCGTTGACCACGTTGACCACGCCGCGCCGAGCGCATCCAAGGTGGTGGACGACGGCGAGGCCCCGGACAGCAACGAGCCGGAGATGGGAAGATGCGGGAGTAGAGTCGCAGACGGAGAGGTGTACGAGGGTTAACTGGTTCTAGTGCGGTGTGGTTCGGCAGTCGGTGGAGAAGAACAGGAGGTGTGGAGGGGTGGAGGGATGGCCTGGCCAACGGTGGAGTAGCGCTTCATAGCGAAGCGTGCTAAGCAGAGCTGCTAGCAGCAGGAGGCGGGAGGTGGTCCCGGCGGCGCTGGAGGAAGAAGACGAGAGATTGAAGATGGATGCCGGTCGTTGGATGTAAATCCAACGGCTAACATGTCAGAATCATTTGTTGACTAAATTGACAACGACTTGCGTTGGCTTCGACCTATTGGCCCACATTTCAGCCTCCAAAAATGTGGCACGTATTCAACCCATTTTTTCAGAATTTACAGTCTTTTTTTGCGCGGTAGAATTTACAGTCAATTTGATCTTTTTTTTGAATTACAGCCATTAGCTGGGCTGGGTGAACAAATAATGTAGCGTCCATGCGGCCCATTTATTTTATTTCCTAAAAAATTACAGGCCATTTGCACTTTCTCGAAATACACGATTTTGCTGGGCTGATTCTAATTATAATGTTGGGTTGGGCCAGCAATGTTATCAAAAAATAAAAAGGGGCTGAGCATTTTGTTATAAATATATTTAAATAATAAGTGATATTATTACATTCGTCCTTAAATCTTACCAAGCTTTTGTACACAATCACTAGGATTTTCGTGCCAAAACAATCCAGGATTTTATTTGTTAAGAAATTATTTTTATAAGTTAATAAGATGTGGGATATTGTTTTCTTACATATGTAAGTATCTGTTAAATATATGATGACAATAAAAATAATATATAATAACATATAAAATAATTTAAATATATATAATATAGTTAGAAGGGAAACATAAGTTGGACCTGGCGTTCCTATTCTTATATAGAAAAATAGAACAGACCTCTGCGTTTTCTTCAAAAAAATACATAAATTGGGCTGCCAAAAATAAAACCTCGGATGGGAGGTCCATAGGCCGGTCGATACATGACGGCCCTAAGAAAATACAAACAGGCCTATGGACCTCCCATCCGAGGTCGTGGGCTGCGCATGTTAAAAATGAAAGCCTAGACGGGGCAGCCCAAAACCACGTCCAACACTTGCCAAAACTTCGTCCCTCGTTTTCTCTGTGTTTCGCACACTCGACATTGTGTGGGCATTTTGACTGTGCATCATATGAAGATGTGCTATGCATGAATGTTGATCAGCATGATGTTAACTGGCTGGTAGTTCCATTTTCGACCATGAATAAAACTTCCAACATGATGTTAACCCTGTTTGAAAAGGCCGTGTTAATATAAATGCTCTGCCTCTGAAAGTTGCAGTTTCTTATCTGAAACTGAACTTGCAGTTTCTTATCTGAAACTGAAACTTGCAGTTTCTTCTCTGAGAATCACATTGTCTGCACTTTTATACTCCTATGAAACTACATTTTTTAAGTGCTAAAAATAGATCTCTAGAATTCATAAAATACTTCATATGCTCAATACTGCAAATCTGAAATTCAAAAGACATTCATATCTGAAAGTACTCTCAAAATACACAACACAAAACACAATTCACAACCTGCAAATACTGACAACCCTAAGCTCCTCCTGACAATTCACAACCTGCCCGACTATTGGGCTGGGGGGGCAGCCCCCTCCTATTCCTCGGCGGCAGACAGCCGCCCCGTGAGACGATGTGAACGGCGAGGGAGACGATGGCGGGGAAGCGTCGTCGGGCCAACTGCTTTTCTCCTCTTGCAGTTGGGTTCGGTCGACGAAGACTCCACCGGCTCGCTCTGGCAGGACACCCTCACAAACGGCACCCTGTAGATGCTCGATCCTTCAATCTCTGGTGGATGCTCCATCTGGGATCGATACTCCCACCACCGCTCCCTCACGATCGGATTCGGTGAATCTGTTTGCTCCATGGCCCAGAGGAGCAGCTCTATGTACTCCGGCGCGACTCCCTCCGGGAGTATCACCGCCTTTTCGCTCTGTTGCAGATATTTGGCCATGGATGTCGCCGTCGCCGCTAGTTGGTCCTTGTTGTCAAACCAAGACTGTATCTCCAACATCCTAGCTAGCTTCACAGGGTCGCCGTCTGCGATCCTCACGTATCGGTTGTACTCCTCCATCGATCTACTTCTCCACAGCACCTTCACTCGCCGGCGGTGGTTTTTGAATGGAAGAGGAGAGGAGCAGCGCTGGTTTTGGATTAGAACGGGAGAGGAGCGACGCTGGTTTTGGACTGGAACAGGAGAGGAGGGGCGGTGGTTTTGAAATGGAAGAGGAGAGGAGCGGCGCTGCATTTAGATTGGAACAGGAGAGGAGCGGCGGTGGTTTAAGAGGAGAAGAGCGGAAGAGCGGCGCTGGTCTTGGAAGTATTTTTTTGTTGTTTTGCGTATTTTGGGTCAAAGTTTGACCACGTACTGTATTTGACAAGCAAAATGTGAATGCATGTCACCAAAAATTGTATCGTTTGGTTCGTATCTGAATGTACTTTCAAATTATATTATTTTTGCAACGTATAACATATATTTTATGTGCGAAAATCATGGTCAATTATGACCCAGAATAAAAGGGAGACTAGTTAATGTGGGGTCGCTTTCTTAATTGAAGGGTAAATTGATTTTGATTTTGATCCAGTCACAGCGCGCCGGCCCTCTCGTCCAATCCTAAATCGCTGCCGCACGCTCCTCTCCCTCTTCTCCATTGCAAAACCACCTCCTCTCCTCTCCATCATCTCCATTCCAAAACCACCGTCTCGCCTCTCCCTCTTCTGATCTTCTCCATTGCAAAACCACCTCCTCTCCTCTCCATCATCTCCATTCCAAAACCACCGTCTCGCCTCTCCCTCTTCTGATCTTCTCCATTGCAAAACCACCTCCTCTCCTCTCCATCATCTCCATTCCAAAACCACCGTCTCGCCTCTCCCTCTTCTCTATTGCAAGACCACCGTCTCTCCTCCCATCTTCCAAAGCTAGCACCGGACCACTCAGAAGGACATCTATGGAGAGGATGCAGCAGCGAATCAGGCAGATCGCCGGCGGCGACCAGGCAAAGTTAGCCAGGTTGAAGGAGATCCTTAGTTGGTTTGACAATGAGTGGGAGATTTCGAGGACGGTGCGGGCCATGTGGCAATGTATGCGAAAGAGCGAGACGGCGGGGGCGATGTACATGTACTCCTCGGCGGCAGTCACGCCGCAGTCCTCCGAGTTCATCGAGTATCTCCTCTGGGCGATGGAGCAGACAGATTCGCCCGAGGCGACAGTCAGGCGGAGGTGGTGGGCGTACAGGTCGAAGGTCGAGCACCCAGAGGATAACGAATCGATCGAGTATGGTGTGCCGTTCGTGAGGGTGCAGAGCCAGCCGGAGCCACAGGAGTATTCGTTCTCCCACCGCAAGAGGAGGCCGGATGGCGCGACGTCGCTTCCCCGCCGTTCTCCACGGTTCCCTCGACGCTCGCCTCGTTTCAACGGCGGCGGTAGGGTTTAAGGTAAGCTTCGCACTAACCTAATCTTCCACCTGCTCATGCTTACAATCAGTGTGACAGCTAATGAAAATCATGCTTACAATCAGTCTCCGAGTACTACGCCAATCACCCTAAAATAGCTCTGGACCTTTGGGTCAAAGTTGTGACACAGTGTACAAATAAAGAAAAATAGATTGGTGCTTCTTTCAGAAAAGAGTACTCCCTAGAAAACTGCCAATATAAGCTACTAGTATTTGGTTAGATGATTTGCTGCCGAGAAAGATCCGTCCACAGAGAGCGCCACACATCCCACTGGTGGTGGTGGATGCCAATGCGTGCATGCAGCATGGTTGGTGTCGGTAATTTTTACTTGGCACACCTCGCACTCTGCATATATGCCGGTTCCATACGTACATTTGTGCAGTTCCACCAAAATGCAGCTGAATAACCCTGTTTGCACAGATAATGAAAAAGCGTGATTACATTATAGTGGCACTAGTTGATGAAACACACAAAATAAATAGAAGAAAATATTGCGATAGTATCATAGTATGCCATGCTGCGAGGGCGAGATGGGCCCTGCGACGCCTCATACGGTACGCCTCATACTGGACATCGTCCCAAGTCTCCCAGATACACCTTCTGCCAGTGATGAACATCAGTGTACAGCGGTAGTACAAGGAGGCGCCTTGAGACATTCAAATCTCTATTTTTGTACATATCAACTAAAATTAAGCACCCCAGTTTGCAGAAACGCTTAAACATTAACAATGGGACTAGTTGATGAAACATACATTAACAAAGAGAAGCACTTTCTTTATCTACATTGGAAATGAAATGATAGAGATGACACTCGCTCTATTTTAACTGTATTATTACTTCATTTTATCAGTGACACTAGGGTCGAGCAGGTGGCAAACGAGGTGTACCGTGCGTCGCAAGGATGGAGGCCGGGGGTGCTTAGACTGGGATGCTGAAGCTGGCTCTTTCAGTCACCAACATGGATGATTCAATTCATGGGACCTTTTGGTGCAGTTCACCTAAAATGAAGCAATGTCCCGTGAGCTAGCAGCTTCTTCTTCAATTTTTTAAGAAAAGGGCTCCAGCCCCGGTTCCATTTCCATCAGAAAACGAAACCCACAGAGCTTCTTCTTCATTAGTTGCAATAAAATTGAGCAACATCAAGGTTGGTTGTGAAGCTCCTGGAATGCTCAACTATAATTTGGATATCATTTGTGCAGTTCAACTAAGATCGAGCGTGAAATGTATATCTCTGTTTGCACAAAAAAGGTGGAAAGGAGGGTGACTAACAAGTGATGAAACATGCATCAAATGAAAAGAAGCATGTTCCTTATCTGAATGGCAATCCTACAAGGACAGTAGCAATTTCTAAAGCACTGGCATTGCTAGATATTAGTGTGGGCATTAGGATTAACTATGACAACCGTTAAATACGACATTACTTTGGGCACGGGAGAGTAGGCGGACCAGGACAGTTGCATTTCTAACGAAAAGAACCAACTTATCTTAATGGGAAATTTTAGCAGGACATGTAAAGAAGTGCCATTGATTCATATTACTGGAGGCATTACATTGAAAACAACATTGGTTTAACGTGTCCTTACTTTTAACAGTGCGACTGCTACATTTTACCAGTGGCATTACATAAGAGTGGCTCGGGGCAACAAACATCAGAACAGGATATCTGGGTTGGTCCCATTTTTGTTCGGTATAGCCACCTTATACTGTGTGAGGCTAGCAAATCTAGTGCTGGACTTACTCTGTTGACTTGTCCCCCAGTCCCCACTTTCTTTCCTTTTTCAACCAATAGATCGGGTTTATATTGAGTTTGTACTGCGTTTCCCTTTATTTCCCTATTAGACCTAGAGACCAGTTGGATAGCCAGTCTCTGCTACTTTTCGCCCCCATTATTTCCTCTTTCGACCAAGTCCTAGATTCAGGTAACAAATCCTCCCCCACCCCCACCCCCTTTCTTCCTTGTTTGAACCAAGTAGTACTAGATTCGAGTGCATGAACTAGTTTTACCTCTTAAACGTAAAAAAATTAGGTGGTTTTCGAACAGCCGATCGATCCTATCTACGAGGGGGCCTGAGAAATAGTAAAAGATACAAATGCAGCGACGTCAGGAGCTCGGGAAGTAGAGCAAGGCCGGTTTCGAAGGAAGTTATACCTGATGGTCGCCGGGATGTCGCTAGGTGGGCGGCGGGAGGCCGGATCTGCCCACACTACGGCAGCGAGGAAGAAGGGGTCGGAGGCCCTCCCTCGCCAGCGGTGCTTGGGAGAGAACGGCAAGGCAGGCTGATCGGGACGCGCCCAGCAGTGGGTAAGAGCCGTCGCGAAGGACGACCGCGTGAACGTTGCACCTTCTCACCTTCCCCGGCGGAGAGGATCCGGCTGGATCTGTGACCAGCGGTGAGCAGAGAGAGAGAGTGTGTGGCCACCGCTGTCGTGTTTAGATCTGGAGAGGCCGAGACAGTGTGAAGAGAGCAACACTAGCAAGCAAGCGCGGAGGCTCCTGCCTATATAGTGGAGTAGTACTAGTTTTCTTTTGTCTACCGGAGCCGGCTTGACCTCGTCAATGACTGTCGAGAAGTCTTCATGCACGTGGCCCGGAGGCGCAGTTGTCGTCATTTTGATCTGAAGCGCCGGATTATAACATATAACACGAAAAAATGCCACATGACAAGAAATCATAACCTCACTGCCCAAAGGAGACAACATGAATCCCGACGGACAAACTAGACGAGGAACAAAGCTCAAATTAAAGATAAACTCGTAGAAAAGGGGTCCGTCGATAGATGTCCTAATTAACATAGCCGGCTTGACCTAGATGGCAGCCGAGTAGTCACTGTTCGTGCATGTGCCCCCAATGACTAGCCCAACTCAGTTGTCGCTGTTTAACCCTCGCAGTGATCCGAAGCACATGACACCTAATTTTGCGAGATGACAAGAAACCTTTTTTTAGATTTCTCACCACAACTACAGCCATGTACAACACAGCCTGCACGATATGTACACGATAGCCAATCCAGGCGTGTCTGCTGGAGTCTGGTCACATGCATGGACGAACTGATCTTCCGTGTCTTGCAGGGATCGTCCAGGCACCAACGTAGTACAACACTTCTCTAGTACTATCGCTCGTCTCCCTCTTCTATTAAGTCACCCGACTTGCGGGGCCGGGGAGTGTGCCTATGGTCGGTTCTCAATTGCCGTCCCACATGTGTGTGCAAACGCAATATGACGCGCGTTCCATTCGGAGAGCAGCGTGCTAGACCGACCGACCGTCTGGGATGCGACGCGAACGCGACGGGCGTGCTGTATACTCCGTACATGTGTACCGCCGTTTTCTAGACGCTTTGCTCCATGGCGCGGGCGCAATCCATGGATACAAAATTAGTATACTGTATACTATTTAAAAGTCGAGGGCGGGGCTTTTCCTGCGCGGTAGGCGGCGGGGCAGTTCCGCCTAGTCTGTTCGACAGAGACGCAAGAAGACGAGGGAGTAGGCTGCTGCAAACGTAGGGCTGTGTGATTTGACAGTGAGTTACTGCTGGACAGGTGGGGCCCGTGATTTTGACATGCCATTATCATTTTAACTGCGGCGCTACGACCGGCGTGAGTCTCCCGATTCCTGACCACCTCCATACAGGTGCCTCTCCCAATGCTCCACCATGTAGTAGAGGCGGGCTCTTGCATGAGAGCCCACTTCTCCACTTTTTCCTTGCCTCTCTTTCCTCCACATATGCAAAAATGCCATGTAAAGCGCGCTATTGTACTTACTTTTACTTGCTCCTACAGGTGCTTAAGCTTGCCACATAGGCATAAAGTCTGATGTGGCAAGTTAATCAAGAAGAGAGAGACTAGTTTGGTGACCCAAGGAAGAAACGGTGCTAAGCGCGTGTACCTAGGTGAAAAGACAATTTTGAGTCTATAGCTAATTAAATGAAGCAAACTTAGCAACACCATTTCATTGGAAGAGGTCACTCCTTGGCAAATGCAATAAATACTAGTACTCCCTGTGTCCCATAATATAAGAACGATTAGTCCTCTCTCTACGCATTTAACTCCTCTCCTTTAACACAGGCGAGTTCTGGATTGTAGGGTTTGGAGGGTAATAAATGCTCATTAACTTGATTTTAGCCTTTTAGTATTTGGATCCAAGCATGGGTGAGGCTAGCATGTTTTAGTCCCACTACTTTTAGTCATGCGACTAAAACGTATCCAAGCACCCTCTTAGTTTTATTTGAGGGGTGGGTTGTGCTGGACACCATTATTGTGACTAGCCTTTTTAATAGTACTATATGCATAATTTGGCGACGAGCGCTCTCTATATGTACCATCTTTTTTTTAATTTCAAGTTTTGCTCCATGGCGCAATCCATCGATACTACTGCTGTACAAAAGTATACATTTTTTAAAAGGCTAGAGGGCGGGGCAGTCTAGCTTTGTCGGTTTCACGAGAGGCGAGGGCCTTTGTGATTTGACGGCTCATTACTGCTGGAAGGCGGGGCCTTGTGATTTGACTGCTCGTATAAATGCGCCGACGACCTGATCGAGGAGGAGCAAAGAACCGTGCGGTATACTCAAGTTTTCCACTGGAGTAGTACTGCGACGGAGGAGCACGAAACACGGCAGCCCAGTGCCATATGACGATAAAAAATGATCTAGTCATCTCATTGTTAGCATTATTCTATTCATTCCCTAAAAAAACCATTGTTCTATTCATGCCTCGCAGAGAACGTGACACGTGCGGCGAAACACCCGAAGCAAAAGATGAAACACGGGAGCAAAAGAAGAAGGAAGATTATCACCCAAAATGATCTAATTCGCCGCGGAGTCGTAACTGCTTCTTCATCGCCTCCACGACCTCCATCTCCTTGCGCGTCTCCTCCGCCATCTTCTTCATTCTGTCCATGACGCGGGATTTCTCGACGCGAGCCTTCATCATCTGTTCCACGGCCGCATTACGTACCTTGACAGCAGTCGGGTGCTCGATGCGGAGCTTCGCCAACTCCTCCTTCTGTTCCATGACGAGGGCCTGCAGCATCTTCATCGAGGAACTACTATTCTCATGCAGCTTCTTCCAGCCGGCGTTCTTCTCCTTCAACAAGTCGATCTCGTGGCAGAGCTTCGCCTTGTCCTCCTGAAGTCGTAGGATTTCGTCGGTCGCCTTCTTCTCTGAGGCAATGCTCTTCTTCAGCAGCATCACCAAGCCGGCGGTCAACTCCCCCTGCTGATTGAGCTCAGCGGGCATGTCGTCGAGGCTCTCCTTCAGCAACTCCATCAAGCCTTGGATGAACTCCTTCTGCTTATTGAGCTGATCGGGCATGCCGTCGAGGGATAACGACTCCAGCTCCGCCGGCTCGGCATGTTCGCCTCCGCGGCTAGGGCGCTCCTGGGAGCCATCGCCTGCTTGTGAGAGATCTTTTGAGGTCCCTGCGTGGCGGCGAGCCCTCTCTTTTTTCCGCAGCCTTGGTTGCCGCTCCCTTGTTACGAGTAGTTCTCGACCTAGAGCTCTGCTCACCGGCCATGGCAACGACGGACGAAGAAGCACTTATGAGGAGGAAAGGTAGAGTAATTTTCGGTTAGGTAGTTCCCCTTTTTATAACCTAAGTACTAGCACTAGTACTAATACCTGCATAGTGGGAACACGTTCAGGTTTGGTACGTACTAGTAGGTGTGAGCAGGCTTTCGAATGTGATGGGAACAAGGTAAAGATTAATTGATGGTTTTGGTTTCGAGGCCCGAAACGGCTCCCGATGAGTTTAGCGGAACATAAATTTCAAGTACTACACTGCTCAAATGCGTAAATATTATGTTACTGTCAAAAATTGGCACAAAATACGAAGGAGACCAATGGAAGTACTACTAGCAACCCACGATTTAACTACTCGCATGCGCGCAGTGGAGTAATAATGTCTTTCTTCCGCCCTCACGTCCACTCAATTTGCATGCGCTGTATTAATTGACCATCAATGAAGTGAACGACTTTACACGCGTCAAATTATCACATGGGGTGGATCTTGGTACAAAATTGCGTCCGCCCGTGTACCCGCGTGTGCGTGCGAGGGAATGAGTGCGTGCGTGGCGTGCGTGCACATCTTCGCTTCGTGCATGTACCGCCAGTATGGCTCAGGGAGGACGAGTACATTCTTCTGGAACCAGCAGCACGTCACTGTGATCAATCCACGCAAGGAGGTCGCGACAACGCCTCCACATGTGCCACGTGGCTTCATGAACTGTAAGAGAGACACTGTGTAGCGTGCCATTGGTATTCTAATTTACGTGTTTTGCACATACTCGAAGTACTAGTAAGGTACACGTGCATTGCACGCATCAGATTTTGCAACCAAATTATGAATAAATACCACACTATAGCATGTAAGCTCTGAGTCATATATGCCTGATGTAGCCCTTCGTTTAATTCTTATAGTTCATCTCATTCAAAATCAATTAGTTTTTATAAAAAAGCTAAGAACGCGGGAATAGGAAAAACATGGGATTATAGTGGAATGTCGTCTTGAATCCTACAGGATTGTACGAGTGTTTGATTGTGCATAGAAAAAACGCAGAATTCTTTCAAAGAGGTTTGAGTGGATGGGATGTTTCCTATGAAATCTAGTGCAAATGAATCATATGGAAAAATTCCTATGGTTTACAATCCTACGAATCAAACAACCAAGATAGGAAAAATTCCTAATGATTAGAATCCTCCAAAATTCCTTTGAGAATCCTTTGAATCAAAGAAGCCCTTAATCTATTTTATGATTCATGGAATTGTGCGTTGTAAAGCATAAAGTAAAAACAAATAATGGCAATTCAACTAGAAAAAAAGTTTGGGCAGTTATGATACGGAAGATTCTAGAACAAAAGAGAACCACTGTTGTTTTGAGGTTTGTGCATTATGCTTAAGTTCAACCATGGAGTCTGCTAGATTGTACATGTGGCAAAATCCGGTGGGGGCTAGAAGATGGTGCGAGGGGCCGAGTGGAGGGAGACTATGAAGGAATGCACAAGTGCGAGATCGATATTTAGAGAGAGGGGGCGAACACGTGCGCTGTTGCGCGCAGTGGCGGAGCCATGAAAAATAAATGAGCTAGGGGGCCAAGCATTGCTAATCCTTTACGAGGAGGGTCAATTCATGAACTTAAACCATTTTTAGCAGCAATTGTCTAATGATCACATTCATATTAGCCTCGATATATAGTGATGTTAGGGGGGAGGGGGCAGGGCCCTTACTGCCCCTGTCTTCGCCATTGTGCACGCGTCTGAGAGATGAAGCGGAAGGCATGGATGATGAGAGGGGGACGTTGGATATATAATTAATGTGGGTGTATTAGCTATATATGTTAATCCTATATAGAGAGGTATAGATTGATCGATGTGGACGTGGGAAAGAGGGTGAGACCTCACTGGATATATCGATTGATCGGTTTGTGTGGAAAACTATGAAAGACCTAGCTATATACACACATACATAGAGGAACATCGATCGTTGCGCATGCACGCGTGAGAGATAAAGAATGCCCGATATGATGGAGAGGGGGATGTGTGTGGGTGTGTGCCTTCATGGGAGACCGACCTGAAGAAAAAGATTGCATGCGTGCGATGGATAATGCCGACTGGTAGTGTGTGTGCATGCATGCACGAGAGAAAGTTAGTGGTACAATTATAAAGAGAAGACTACTGTGTGGGTGTAAAAGAATAGGTGAGGTCATAATCAATGTAAAGTTGAATTCAAATATTTGAATAAGAGATCCTGATGTTTGAAACCCATGCATGCATGAATATAACGGAGATCTGCGCGGTGTGGTTTGGAAACGAGCATGTTGTAATGTATACACATTGAACAAGGTCAGACTGATTTGAATTTGAGATACCGATGGCAGACATCATTTGGCCACGTCGCATCCGTGCATGGACACACTATTCTAATTGGAGATGATGGGCGGCTTTCGCATCACATATCTATATCTATACCCCTATATATATATATTATATTTTATATTTTTTATATTGTGTGCGGGTAACTTTAACTTTGAAAGATGGTCGTTGGATGAGGCTAATCCGATGGTCCAAAGATGGCAAATTTGAGCACTACTGGCCGTTGGATATCATCTAGATTCCACCAGATTTCGCCACATGTATAATCTAGAAGACTCCATGGTTGAACTTAAGCATAATGCACAAACATCAAAACACAAGCACTTCTTATTTGTTCTAGAATCTTCCGTATCAGAATTGCCCAAATGTTTTTCTACATGATTTGCCATTATTTGTTTTTACTTTATGTCTTACGACGCACAATTCCATGAATCTTAAAATAGATTAGCTTTCTTATAAAAACTAGATGATTTTGAATGAAATGAACTATAAGAATTAAACGAACATCTACATCATGCATATATGACTCAAAGCTTGCATGCTATAATGTGGTATTTATTCATAATTTGGTTGCCAAATCTCATGCGTGCAATGCACGTGTACCTTACTCTAGTCTAAATGGTGTTTGTGTGTGTGTTGTGCATGTTGAGGTGCAAATTGTATTTTTTTGGTACACGTTAAGCTTGTTCTTCTGAAATTTCAAGCCGCGCCTTGTTTGTTATGCCAAAAATTCAAGCTAGCGTCTCTGTCTATCGTGCTGCGAAACTCCCGCCTCTTCAACCCGCGCCTTGTTAGCTCGAAATATTTAAGATATATCTTTGTCTCGTTGTGCTCCGATAACTCCCTCCATCTCAACCTGCGCCTTGCTATTCCGAAATTACAACGCGCGCGAGAACTCCCACCTCCTGTGAAATCCCGACACGCGAAATGCCCGTGGTACCCCTGAACCGAAAGAACCGCCTCAAATCGGTGGGGGTACTTTCGTAACTTACCCCACATTTCGGACAACCGCGTCTCTAAGCCATGGTTCCCCACTGCCATCCCATCCGCTCACCCATTCGTACACCGAGGCCGCGAAAACCCGCGACGAAACCCCACACCCTGCTCCGTCCGCCACCCAGCCGGAGCATCTTCCCCGATGACGTCGTCCACAGCAACACCTCGACGTCCCTCATCCATCGTACCGGATGAGGATCCGTCGTGGATCTCATTGTCTCGCCGGTTCAGCCACCCCGTCCTCCACCTCCAAGGAGCTGCCCCGACGTTCCCCTCGTCTTTCGCGCCACCTCCATTCCCACACCGCCGTCTTCACCTGCACCACCGGAAGAGCATCATCATCACCATTTCCTCAGATGAAGCTGCGGCCTAATCGGCGCCACCAAAGAGGTTGTAAACTAATCGCCACATTTTCTTCTTGATTCGATCTCACGGTGCTGCCGGCGCTCGGTCCCGAGCCGACACGGCGCGGCTCCATCCATGGCGGCGTCGCCGGCCACTTCCTCGGCGGCGACGTCCACATCAGTAGGAGCTGCTGCTGCTTTAGCTCGCGCTGCTGCTCTGCTCTTGCTCTCGGTCCCCTGCCTGGTCTGCTCTTGCTATTGCTCTTGCTCGCGCTGCTGCTCTCGCTCTTGCTCTTGCTTGCGATGCTGCTCCGATTTAGCTACACTTCAATCGACTGAATCGACTTTTGGGTCAGTCGATTTTCAGGGGGTGGGGGGGCTCGCCGGGGTGAAGGAAGAACCAGCCGCAGCGGGGAGGGGGGCTCGCCGGAGAGGTACCCCACTATCTATCTTAGGGTTCAGGATGGGGGCGGTGGTCGCCGGTGGTGGCGGGGCGTTGGCGGGGCGGTGGCGTGGGGATCGCTGGAGAAAAAGCTCGGCACGGGGGGCCTAGAGGGATGGTCGGGGCAGCGGCGGAGCGGCGGTGGGGAGTGTTTTCGGGGCGGGCGGGGCGGCGCACCGCCGGCCGCGGGCGGCGGGGGGCTGCTGTTTGGCCGGTGGTGGCTGCCGGCTCAGGGGGGTAGCGGTTGAAGATGAACTGCAGGCCCTTGATTTCGTATCCAACGGCTGCAAAATCGACTGACCAGAGATGAAAAGTCAGTCGACCGACGTGTAGCCTCACCTTGCTAGTGCGTTCAGTTTTGGCAGCAAAATTCAGTTTTGACAGCAAAATTCAGTTTCGACAGTTAAGTTCAGTTTCGACAGTTAAGTTCAGTTTCGACAGTTAAATTCAATCTCGGCAGTTAAGTTCAGAGATGAGCGGCTGATGTATTTTACATCTAGCACTTTGTGGTTATGTATTTTACGTCATGTATTGGAGATGCTATTAGAATTCCACTCAGGTTAACGTTGTTCGTTGTCTCTCTTGTCCTCCTTCAGCCTCGGCGTCGTACAACTCACCGGAGCTGCTCCAACGACGAAACCCTCCATCACAGCGGAGCAGTACCTCGGGCTCCATCTCCAGACGCCTAAGATCTTCTTCCCCTCCTCCGACAGCCAAGTCAGCCGGAACATCCTCACCGGCCAACCCAATCACGCTGAGATCGACATGGCTTCGCCAAAGAGGTTGTACACTTGTTGCATCTCTTTTTTACTCTACATGTTATATATATTGTCCACTGAGGACTCGTAGTAATGGGAAATACAATTATTTTATCCTACTATATGACAAGCAGTGAGGTACCAGGCAACTTAGCTATCCGTGATGGACTCTCTTGAAAGCCATCATTATTTATCTCTGCACGTTTGAGCTGTGCATTTGTCGATGGGCCTGGGAGTTGAGCTAGTATGGCAGTGGCCTGGGTCCAAAGTAATAGAAGTAGCACAAAAACATTTTTTTAGTGTAGGATTTTCCTTGCTCAAGCCTACCTACTAGAATCGCCAGTGCTTGAAAGGAAAAGTGAATGAAAAACATCGGAATTGGAAAGTTTCCTATGGTACTACTTTTCATGAATTTGGTGCAAAGGAATGGAGCAAAGGAAAACTGTAGGATTTGTTCCTTTAGTGTCTCCTTGAAAGAAAAACCGTAGGGATTCTAATTTCCACTTCTCCTCCTTTTCATATTCCTATTCATCAAGCACAAGACTAAGGGATAGTAGCATAATAGAATTATAACCGTACATTTTCTTGTGGTTTGACTTCATCTCATCATGCTTTTTTGCATCCTGTGATCTTCCAATTGTTGTGAATCAAACACCCAGATTGGCAGAAATCCTGTGTTTTTAAATTCTCTGTTTTGCACGTGCATTCCTATCCTATTCCTGTCTATTTCCTATCCCTGCATTGTTAGAATCCTCAAATTCAAACAAGCCCTTACTCAATTACTTCTGTTATAGATATGTGTCAAAGAAAACCTTGTGTGGTTTGTCCTGCTCCTGCTCCTGCTCCACCCCAGCTCAGCTGCTCCAACGACGGAAGGGTTCACCACAGCAGGGATCCGCTCTCCAGACTGTCTTTCGCCGCCTCAGATCTTCTTCCCCGCCGCCGGCAGCCACGACAACTACATTACCATCATCAACTGAGCAGATGACCTTGAGGACTACACGGGTCCGCAAGAGAGTTCGCACTCTTCCGTGTCTGCTTACGTTATGCGTCGCTTAATATGATGACATGCTACATTATCGTCGTGTTCACCTATTAGACTCTGAGTCAGGTCCAAACTAATGCTGAAACTTGAGTTTTTAAATGGTTGTGGGGTACATATTGGGGCAGCAATCAGTACTATCTGTCTACTATCTGGTTAACCTCCGGTGTCTACTATGAGTTTCATGTTGGGTGCAAACAAACATTAAAGGAGCCATTATCTGTATTTTTTAACTAAAGCTATTATCTGCCTGCTATCATTGGTTTTGGGTCTATCCACAGTTTGCTACCATCACTCTGGATTTGTGCATGCACTCCTTACATAATCTCACTATGTTTTATTCCTATGCATGCCAGTTATTGTACACAATGGAACTGATCATGTAGAGCAAAAGAGACGAGCCTTGCGTGGCAATAAAATTTCATGCAGACGTCGTTCCATGGTGGGCGCAAAGGTAGCCCCCCTCCACCCATTTCGGACGTAATCAAGAGGAAGATAACTGTTCTGAGGGGGATTCAGAAGGAGAAGACCACTCCTATTTACCCCATGAGGTCTTCGCTCTAACTTGGCATGCTGATGTTGGTAATATCATGCATATGGTGCCTTGCATTGCTTACTGTATACATTAAAGATGTCATCTGCTTAGTTTAGACATGCTTTGTGTCAATGCCATCTGTTTAGTTTCTTTATCGTATATGTGAATCATGCAATGCCATCTTGTCTAGCCAGCATCATATATGTGAATTTTGCAATGCCACCCTGGTTAGCCAGTCATCTTATATGTGAATTATATCATGCCATCATTTTTTTATTACGTGTTAAATTTGTCAACAATTTTAGTACATTCAATTACTCTTCCTGTGCATCAGCCATTCGGCACGGTCATGGAAAAATTTGGAGTGGAAACAAGGTCTTCAGAGCAGACAATGCTATCTGACGAAGCGCATGTCTTGCTGGTTACCGATAGCTCCTCAGAGGAGGATTCAGAGACAGATGACCAGTCATATCCCCCCCCCCCCGAGGTGCATGCCCTAACTTGGCAGGGTTATGTTGCTCATATCGTGCGTATGGTATCTTGCATTGCTATGTCATTTGCTTAGTTTAGACATGCTTTGTGTGAATGCCACCTGTTTATTGTCTAATTACCATATATGTGAATTATGCAATGCCATCTTGTTGCGAGACATTATATATGTGAATTATGCAATGTTATCTTGTTGCAAGGCATTATGTATGTGAATTATGCAATGCCATGCTGTTTAGGCAAGCGTCATATATGTGAATTATATCATGCCGTCCTTTTTTTGTATTTCTCATTGCTTTTGTCGACAATGTTTGTATATTCAACTGCTCTTCCTGTGCATTAGCCATTTGAATTGGTGATGGAGAAATCTGGAGTGAAAACAAGGTCTTCAGAGCAGACAATGCTACCTGCTGAAGCAGATATCTTGCTGGTTACATATAGCTCTTCAGAGGAGGATTCAGAGGCAGATGACCAGTCCTATTATCCCCCTCAGGTGTATGCTCAAACTTGGCAGGGTTATATTACTCATATAATGCATATGTTGTATTGCAATGCTTAGTTTTTACATCTTATACACAATATTGAATGCCATCCCCTTAGTTGACACATCATATATGCGATTGCCCTCTGCTCACGTCCTTAGTATATAAATCATATATATGAATTATGTCATGCCATGATGTTTACATAGACAGCATGTATCTGAATTATGGCATGCCAACCCATTTTCTAAAGACATAATATAGTTATATCATCTCATCCTGTTTACATAGTCATCATATTTTAAATTATGTCATTCTATCCGTGAATTATATCATGCCATCATGTTTCCATCGACGGCATGTTTGTGATTTATGGCATGCCAACCACTTTAATAGACACATCGTATAGTTATATCATGTCATCCTGTTTACATAGTCATCATATTTTGAAGTATGTCATTCTATCCTGTTTAGTTAGCCATCATACATGTGAAATTGTGTCATGCTATCCTGTTTAATTAGCCATCATATATGTGAAATTATGTCCTGCTATTCTATTTGCTTAGACAACATAAATGTGAATTATTTCATGCCCTGTTTTCTTCCCTACTATCCATTGCACCTGTCTATCTTACAATGTCTGTACATTCAATTACTTTTCTTGTTTATCAGCCATTTCAATTGGAGGGAGTGATGGCAGTATCTGCGGGAGTAAAAACACGGTCTTCAGAAAAGATCGTGCTACCTGTCGATGCAGATAGAACCACGGTTGTACTTGCCCGAGAATCAGCCCCACCACACATAATCCGCACTCATGCAGATTGCACCCCTACCCAGTTGGACAGAGAACTAGCTACACCCCTTCTAACCCCAACCCCAGCAGATAGAAACCCAGTTCCTGTTGACACAACACTGTCTCCACCACAGAGCACCCAAACACGAGCAGTTAGTAAGGCAACTGCAGTGCCCAAATCACGAGGACCACCACTCCGAACCCGAAGTCAACGCTTAAAGCAAAAGAAGAATTTTTCTCAGGTCAGGTTCCGTAGCTATGGTTCATACTACTTTGCTCTTGTATCACTGTATTTACTGATACCAACTAATTTCAAATTTGAAGGATACAATTGAAACTCCAATGGCGCAACAGGTATGTTTTAAACCTGTTTCTTCAACGTGTTTGGCAGTTTGCTGTTGTAACTTGCTCTATGTTGATTTCAGTTTCAATTGAATAAACAGTTATGTTCTCATGCCATGCACATTACAAGTGTTGTTATTGCTGTGTAGTTTCCCACACTTATATTCTGTCTATGCTGCTTTGTCTGAAATAGATATGATTGGAACTGTATCTATCTTGATTTGGCAACATAAACTAGAATGATATAGACCATACAGTGACCATACTACATAAATATATGTTTGTTTCATGCTGTTATCCTGTCCACCTTACTACTGACACTACTAGGAAAAGGCCTACTAGTGGCGCACCAGTTTTGCCTACTAATAGCGCACTACTGGTGCGCCACTAGTACCACGCCACTAGTATTAAATACTAATGGCGCGCCACTAGTGCGCCATTAGTATCTGGTATACTAATGGCGCACCAGGGGTGGGCTATACAGCGCAACAGGTATGTTTTAAACCTGTTTCTTCAACGTGTTTGGCAGTTTGCTGTTGTAACTTGCTCTATGTTGATTTCAGTTTCAATTGAATAAACAGTTATGTTCTCATGCCATGCACATTACAAGTGTTGTTATTGCTGTGTAGTTTCCCACACTTATATTCTGTCTATGCTGCTTTGTCTGAAATAGATATGATTGGAACTGTATCTATCTTGATTTGGCAACATAAACTAGAATGATATAGACCATACAGTGACCATACTACATAGATATATGTTTGTTTCATGCTGTTATCCTGTCCACCTTACTACTGACACTACTAGGAAAAGGCCTACTAGTGGCGCACCAGTTTTGCCTACTAATAGCGCACTACTGGTGCGCCACTAGTACCACGCCACTAGTATTAAATACTAATCTCGGGTCACTATGGTTTAATCTTGGGTCAATATGCTTAATCTCAAGTCAAATCGCACTCTGTGGTCAAACTTCCCGGAAGGTCACCCATCCTCACACTACTCCAGCCCAAGCACGCTTAACTTCACAGTTCTATCCAACCCCGGCACCAGCTCAATTCACAGGCACTTGTTGATATATCTATCATATCAATCCTATTAAACCTTGTTGATGTCTAGGACTTTGTTCATGTTCATGAGTATGATGAAATTTTGAAAAAATATTTCAAACTTCCCGGTCATATTACGTATCATATTTTGAAAAAAAATTCCAATTTTTTTTTCGAAACCAATTTTTTTTTCTGTTACTAGTGGAAGCCCCGTCACACATTTCACTGTTTGAGTTTGAAACTATTGTTTTAAAAAAAATTATTTAGTAACACTAATATTTCTTGAATAATTAGTTTGACCACAGTTTGACCAGATTTGACCAAAATTCAAAAAAACTGAAATAATTATTTAGTAACACTAATATTCTAGAATAATTAGTTTGACCACAGTTTGACCATAGTTTGACCAGATTTGACCAAGTTTGAAATTTTTTCCATTTTTTCCACTCTAGATCTTAAAAGCCCCGTAACTTTTTTCTGTTAGGTTTTTGAGGATTTTGAAAATGTTTAACGGGGTTCCCTCGGTTAACTTCGGATGTAACTTTTCGAGTAGATGATTTTTCATATAAAAAAACTTTTTAATCCGAGTTCGTATGCAAAAGTTATGCCCATTTTCCAAATTCCAGAGAGATTTTGCAAATAAAGTCGAAATTCATATTTGTAAACTTTCCCAACAAGTAGACCACATATCACATGGGAAACTTATTTTCTTTTATTTTTTTGACATTTCCACCATTTTTTTTCTAAAACTGAAAAGGCGGTCCACGGGGGGGGGGGGTGCATTCGGTGGAATTTTTGGGCCAAGTTAGTAATGGCGCACCGTGGGAGTGGTGCGCCATTACTAGTTGAACTAGTAATGGCGCACCACACACACGGTGCGCCATTACTAGTTTTGAAAAAAAAATTGAAAAAAAATTACTAGTGGCGCACCGTGGATGTGGTGCGCCATTACTAGTTTAACTAGTAATGGCGCACTATCCACTGGTGCGCCATTACTAGTTTTGAAAAAATTGAAAAAAAAAATTGAAAAAAAATTACTAGTGGCGCACCGTGGATGTGGTGCGCCATTACTAAACTAGTAATGGCGCACTATCCACTGGTGCGCCATTACTAGTTTTGAAAAAAAAATGAAAAAAAATTGTTACTAATGGCGCACCGTGGATGTGGTGCGCCATTAGTATTTGGACACTAATGGCGCACCGACACATGGTGCGCCATTAGTATATAGTAGTGGCGCACCACATGTCTGGTGCGCCATTAGTGGCCATATCATCTATAGCCCTTTTCCTAGTAGTGTAAACTGGTTTACCAAACTGAGTTTCATATACTACATTGTAAACCTGAGATGTGTTTGTTTGTTTCTCTTTTAGAACAAGGATAAAATATTGGAGAAGAGTACCCTGTTATGCAATGGTAAAGGAAGTAATGTAGATAAGGTTCAAGATAGTGAGACATCCCTGTTGGTCTCCAAGAAAGCTGATGAAAACTATATTGAAGATACTGAGACAACCCCCAAGTCCTGTCTTGATGTAGTGTTCGAGTTACTGGCTACCACTGCTGGCACCAGCTCTTCGAACTCGTTGCCTGAATCAGTTCGGCTTCTTGAGTCTCAACTTCAAGTTGAAAGACATCGATCATATGTTATGCGACAGGAAGCCGAAGGACTGAGGAAGTCCCTGCAGAATTCAGATGCATACTTTCTGGTGCAACAGCAAGCACTGGAGGACTTAAGCGCCAAACAAGAGAAAGTTAATAAGCTTGCTAAGCATCTTGCCAGCATTATGGGTACCCATGATATTGTTTCTTGAGCTCTTCTGAAGTGGTTTCAGTTCTGGACTTGTTTTGCTGCGGCGTTTATATGCTGCTGTGTTCCCTATATTTGCACTGGTGGCGAACTTTGATGCCCAGTGGATGTAATATGTGTAATAGCCGTGATAGCCTAGTGTAAGTTGCTTGCTTATTTATTTCCTTGTTGTCTTGTTTATTTGTTTGCTTGTAGTCAGTGCAGTTCTTTTTCTGCGGTTTGCTAGTGGCTACAATAACCTATTTTTTAAAACTAGGCCACAATAACCATGGGCTAATATTTACTGTAGTGACACTGGGCCTCCTACGGGCCGTAGAAACAGTGGGCCTTCTACGAGCCGTATAAACAGTGGGCCTTCTACGGGCCGTAGAAACAGTGGGCCTTCTACGGGCCGTAGAAACAATGGGCCTTCTACGGGCCGTAGAAACAATGGGCCTTCTACGGGCCATATCATCAATGGGCCTTATACGGGCCGTATGATCGATTGGCCAAACATGGGCCAAACAGACCGCATTCTGGCCGTAAACGGGCTAGAGTTGGAATCGTCCGTTCATGGGCCGACCATAACGGGCCATTGTTAATAGGCCGTATTTGATGACGCTATGAAAACGGCCCAACGTATTAACGGACCACAAACGGGCCGACTGTAATGACGGGCTGAATTTGGCCCACAAGCAGAAAATGACAGTAACGGGCCGTAAGTAAACGAATGCTGGAAAATAGCCCAAGAATAAATGGGCTCTGAGAAGGCTGAAAGATAACATGGGCTAGAAACGGCCCAACGGAATAACGGGCTGTTAATGGGTATAAAGTGATACACTGTTCATTACGGGCTAGTTTCACCACGGACCGTTAATGGGTGTAAAGTAATACACTGTTCATTACGGGCCAGTTTCAGCACGGGCCGTTAATAGGCCAAGAGTTACATAGGGCCTCATATGGGCCGAAAAACGTCATGGGCCAGAAGTGAAAACGGGCTGGAATCATATTGGATGGCCCAGATGACGCTACTGGGCCTAATTCGAATAGGGCGTAACGGGCCTTGGGTTAGCGGGCTGTAAATGGGCTATGTGCGAACATGCCGTTAACAGGCTTTCCATGGGCCGGCCCGCCAGCTTTTGACCAAGTCAAACGGGCCGGCCTTTTCATAGGAATGGGCCACTGTTGGGCCGTGCCACGTGTCGACGTATCATAGGCGCCTTCTGTCCAATGAGTGAATGACATCTGTCCCAGCGATGAGTCGACACGTGTTTCCTCCAGCCAATGATGATTTTACACGTGGAAAATCCCCATTGGTCGGGGCTGTTAACGGGTTATCGGATCCAAAACCCGACCCGATAGCTTAACGGCGTTCCGTTACGGTGGATGCCACGTGTCGGTCACCCTTGACGAAAGCACTTCTGTGATGCGCGATTTATCATCATGGAAGTGGACACTTCCGTGATGATAATTTTGGTAATGTCATGGAACACTTCTACGATAGCACAGGTATGACTATCTTGATTCTGTCATAAATTTGTCATGGATGTACATGCATGACAAAAAACGCGACCTACTGTGACAAACACGTATCATCACGGAAGTGTATTTTTTTGTAGTGAACCCATCACAAAACACCTCTCCCATTGCAAGATAGATCAATCTAGTTGGCCAAACCAAATCAATAGATCGGAGAGAAATACAAAGCTATCTTAGATGCATAAAAGGGTTCAGAGAAGACTCGAATAATATTCATAGGTAATCTGATCATAGATCCAAAATTCATCGGATCTCAATAAATGCCTCGCAAGAAAAGATTACATCAAATAGAACTCCAAGAACAATAAGGAGAACATTGTATTGAAGACCAAAGAGAGAGAGGAAGCCATCTAGCTTCTAGCTATGCACCCGTAGGTCTGTGGTAAACTACTCACACATCATCGGTAGGGCAGCAAGGTTGGTGTAGAGTCCCTCCGTGATCGAATCCCCCTCCGGCAGAGTGCCAGAAAAGGCCCCAAGATGGGATCTCACCAGAACAGAAGCTTGCGGCGGCGAAAAAGTATTTTTGGTGTATCCTCTGCTATACGAGGAATATTTGGGTATTTATAGAGCGGGAATTAGGGTTAGGGGAGCTGCGTGGGGCCTACAAGCTTGCAGGGCACCCCTCTAGGGTGCGCCCTGTGAGCTTGTGGCTCACTCGTGGCTCTCCTAGCCTCCTCTCGAAGCTTTGTGGTTGTCTTGTCCAAGAAAAATCCTCAAAATGTCTCGTTCCGTTTGGACTCTGTTTGGTATTGATTTTCTGTAAAAGACAAAAACAAGGAAAAAATAGCAACTGGCACTAGGTACTAGGTTAATAGGTTAGTCCCAAAAAATGATATAAAAGAGCATATTAGTGCATGTAAAACATCCAAGATAGATAATATAATAGCATGGAACAATAAAAAATTATAGATACGTTGGAGACGTATCAAGCATCCCCAAGCTTAATTCCTGCTCATCCTCGAGTAGGTAAATGATAAAAACAGAATTTTCAATGTGGAATGCAACCTAACATGTTTATCAATGTAATTTTTCTTATTGTGGCATGAATATTCAGATCCATAAGATTCAAAACAAAAGTTTAATATTGACATAAAAACAATAATACTTCAAGCATACTAATAAAGCAATCATGTCTTCTGAAAATATAATGGCTAAAGAAAGTTATCCCTACAAAATCATATAATCTTGTCATGCTCTATCTTCATCACACGAAGTATTTATCATGCACAACCCCGACGACAATCCAAGCAATTGTTTCATAGTTTTAATGTTCTCAAGCCTTTTCGACTTTCACGCAATACATGAGCGTGAGCCATGGACATAGCACTATAGGTCGAATAGAATATGGTGGAGGTCGTGAAGAGAAGAGAAAAAGGGAGAAAGTCTCACATCAACTAGGCAATTTAATGGGCTATGGAGATGCCCATCCATTAATATCGATCCAAGTGAGTAGGGATTACCATGCAACGGATGCACTAGAGCTATAAGTGTATCAAAGCTCAAAAGAAAACTAAGTGGGTGTGCATCCAACTTGCTTTCTCATGAAGACCTATGGCAATTTGAGGAAGCCCATCATTGGAATATACAAGCCAAGTTCTATAATGAGAAATTCCCACTAGTATATGAAAGTGATAAAATAGGAGACTCTCTATCATGAAGAACATGGTGCTATTTCGAAGCACAAGTGTGGAAAAGGATAGTAACATTGTCGCTTCTCTCTTTTTCTCTCGTTTTTTATTTTCTTTTTTTTCTTTTGGGATCTTTGGCCTCTTTTTTTCATTTTGGGCTCTTTGGCCTCTTTTTTTAGTTTAAGTCCGGAGTCTCATCCCAACTTGTGAGCGAATTATGGCTTCCATCATCCTTTCCACACATGGGACAATGCTCTAATTATGATTATCATCACACTTTTATTTACTTACAACTCAAGAATTACAACTCGATACTAGAACAAGTGTATGACTCTATATGAATGCCTCCAGCGGTGTACCGGGATGTGCAATGATCTAGCATGACATGTATAAAAAATATGAACAGTGGCCAAGCCACAAATACTATGCCAACTACATGATCATGGAAAGCAATATGACAATGATGGTGCGTGTCATGATAAACGGAACGGTAGAAGTTGCATGGAAATATATCTCGGAATGGCTATGGAAAAGCCATAATAGGTAGGTATGGTGGCTGTTTCGAGGAAGGTGTATGGTGGGTTTAATGCACCGGCGAAAGTTGTGCGGTACTTGAGAGGCTAGCGATGGTGGAAGCGTGAGAGTGTGTATAATTCGTGGACTCAAAATTATTCATAAAGAACTCACATACTTATTGCAAAAATTTATAAGCAACGGCCTATATTGTAGGATGGCAGGCACACCATCATCACCAACTCTGTTTTTATAAGAGTAGAGATAGATAGATAGATTATTATTATTATTATTATTATTATAAGAGTAGAGATAGAGATTAGGGAGCTCGCGTGCGATCCATTGTACGACACGTTCGCGTCCATCCACTAGCCCGGAATTAAAGCATGCACGACATTTACAGCGACTGGGATTAATTGTTTTCTAGGCACATGGACCAACATGGACTAGCGGACCTGGTCGCCCTTTTTCGAGCACGGCTTTGACAACTACGTGCATCACATGCATGCATGCAAATCTTGCGTGACCAAACCGTGCGAAGAGGAGTGGTAGGCTGTCGAGCTGCAGCCTGCATGTTGTAGCCATGTCATCCACATGCAACCTAAAGGCAATTCATACTCCATTGGACTATACTGTATAACTATGTATTGTTTTGCATGAACGTTCCTTGGAGCTCGTGTTGCAATTGGCACACTCCACAACCCGCTTCCCTTCTCCTTCCACTTCCACCACCCGCGCACGTCCGCGAGAAGTGATAGGTCAACCCTTATATAGGTGTGCTAGCACAAAAAGATGCATCCATGACCACTAAAAGTTCCTTTCTCTTATCTCTATGAAATAAATGTGGCGTGAAAATCAAAGCCCTTTGAGTCTGAGTATAATGGAAATCATCGTCCTCCTCCGGCTTCGCTTCACCCGCGTCATTCCAGCTCTGGGTCGTCGTTCTCCTCCTTTGGCTCGGCGTGCTGCTCCGCCTCCAACGCCTCCTCGTCCGGCTCCGGCTAGTCCGGACTCTGGAGATAGGGCGGCTGCGATCCGGGCTTTGCGCCGCCTCCAGATTAAAGCACCGCTCCGACAGGAGTCTGGCGTATGTCGTTGCCTTTGGTCGGGCCATGGCTATCGGGAGATGGCGACCAGAGAAGAGGCGTTGGGAGGGGAATGAATGGAGCTGTTGTCTGGGTTCGCCATCCGGCTTAAATAAATGCACACCATCACGTGTACCCGCGGGTGCACAAATTGTAACATACGGGTCTGCTTAGGGGCGTCATGTAACTGGTATGTGTGTGAGATTCTGAGAGACAGAGTGCGTGTGTGCGACCCTACTCTTTGGACATGTACTCCACCTTTTGCATCGGGATATAAGTATAATGGTATTACACTTTAGCTTGTGATTTACGTGGCCACGTTAACGTGTTTCTTCGAGAGACACCATGGAAGACTACTATATATCGATGGTGCATGTAGGCGGGAATTAAACGAAGGGATGGTCTTATTGGTTTCGGGGATATAGGGAAGAGTGAGAGAGGGGGTAGCTAGAAGGGGATTGTTAAGTGTGAGTGTGCGTTTTAGAGAAGAGACCCAACCAGGCGGAAGTCATGTGCACACAAGAAGAGAATGATTCGATGTGGGCTTAGGCTGAGGGTAATTAACTACGTATGGAGACATAGGAGACCCTGAGCATGCATGTGCGAGAGGTATACATGTGTACGTGGGATGTGTGTGTGTGCGCGCGCATGATCGAGATAAAAGTAAGAAGACATAAGTCATAAGATCAACGACATGGGAGAGACGGATCAGTATGACAATATGCATGCATGTGAGAGTGGAGGGAAGAAGGCCTGATAATTGAGCATGTGTTTTTTTCTTTAAGGATAGTGGTGTGGGCTGGAGCATGCATCTACGACGAGCAGAGAGAGCGAGACACAACAATTGTGCAAAAGAGATCAACCTATAGATGCATGTATGGAGAGATAGGTATAGTGTGCATGATAGGAAGCAAGAGTGCATGCGAGATAGAAAGGTTGATGGAGAAACTATAGATAGATAGAGAGATAGAGATGCTAGCTAGACGGACATCAGCTAGTTTGTGTGTTAGAGATGACCGCCGAGTGGTTCAGAGGGGTGAAGTTATGTGTGTGTGAGAGAAAGATAAAAAGAGGGCGCATGACTACATGTAGAGAGAAACATATATCGTGTGTGTGATAGGAAGCAAGAGTGAGGGCGAGAAACAAGGTTGATGGAGAAACAGATAAATAGAAAGATAAATATTCTAGCTAGAGGGAGATCGGCTAGCTAGCGTGTGTGTTAGAGATAAGAGTCGAGTGGATCAGAAGGCTGAGTTATGTGTGTCGGTGTGAGAGAGATAGAGAGAGGGTGCATGTGAGTAACATACAAACAAATATCAGAGAGAAATGAGATCCCAAGAGATGGAGTTTTGTGTTTGTGAGGGAGAAAGATATTTCACAAGGAGAGTGATCGCTAGAGAGACATATTAGGGAACGCGAGATATCTCTAGGGGGAGAGAGTGTGTGAGTGACATACAAGGGAATGGTGGAGAGATATGAGACCCTGGGACATAGAGTTTGTGTTTGTGTGTGAGAGATAGATATTTAAGAGGAAGAGTCGTAGCTTCTCATACCTAAGGAGTGCAAGACATCTCTGTGTGAGAGGGGGTGTGTGAGTGGCACATAGGGGAATAGTAGAGAGAAATGAGACCCAGGGAGATGAAGTTTGTGTTTGTGTGAGAGAAAGAGATTTCACATTGAGAATCATAGTTAGAGACACATAGCAGGGAGCGAGATATACTTAGAGAAAGATAGAGTGAAGGTCGAGGGAGAGAGTACCGTCAGTGTTTTATGAAGTTAAAAGATCATTGTCGAGATACAAGTAGCACGAGAGATACTCGAGAGACAATGAAGGCCTATAGGTCTAGAGAGATATATAAGAATGAGTGATAGCTATATGAGACGAATATCTGGATTAAAGGGGATTCAAATATTTAAACTAGAGATCATGATATCAATAATATCATAACGAAAATTGGTCTATCAAACATGCATATTCATTTGAATTTGGGGACACGTGTAATGTTATATAGTTTATCAATATTAGTGATCCATAGATTCTTTAATTAGAGACAATGCATGGTTTATATGCAATTAATGTCTAAACAGGATTACACTATATGTTGCGTGTGTGAAACACATTATACGTGTTTGGGAAGTAAAAACCCGCATGAAACACACATTAATTGGAGACAGTCAGCGAGGAATGCATACATTGGATTTCAACATAGTGGTTTCAAATATTTGAAAATCCAAATTAAGTTGGATCCAGCCTTATGAATCTGAGATCATGCCATTTGTAAACCATATTTATGTATAAAGGGTGTTGTGCTTTTGAAAGTATATATAAAAAAACTGATGTATATAGATTTGTATTTGAATACAAAATGGATCCTGCCCGAAAAAAATACAAGCTGGATTCGAATTGAGTTGGTACGGTAAACATGCACTTTTTCTCTGCAAAAATTTGAACGAAGCGGGGAAAGTCGCAGTAACCGCCCGAAACCAAAATCCGCGAGATAGAAATTACTGCCTATCCTTGACATGCAAAGCCTATCAGCTTGATTTCTATAGGTTTCGATAGGGGTAGGCTTGTAATTTCACTCAAACGTGACATAACCGCCTCCGCCTCTGACCTCCCCGGATTCATACACGGTGGGCGCCAAAACATAGTTTCTCCTCGGCCGATATCGCCTCTGACCTCCCTCCCCGATTCATACACGGTGAGCGCAAAAAAAAACTCCCGTCGGCCGAAATCTCCATCGACAAATATTCGGTGTATGCGAGATTACCGTCCTATCCCCAACCGACTAATATTGCTGTGATGTAGGAAAGTTTAAACGGGGGTTAAGTTTGTAAGCTTCCTCGCATTTGAGACAAGCGTGCCCTGAAGACATGGTTCCCCCTTCCTTTCTCCCTCCATTTCCCCATTCATACTCCATGGGCGCCAAAACACCCTCTCCACCACAGTCTCCTCCGTTCGCCACCCCATCCACCGCCATCTTCCTCCACCATGCCGGAGCTGATACCCCGACGCCCTCGTCCATTACAAGAGATCAACCTCTCTCATCCACGGCTTCGGACCAGGATCCTTGCATCGCCTCCTCTCACTTCATCTGCGATGTTGTCCTCCTTGCCGAGGCCGCTCGTACGACCGTCTCGTCCACCTTTCCGGGATATTTCCCTCGCCGCCAGCATCCACCCTCCTAGATCTGCTTCCATGCCTCCGACAGCCATCGCTACCGCAGCACCCTCAACGCCTCAGCATATGCTTACACGGCGCCACACCAGAGGTGGTACTCTTTCGTATCTTCTCAAGTTATTTATCTCAGCAAGAAAATAGATCGCCACTGCTTTACTGTGATTTCTTGTCCATCACTTAGAATCTTACTTGTTAGTTGAAACCAAACATTGGTTGCGATGTTGCCTTTGTCCGGTTTGCACCTTCAGATCCGCCATGGCACGCGCACCACTATACTCGCAATGCTTATGGTTTTCCCCTTTTATATCGCACATTAGCTTAATTGACAGTCCACTCAATTTCAAATTGGGGCCAGTCCATTTTTGGGAGTTCACCGGAGGGCTCCCCCATTATCTATCTTAGGGTTTCGGGTGGGGGCAGTGGTTGTGGAGGGCAGTCGTTGGGCTATGGTGGGGCCTCGCCGGAGGCAAAACTCGACGCGGATGGGGGTGGGGTTAGCTAGAGGGATGGCCGGGGGCGGCGGAAGATCGGAGGTGGTGGGCGGTTCAGGGGAGGGCGAGGGCTGGTGGTTCAGCCAGTGACCCGTGCGGTGGTCTTTAGGGGAAGAATAAGAGGCGAGGAAGAAGAAGGTTTAGGAGACGTAGGATCTTCATCCAACTACCTGAAATGGTCGACTGACCCAAATGACAAAAGTCAGGCGACTTGCATGTAGACATTCCCATATATTCAGTATCATTATCGTAGGTGCTTCGAGACGTACGTGCAAGCAGTGCTCCTCAACCAATCAAGATAAACAACATGCCACTCTTAATTCCAAACTTAGTTTCTCAAATACGAATCTGATATGATGCTGACATGTACTAAAATAGAGAATGTTCAATTGGTCAGCTAATGTTCCTACTTTACTTTTGAAAAGCACATGCGCCACATATCGAGGGACAATAGGGAGTTGCGTTCTTTATGCGCTCAGGTTCATCATGCGTGGCCAACCAACATTTTATTATCCAAAATCTGCTTGCTCTTCTTTAGCATGCTCCTCTTCTGTTCTTCTTTTGTAAGTACTCTCTCCATACCTAATTATAAGTCCTTGTAGAGATTCCTCCATGGACTACATACGGAGCAAAATGAGTGAATCTACACTCTAAAATATATCTATATACATCTGTATGTGATCCATAGTGGAATCTCCAAAAGATTTGTATTTAGGAACAGAGGGAGTATAATAGTTGTACAATATGTTCTTTGTAGTGAAGAAGAGCAGGGACATTTGCAGTATACAGGTCTATTCGGTCGCTTGTCATGGACGCTTTCAACTCTTCGTGTTAGTCTTTATGTCGATTGTCATGGACACTTTCAACTCTTCATGTTCGATCGTATGTGTCGCCTTTGAGAGTTAGACTGATAGTAACAGTACTGTGCCTTCAGTTGTAGAGAGCTGGTATCCGAAGCCTTTCTAGCCGTACCGGCAATACTAGCGCATATATTCCAGCAAGTTCCACTTTCCTGATTTTACTCCTGATGCTTAGGGTTTTCCCACTATATCTACACTACGATCTGTGTAGGTGCTTTGTGTCCTACTAGCAGCTGTCCACCATTTAAAGCTAAATAACACACAAATCATACGTCCTAAGGTTCTTCAAATACGAATGTGATGTGATACTGACATTAGCTAACAGACACACATTTAATTGGTTAGCTAATCCTCCCACTTGAGTTGCATGTGGCCACATATAGAGAGACATCATGGAATGGCATTTCTTTGGGCGCTCTGATTCATCATGGGTGGGCAACCAACATTGTATAGAAAAGAAGGGGAATCTCAATAATATGCTTCCCCTTCTATTCTTTAACATGTTCCTCTTCTGTTCTTCTCTAGTAAGTACAGTATGTTCCTTGTCAGGAAGGGGAGCAGGGACATCTGCAGTCGACAGCTCTATTGGGACAGTTCTGCTACATGATTTCGTACTTAGAATTGGTCTGCCATAATATCCCGAAAATGGTGGGAGCCGCGCGGTCTTTGATAGACTAGACTGATAGTAACAATTGTGCGCCTTCAGATGAATAGAGATGGCATGTAGGTGATCGAGAGGCTGCATATTATTAGCGGCAAAACCCTGTATTTTCCAACTAGTTCCTCTTTCTTGATTTATTTATGGTGGTTATGGTGTACCCCTATTATCTACACTACGATCTGCCTAGTGGCTGTGCGCTCTCGTTATCATTGTTCGGCAATAAACTTTCTATACGGTATATTATGAACCTATCATCTGCCAACTATCCTTACATCTAGAGCTCCCAACAGGGAGCCTGTTTTTGTCTGTAGTTGTGCCAGATTATATTAATCTACTGTAGCGACCAGACCTCAAACAGTCTAGTCTCTGTGCATCAGTGTCATCCCTGGATCGGTAATGCTGGCACACACAGTACTTGAAGGATTTATAACAGAGTAGCAATCACACACTTATTACATCGAATAGTCTCAAGAGAGAACTTAATACAATAAATATGGCTTAAGGCCATCTAAGTACGATAACAACGGAAGGCTTGGAATAGAAAGTGAGTCCATCAACTCCAACGGCATCACTGAGTATAAGAACACGACCTATGGCACCTTACTCGTCGTCTGAAAAGTCTGCAACAAGAACGTTGCAGCCCAAAAACGGGTCGGCACATGGAATATGCTGGCAAAGTAACACATAGAGGGTAATGAACAGAATAATGCTATCACTACATGCACATATGGCTGGTGGAAAGCTCTATGGTTACAGTTTGCGAAAAGCCAAATTTTCCCTACACAAAGGAATAATTTTTTATTTAACTATCATGGTGGTTGTTAAACATTGAGAAGGTACCTCCAACTCAATCCCAATTAAGAACGTGATTAACCCAATCAAATTAAATTAAGTAACATGATGATGAGATTCACATGATAATCCAAGAACTAGATACTCAAGATGTCCATAACCGGGGACACGGCTAACCATGATTAGTTTGTACACTCTGCAGAGGTTTGCGCACTTTTCCCCACAAGACTCGATCTCCTCCGTTTGATTTCTCGTACTACATGGTGTTTGAGAAACGGATGACCGAGACACAGTCTTTCAGAAACAATAACTCTTTACTCTGGGTGGACAGTTACACCTACTTTCCCCTACATCTGCTAGCCCACCTCTTCAAGAGGTCATGTAACCTACTCAACTATGCTAGAGCCCATAATAGCTTGTGGCTGCCCACAGAAGTTTCTAACATGAATAATCTCATGATCCCTTTGAGCCTGGGTGGCGGTCCATAGGATAATCCCACGAGTACTCCGGGATATCCAAAAATACAGGCAACACTGGGTTCCCCAGGTGCCTCAATCCACCCAGATGTGAATTAAAGTAACCACCTTAAGTTGAACCATTAATTAACATCCTCACATCTGTCATGGAAATTCACTCAAACCCAATCCACGTCTACGAGCATAGCACAGCAATAAGCTGATAGAGGCAAAGTTGTCCCGTCTTCCGATGAGATGGTGGCTATCGTTTTGGAGGAAGTCGACTTTGACGAACCGACTACGAACGTGCGAGGACGTCGCGCCTTAGCAATCGCTAAACCAACTCCGAGAGGTTATTGACCACGCCGGAGCACGATCAACCTGACCACGAAGGTCTGTTTCCTGCAGGCAAACAAAGAACAAGCAAGAAACTAATATTGCAATCTGGATATTGCGAATATAAGAGGAAAGCTTTATTGATCAAGGTGGGTTCTGTGACGCCTTTGTCTTGTCGTTGAACACAAACGAAGTACGCGAAGTTGCAGCTATGGCGAACTTTTAATCTAAACAAAACCCAAAGTCTAAACGGTGCCCTAAGGGTTGTATATATGGAGGAAGAGGGGGGAATTTCGTGGCCCTTGGGAAAGGGGTCCGAAACCAACCCTATCTCTTATTTCCCCACACATATGGACTCTAAAAACAGCCTATACTTATGTATTTCGAAATTACATGGGCCTGGCCCAATAATAAGGTGACGCAGCACCTAGAATAGCCTCTGGACGAAATTTATGAAGTGGCATCTTGTATATTTCGTCCAAGGCTTCATTCACTCCTTATGGTGGCTTCAAAGTCCTGAAATCATCAGTTGTAACTCCGTTCTTGTTCCCCTTGCGCATGCCATCAACTCCATGCTTGTTCTTGCTCCAATGTTCATCCTTCTCCAAGCTAGTCCCTTCATTTGTAAGCAAAACAAAAGTATCCAATTTAGGCAGCATCATATTCTCATGAACATTAGAATCATTACCAAGAAATGAAAGTACCTGGTAATTTAATTGGCGTGCGCGAGCTCTAGTAATTGGTCCATTATATGTAACAGTAGGGGCTGTGGGTGTAACAATGGTATTGATTTCCTCATCATCCTCCCCTTCTTGAAATGAAGTCGTCCTCGACGGAAGCTCATCTTCCTCACCCAAATAAGGCTTCAAATCTGCAATGTTAAAAGTGGGACTAACCCCAAAATCTGCAGGTAGCTCAAGTTTATATGCATTATCATTTATTTTCTCTAACACCTTAAAAGGACCATCAGCACGTGGCATTAGCTTTGATTTGCGCAAATTAGGAAACATATCCTTACACAAATGTAACCAAACAAGATCTCCAGGTGCAAAGACAACATGTTTTCTACCCTTATCTCCAGCAAGTTTATATTTAGCATTCATACGCTCAATGTTTTCCTTAGTTAACTCATGCATTTTTAAGATCAATTCAGCACGTTGTTTAGCATGAAAATTAACCTTCTCCGAAGATGGAAGAGGCAACAAATCAATGGGTGCACGAGGTAGGAAACCATACACAATTTCAAAAGGGCACATCTTAGTAGTAGAATGCAACGAACGATTATAAGAAAATTCAATATGAGGCAAGCATTCTTCCCACATTTTCTTATTATTCTTCAAAACAGCCCTAAGCATAGTAGACAATGTTCTATTGACTACTTCAGTTTGACCATCAGTTTGGGGGTGACAAGTAGTACTAAAAAGCAGTTTAGTCCCCAACTTAGCCCATAAATATCTCCAAAAGTGGCTAAGAAATTTAGTATCACGATCTGAAACAATAGTATTTGGCACACCATGCAAGCGAATAATTTCACGAAAGAACAAATCAGCAACATTAACAACATCATCGCTTTTATGACATGGTATAAAGTGTGCCATTTTCGAGAATCTATCCACGACAACAGATATGCTATCCCTCCCCTTCTTTGTTCGAGGTAAACCTAAAACAAAGTCCATAGATATATCCTCCCAAGGAACACTAGGTACAGGCAAAGGCATATATAAACCATGAGGATTGAGTCGTGACTTAGCTTTTTGACATGTAGTGCAGCGAGCAACAAAACGCTCAACATCCCGTCTCATCTTTGGCCAAAAGAAATGTGTAGCAAGTATATCCTCCGTCTTCTTCACGCCAAAGTGTCCCATTAGTCCTCCTCCATGCGCCTCCTGCAACAACAAAAGACGAACGGAGCTTGCTGGAATGCATAGCTTGTTAGCACGAAACACAAATCCATCAGTAACGACAAACTTGTTCCATGTTCTACCTTTTTTACAATTCTGCAATACATCTTTAAATTCAGCATCATGCACATATTGATCTTTGATGGTCTCCAAACCAAATATTTTAAAGTCAAGTTGTGAAAGCATAGTATAACGACGAGACAATGCATCAGCAATAACATTTTCTTTACCCTTCTTGTGTTTAATGACATAAGGGAAAGTCTCAATGAATTCAACCCATTTAGCATGTCTACGGTTCAGTTTTGCTTGACTTTTAATGTGTTTCAATGATTCATTATCAGAATGTATAACAAATTCTTTGGGCCATAAATAATGTTGCCATGTTTCTAAAGTCCGAACAAGAGCATATAATTCTTTATCATAAGTAGAATAGTTCAGACTAGGCCCACTCAATTTTTCAGAAAAGTATGCAACAGGTTTGCCATCTTGTAATAACACACCTCCTAATCCAATTCCACTAGCATCACATTCAAGCTCAAAAGTCTTATTAAAATCAGGAAGTTGGAGTAAAGGAGCATGTGTCAACTTATCTTTCAATACCGTGAAGGCTTCTTCCTGTGCGGTACCCCAAACAAAAGGCACATCCTTCTTTGTAAGCTCGTTGAGAGGTGCAGCAATGGTGCTAAAATCTCTCACAAAACGCCTATACAAACCAGCGAGTCCAAGAAAACTCCGCACTTGTGTGACCGTTTTGGGCTGCGGCCAACTCTCAATAGCTTCAATCTTGACTTTATCAACTTCAATTCCCTGTGGACTAACAACATAGCCAAGAAAAGATACTCGGTCGGTGCAAAAGGTGCACTTCCCAAGGTTACCAAACAAACGTGCATCACGTAGAGCAATAAAAACAGCACGTAAATGTTCCAAATGTTCTTCCAAAGATTTGCTATAAATCAGTATATCATCAAAATAGACTACCACAAATCGTCCAATGAAAGCACGTAAAACTTCGTTCATTAGTCTCATGAAAGTACTAGGTGCATTAGTTAACCCAAAAGGCATGACTAACCACTCATAAACCAAACTTAGTTTTAAATGCTGTTTTCCATCCATCCATCCCAATTTCATACGAATTTGATGGTATCCACTACGCAAATCAACTTTGGAGAATATTGTAGAGCCACTCAATTCATCAAGCATATCATCTAGCCTAGGAATAGGATGACGATAACGAATAGTAATATTATTAATGCCTCTACAATCAACACACATACGCGACGTACCATCCTTTTTCGGCACTAGAATAATAGGAACAGCACAAGGACTAAGGGATTCGCGAATATAACCTTTGTCGAGCAGCTCCTGTACTTGACGCATAATCTCCTTCGTCTCCTCTGGATTGGTACGGTATGGTGCACGGTTGGGTAGCGATGCACCAGGAATTAAGTCAATTTGATGCTCAATCCCTCGAATAGGTGGTAATCCCGGTGGCACGTCTTGTGGGAAGACGTCAGCGAACTCCTGCAAAATGTTAGTGACTGCAGGGGGCAAAGAGGAAGGCACGTCCTCGAATGAAAATAATGCCTCTTTGCACACAAAAGCATAGCAAACAGATTTGCTAAAAACTAGCTCATCAATATCAGATTTGGTGGCAAGTAAACATGCACTTTTCAATTTAGTTTCAGAAGCAACACTAGATGGTTTGTTATTAGGCTTCATTTGTTGCTCAAATTATTTTGCCACAATCCGATTTTCACTCTTATTTTTCTCCTGTTTTGCTTTATTAGCTCTATGAATATCATCTTTCAAAATGGAATCCGGAGTCATAGGAAGCAAAGTAATATTTGTATCCTTATGAACAAGAGTATACTGATTGTTTCTACCATGGTGTACAGAATTTTTATTAAATTGCCATGGTCTACCAAGTAATAAGGAACATGCTTGCATAGGTACCACATCACAATCAACATAATCAGCATATGTAGAGATACTAAAATGCACCCGAACAGTACGTGTTACCTTAACCTTGGCGCTGTTGTTGAACCATTGGATGTAGTAAGGATGTGGATGTGGTCTTGTGGTGAGAGATAGCTTCTCCACCATCTCCATGCTAGCCAAGTTGTTGCAACTCCCTCCATCTATGATGACGCGAATAGAACGTTCCTTCACAACTCCCTTTGTATAGAACAAATTATGCCTCTGATTTTGCTCAGCTTGTGTAACCTGCACACTCAAAACACGTTGAGCAACTAAACATTCATACCTGTCAGCATCTTCAGCAGCCATGTATTGCGTCTCATGATCAGAATCATCTCCACCGTGTTCTTCATGTGTAATAAGAGCCAAAGTCTCCTCATCATAGTCACTAGCGGACTCATACCGACCATCCTCAGTAGCAATCATCACACGCTGGGATTTGCATTCTCTCGCAAAATGTCCTCTTCCCTTACAACGACGACAAATAATATCACTTGTGTGCCCTGTTGACGCCATGGAAGAAGAAGAGCTCTGTGCAGGCCCGACAGGTGTGCTCTTGGCAGATAGTGGTGGTTGTGCCTGCTTTCTTGTATCACGGTTGGAGGTGGCACCTGAAGGAGGTGATGGTGCAGGGGAAGTAGATGATGCACGTGGTGTCCATGATGAAGGTCGACCTGCAGAAAAGTTAGTTCACGCCAATGCCTTGTAACGCCCACGATGCGGCTATATCCCCCACGTGTCGAGGCACGACTTAGAGGCATAACCGCATTGTGGTTTTGTCGCAAGAAGGGTCATCTTCACACAATCCCATGTAATGAACAAGAATGGGATAAAGAGTTGGCTTACAATCGCCACTTCACACAATACATAAACATAATCCATACATCATCCAAAATACACACATAGACCGACTACGGTCAAGATCCAAATGAAAATAAGATAACCCCAAATGCTAGATCCCCGATCGTCCCAACTGGGCTCCACTACTGATCATCAGGAAAAGACACATAGTAACGACCACGTTCCTCATCGAACTCCCACTTGAGATCGATCCCATCATCTGCACTGGCATCGTCGGCACCTGCAACTGTTTTGGTAGAATCTGTGAGTCACGAGGACTCAGCAATCTCACACCCGCGAGATCAAGACTATTTAAGCTTATAGGAAAGCATGGTGTAATGAGGTGGAGCTGCAGCAGACACTAGGCATATATGGTGGCTAACATACGCAAGTGAGAGCGAGAAGAGAAGCAACGAAACGGTCGTCATCTAGCAATGACCAAGAAGTGATCCTGAACTCCTACTTACGTCATCCATAACTCAAACCGTGTTCACCTCCTGGACTCCGCCGAGAAGAGACCATCACAGCTACTCACGCAGTTGATGTATTTTAGTTGGGTCAAGTGACAAGTTCTCTACAACCGGACATTAACAAATTCCCATCCGCCTCATAACCGCGGGCACGGCTTTCGAAAGATAATACCCTGCAGGGGTGTCCCAACTTAGCCCATCATAAGCTCTCACGGTCAACGAAGGATAAACCTTCTCCCGGAAAGACCCGATCAGTCTCGGAATCCCGGTTTACAAGACATTTCGACAATGGTAAAACAAGACCAGCAAAGCCACCCGAATGTGCTGACAAATCCCGATAGGAGCTGCACATATCTCGTTCTCAGGGCACACCGGATTGTCCAAGCTTCCGGTAGGCCAGCCCAGAGTTGCCCCTGGTGGCCACCGGCGGCTGACAGGTTGGACCAACACTCAGAGGAGCACTGGCCCGGGGGTTTAAATAAAGATGACCCTCGGGCTCGCGAAAACCCGGGGGAAAGGCTTAGGTGGCAAATGGTAAAACCGTAGTTCGGCCTTGCTGGAGGAGTTTTATTCAAGGCGAACTGTCAAGGGGGTCACATAAATCACCCAACCGCGTAAGGAACGCAAACTCAAGGAACATAATACCGGTATGACAGAAACTAGGGCGGCAAGAGTGGAACAAAACACCAGGCATAAGGCCGAGCCTTCCACCCTTTACCAAAATATATAGATGCATTAATTAAATAAGAGATATTGTGATATCCCAACATATCTGTCGTGGAATTGTCACGGCAGATGTCCTAGGGTGAGGACTTAGTCGTGAGGCCAGCGCATCTATGTAGTAGCTTGAGAGGGGTTGAGCGGAATCGAGAGACGCAGGGCGGATCAACGCACAAGACAAGGGTTTAGACAGCTTCGGGCCCCGGGAAACATCATCCGGTAACAACCCTACATGCTGTTTGAGGCTGGGTCTCATTATGATCACGGGAGAGTCGCCGGGAACCGGCTCTCGGTGTCTAACCCTAGAGATTGGTTCTTTTTACTTGTCCCTCTTTGGGGTGCCCTGCCCCTCCTTATATAAGTTAGAGGGGTGGGTTACATGTGGACTCCTAGTAGGACTAGGACTAGTCTATCTTTTCTTACAAGTTGAATACAAGTCCGGGTCTCGCTTCCTTGGTAAGAGAATATTCTTTATGCCTTTCTTCATAAACCGGCCCACCATAACATGAGCCGGCCTTCTGGGCTTTGGGCCTACTCTTCTGTCTGACCCGCCGTCGGGGCCATCATTAAGTCGCCAGGCTCATGAGTTGCCAATCTTCCGGCGGGTTACGATGAAGCGTCAAGTCCGGCCGGGTCATACTCCCGGCCGGGTCATACCGTGGGGTATATCCCCGACATTAGCCCCCAGTTTAATTTGGATTTATCCATGTTAAACTGATCCTGTAAAATAAACACAAGAACAAACTTGATAGGTTGTGCTCCGGGTTAAATATTTTCCTGAACCGGCACCTGATCATCTTTAAGTCCTTGTCATTTCCTCCTGGATGCATACTCTAGATCTTATAGCAAATCTCTTTTAACAGATATATCCAAACCTTGCCAATGCAAAAAATCCAGGCACTTCTTCTAAAAAATCCGGGTCAATAGGCCAGCTTCATAACCAATTTGCTGACATTGGCTCTTGTAGAGAAATATTATAAGAAATAATCCATTTGAGTCGGCCTTCAATGCTCTGACTTGACAAAAATATTGGTCTTGAAATATTCAACCGGCTTAAAGATGTAGATCTTGCCAATTTATGATTGCCAAAATTGCCGGGTTATAAATAAATAATGCCGGGTCATGATTGTTGCAGACACCGGTTTAATCTGGTCTACTCCAAACTGAGAATTTGAAGATTTTTTCTCCCTTATATGCATATCACCTGTAGCCCCCAAGCGCCGGGTTGTCATGCTTACAGCAACCTGGGACTTGTAATCGCCTTATGCTCATAAAAACTTCAACCAGTGTAGCCCCCAAGGGCCGGGTCATTATGCAATAATGAGCAGGGACTTTGTAGATATAACCATGTAAACTTGAGCAGCAACGTGTAGCCCCCAAGGGCCGGCTTAGTAAGATATTACTGAGCTCGGACTTTGTATATGATTCATTGATAATAACATCATATGATGTAATCTCCACCATGGGGCTTGAACCCACGTCCACAAGGTTAAGAGCTTTGTACTCTACCAACTGAGCAGTGGATCTTTCAATATAATGGATTAAGGCTTGTGTACCTTGAATTTTCGACAAGAGCAATTGGTAGCCCCCAAGGGCCGGCTCATTACAATGTGATGAGTCGGGTCTTCAATAAGTTGAGCAAAAAATGTCTTTACATTAGCCCCCAAGTGCCATGGTGCATGCTGGCAGTGACATGGGACTTGCATATTTGATGTGATCTCAATTTAAATAATGTAGCCCCCAAGTGCCGGGTCGTAAGCCTGCAGCGACTTGGGACTATTCTTTTCCATTGTAGAATAAATCATATCCATTGATAAAATAATAGCCATTGTGACAAAGCGACTTTGAATACCTCATCTGTTGATAAGTCAATCCGGAGTTTAAATACCCGGCGACTCTTGGCCGATGATGATTTAATACGCCTCCATTGTAAGCCGGAATTTGTACAACCCAGCGGCTTATAGCCTTTGAGAAAATCAAGAATTGATAACCCTTTTGAGACACCAATTTCAATCTTTGATGATGGGCTTGAATTTAATCATTTATGTAAGTCATACCTCTGTAAATCCTGCAGAGTTTAAACAACATATGCCCTGGCGACTTAACGTCAAAAACCAGGGCGGGTAACCACCCAAATGTAGTCTTATCCTGCACATAATTAGATCACAAGATCCCTTGGCGGTTTACCGCAGGGCGGGTCATAATATCTCACATATAACCATTGATGTGTAACAAGGAGTCACAGATAAGCCTGTTATGAATCATAATTTTGAAACATAACTATAATAATAATATTATACCTGGGATATTGAATTTTCACTGCCGGTTTATGTGACCTGTGCAGTAAGGGTGATAACCCAATCTTTGATACGCGCATGATTCCAATGGCGCAATTCAAAACATACCGGCGGCTTAAAGTCCATAGCCAGGGCCGGCTTAAACATAATCATGTATAAACAATATCATACCTGTGATATTGAATTGTACTGCCGGCTTATGATACCTGTGCAGTAAGTGTGATAACCCAATCCTTAGAAGCCAATGCTTCCACATAGATGATGATTGTCATAAGCCGGCGACTTATCATCAAAAATCAAGCCGGGTTTAAATAGAAACCACTCATATACACTTTAGATGTGTTCAAAAGAGCTTCAAATAAAATCCCAAAAATTATTTGCGGAAAGAGACTTCAAAAAAAAATTTGAGGCTTCTGATTCGAATACGATCAGAAAACCGTCCCAAAGGGGTTAAGCTAAGATTCGAATAGGATCATATAGCCCCCAGTGGCTTTGGCGTTGCCGATCAAGAGGGTACCGACAGCTATGTTCTCTTTGGTTCGAATACGACCTATGTTTGAACAGGAAGCCCCCAAATGACCTTGAGAGTTGTTTAACGACGCTGATTCGAATACGATCCACGTCGGTTCCCAAACGGGGTTGAGCTATGGTTCAAATATGACCAAGAAACTCCCCAATGAGCTCGGCAGTGTGCCGATCAAAAGGGTATCGACAGCTATGTTCTCTTTGGTTCGAATACGACCTATGTTTGAACAGGAAGCCCCCTAGTGATCATGAGAATATTTAACGACTCTGATTCGAATACGATCAGGGTCACACCAAAAGGGTTAAGCTAAATTCAAATACGATCAGCTCCCAATGGTCATTAAAGCAGGGTACCTATATTTGAGTTGTGCTTTGTAACAGACTCTCTTTGGTCCCTTTAATTTTTCCTGAGAACTCGAACTTTGCGAGAGATAACCTCTTTTTGAACCGGAAATTTGAAAACCGGATATTGAGAGCTTCAAAGCTTTATAAGATACAAATTTACCTTGAGCCGGACGTTTGAACCGGATTTGAGAGCTTCAAAACTTTGCGGGAGAAAGATATCTCTTGAACCGGATTTTAAACCGGAATATTTATTTGAACCGGCAATTTTCTGACGGCCTTTAAAGTTTCATCAATATGGTAGCAGCCTCCGGAACCGGGTTATCATTCCCTCCAACAACCCGGGGTTCCCGAGACATGTCACTATAGCCTCCGAGTCTCAAGATGACTCGAGGAGTTGGCTTGAGATTCTCCATATTTAACCGTGATATAAACCGGCATAACTTGTATATCATTGGTGTTGATAACACGATGTGTATCCACAGAAGGTTGAGGTGACTGCAGCGGGTTATAAATGATCCCATATGAGCCGTGTCAGCAACTCGGCCAATGGTTCCTTCCAACTGGCTGTTTGAAGTTTAACCAAACTGCAGTGATGGCGACTTGTGCGCATGTCCATTGAGCCATTCAGGTGCAGACGGCGGTTGATAGTATATGATAATTTGCTTCCATTTTATTGAAAGAAAACCGGGCTTCCCAAGTAGTGACTTGCTCATAATCAATAAACAACTCACCCAGACAAGTGCGGCCTGGTATGTTGATGTAGATCAGGCCGCGAGAGACGGACGGTAAAGACGACCGTAACATCAGAGGCGGCATAGACAGATGAGTCGGCTGTGGCATTGTAAGCCGGTGCGGACGGGTGAGTTGTCCTCCTTGTTGTAAGCTGGTGCGGACACGTGAACCGGCCGCAAGGGTGGATGGGCGAGTCGTCCGTGGCGTTGTAAGCCGGTGTGGTCGCGAGAGAGGGCCACGGTATTGTAAGCCGGTGCGGGAGTTCGTTGAGTAACGACAATCACTGGTGCCGAATGATGTTGGCGCACCTCCATCTCCACGGTATAATTCCACATTATAATGAATATTCTCCTGTATATAAAATATAGCAGGGCAAAGTAGTTTTGCTTGGATGAATTAAGATATACTTAAAAATAGGGTAAATAGCACCTGATACTCAGCCCCATGTTTGATGATGATTTCTGGATCCTGACGTAAGAAGCAGTACTGATAGTACTATACAAATAACGTTTGTAGTCTGCCTTCGAACCAAGCAGCATTTTTTTTGAAAATTGCTCTGATGATCCGCCAGTAGCACTTGATCTCTTCTGACTCAGATGGATGTAGCAGGTCCCTTGCTGTACGTAACAATTTTCGGCAGCTGGTAGCACGGTCGTCCCATTTTTGCTTCATCTAATCTTAATTCAGTATCTCTTCCATAATGACCCTTTGTACAAAGATCTCCAATGTTTGGCTGATTACACCATCCGTAACAAGCTCGAGCTCTTGTAATCTTACAGGGTAAAACGAACGGGCCGCCGGGTTATCATTACTGCCAGCACTGCTTTTCTTTTCGCGGCGAAACTGATGCCTCACAGAGACCGGCGGGCTAGACATCAGGAACGGGTACCAAACCCAGAACACAGCAACACTGGCCATCCTCAGTTTAACACTGCCACTCTTGACCAAAGGTTGTAGAAAACTTGGTGGAAAACGTGAAGACCGGCAAGTACTATAGGTCCGGATCATGGTCGAAGTTTTTGCAGCTGATATGATGTGTACTATGATTGAATCTTCCGCTCGGTGACACCGAGGCTGGCGATTTAAAGCAAGGGCGGCTGCCTCTGATAAGGCAGAGGCTGCGTAGTGTGGTTTAACACAGCTGGGTCACCGGGTATTGAAGAGATGCCAGCAAAGGACGAGCCCGCGGGTTACGGTGGCGACTTGCCAGAACAGCTGGGCGCAGTGGCAGGGGGAGCGAGGCGAGGTGGCTCGGGGCCGCGGCAGCGACTCGTGGGCTGAAGTTGGTGTGCCAGAGGTGACCCGGTCGGGGTGGCGGTTTAACCCGCAGCGGTTCACTGCCAAGGGCGGCTATGGCCGGATTACACGCAGATGCGACCGGTAGTGGCGACTTGGTCTGGGCATGCAGCAAGCTGAGGCGGCTGCTCAAGGAGGATGCAGGGCATGCGGGCGAAGCCAGCCAGGCACGCATAGAGGCGGATCCAACTCGCAGCGGACGCAGGGCAGCGGTGCGCGGCAGCTCCAGCTTGTACGGCTCGGCGATCCGCGAGGAGAGCGTTTCAGACACGGAGCCAATCCGGCAGCTGATGTGGCCACTGCGGCGGCTCAGAGGCGTCAGGCGAGCAGACGCGGAGACCCGGTGCCAGTTCGACGACAGGCAGCTCGAAAGCGAAGACCTGAAGCGGAGATCGAGACCCAGTCCTACTTGTTGTCATCTCACTTGATGTATCCCTTTCTTTGATAACCACGGACGAGACTCACGTAGTCATTCTTTCCTTCTACTAGTATTTTTTCTTGTACACATGCACCAATCAGAATTTTGACAAGAAGAAAAGACCGAATTGGCTTCAGCTGACGTGGCCGGTTGACTTATTCTCGTCCGTGTTTTCCTCCCAGCTGTGGTTGGTGTGACTCGACCGAATACAGGAAGCGGCCGGTACATGGACGAGGAAATCCAGCAGAAGCAGGACAGTTCGCCGAGGCTAAAACTCACAGGGCGGTTTGAGGGCTGCCGTGAGGCAAATCGACAGCGGTGGCTCTCCGCAGGCGAACTCGCAACAGTGAGGCGGTTTAGCGTGGGCGTTTTGAGGCCCACCTCCAATGTTTCCGATAGTAGACAGTGTTTGAAGACCCAAAAATTTGATCTGTACTGGATTAATACTAGCATCACGTATAGTGCAATAGGAGACCAAAATTTTAATTTTGTGGACCAGCCTTGACCACCACGTGAGGAGCAACTATAGTAATACTTTCTTGATTGATGACGGCCTGATGGGAATCAGCAGCCGTAGGACCTTGTAGGTGGCCCTTCTTGGGACTTGAAACCAACGGCAGGGGAAATCAGTGTAACCCGGAAAGATTTGTACGCCTACCGTGTAGCAGATCAACTCCTTGTCAACATCGGACTCAACGTAGAAACGGTTTCGGTGGATCGCTTCATCACGTCTAGCGGCACAGACGACGGAACCCTATACTCTTGATCTCAAACCCTTGTGCTGTAAACTTCAAAGTTAGTCATGATTTTGACCATCAAACCATCTTTTCCTCATCTGACCAATCACGAGCTTCTCGATCCCTAAAAAGCGATCCTTCCAAGAACTCAACACCACCATGCGCAGGCCCCACGGTGGGCGCCAACTGTCGTGGAATTGTCACGGCAGATGTCCTAGGGTGAGGACTTAGTCGTGAGGCCAGCGCATCTATGTAGTAGCTTGAGAGGGGTTGAGCGGAATCAAGAGACGCAGGGCGGATCAACGCACAAGACAAGAGTTTAGACAGCTTCGGGCCCCGAGAAACATCATCCGGTAACAACCCTACATGCTGTTTGAGGCTTGATGAGGACATGACTACCTTGGATACGACCAAAAATATTGCATACATGCATATTTGTCAGGTGATTTCTAGTGCAAACTATTCAATAATCTATTTATTTATCCAGAACAAAAATACTTCACACACTTTTGTGTTTTGTCTAATTGCAGGTGTATGGGACATTTGTACAATCCACATATGAAGATAAGGCAAAATGAGAAGTTTAGGTTCTGTTCAAAAAGTCCTCTCACGTCACTTTTGGGCCAAGAGAAGATAGAGTCCAAGTCTCTCACGTTCTGGATTCAGATTCGGACTGCACAGACATACCTGACTCAAAACGCCAACAACTTTTTCATACGGACTCTGAATTGGGTGATTATTTTTTTGTTGGAAACTAGATTTCGTGCTCTTTCCAACCCAATTGGATTCACCTTTAAATTCGTCCGGAGCATTGAGTTATGGTCGAAACAATCTGACGTTGCACCAGAATCCGAGTCAAACCACAAGTCCAAAGGTGTTGCATCACCTCCACTTGGGCCCATGAGCCTTGTACGACCTAGGGTTGGTTTTAGGCTGCCTTGGGACGTCCTCCCACCTCCTTGGCCGCCACCCCTTGCTCCTATATAAGTAGATCCATCTAGTAGCTTTTTCCTTGGAATTTGTTTAGTTAAAAGTTAGCCATTGCAACTTCGTGTACTTCGTTTGTGTCCAACGACCAGACCAAGACCGCTTACGGATTCCCACCACTATCAATACTTCATATATATTCGCAATATTCAGATTGCATTATCATATTCTTGCTCGTTCTTCGATTGCTTGCAGGAATAGACCTTCGTGGTCAGGCTGATCGTGCTTCCGGCATCGTCAGTAACCTCAGGAGATTGGTTTAGCGATTGATAAGGCGCAACGTCGTGCACGTTTGTAGTCGGATCGTCAAAGTCGTCTCCACCAAATCGATAGTTATCATCTCATCGAAAGATCGGGACACCTTTGCCTCTATCAAGTGGTATCAGTTTTCAGGTTGCTCGGTGAGAATTTCCAGTTTCCCCTAGATTAGATTTATTCTCTTACCTATTGTCCAAGAAAAAGCCACAAAAAGTTAGATCTATTCATCCTTTTGTCCAAGCCAGTCTGAGCCTTTGCAATTTTCTATTCATTGTTTGCATTATTGAATTATCGGTTGCATCATCGTGTCGAGTTGCTGGTCTTAGGGTCTAGTTCGTTTAGAGTTTCGAGTTCTGTTCACATTAGTCACGTCGCCGCTGCATCGTTATCCCTTCTGCTGTCCACCACACCATCCATCAAATTCCACCATGTGCTACCCATAGTTCATTGTCACAATCATAGTTGAGGTCGTTCACATCTTCGCTTGATCCAATATGCATCTTATCTAGTTTGTCTTGGAAAGAGGGAGAGAAAAAAAAGACAGAGAAAAAGAAAGAGAGAAAAAAAAAGAAAAAGAAGTCAGAAAAAAAAGAGAAAGAAAAAAAAAGTGTGAGGAAAAAAAAGAGAAGAAAAAAAAACAAAATTCGGATCTATCTAGACTCAATCTCGTAGTTGAATTCGGATTGGAATCTGTTTTGTGCACTGTTTAGTAAAACAGGCATACCTTCCTCATACGAAGTCCGTTTTGACTCCGCGAGTACTCGAATGAAAGCTAGTGACGAGCCGCATCTAAATAGTTGCAGAGACTAGTTCAATATTTGACACCTCAAAATCGTCTTCTAAATAGGTCTTTTTGCCCTCCGAAGTTCGCGGACACAGCTTATTCCAGTTTTTCAAGCCAGTTCCAGAATTCTTTCACTCCTCATATCAACTCGGAATTGAGTGATTCTTTTTGCATTGGAAAGCTTGAGTTAGTAGCATTCTTTGAAAAAAATTATCAGAAAATTGGCACAAACTTTTCAAGAGGAAAGTTGGAGAGAGTTGTTGTATATCCTGCTTGGCAGTTGTTTTTCATCATTATCTTTACTGCCGTTGTGATCTTCACTTATATCTTGCTGTCCAGAGCTACTTAGTATCCTTCATTGATGCTAGTTGTGCTACGCCGTGACCTCATTAGTGTTCTAGGCTCGCGTCTCTAGTCCGGTCTAGCCTAGGACCAGCACAGTACCGTCGTTGAGCGTTTATTCAACATTGCATCTCTGAATTGATTATTGCTAATATTTTGCTACCATATATAGCCAACCCAGCTCCACATATTTCTACACCGTGTATACGTACGTTCCCCTGGCAATCGCTTTACTCAATCTTTGGAGTTATTTGACACCGCTGGTTGCCTGTCACCACCTGCTGCTTGGTAAGAACTTGTAAGATATTGATATTTGCTTTACTGTGAGCGCTTTACCACCACATCCTAGTAGTTCATAGGAACATTATTCTTGAATTTTGTTTCTTGTTTCTACTAATCATGACAGGATCTAGAGTCAATTCATGGGGTTTGTCGATCGTGGGAGATGTGCCATCACCTATGCAAATACCACAACCGTCACGAGAGGTGCACAAACATCCAAATGCACATGATCAGGTTAATGTTTCTATACCACCATTTAATGGCCGTTTTAGACCTGCTTTATATATTGAATGGGAGTTTGACCTAAATAATATATTTGCTTCCAATAATTTTGATGTACGTAAAAAAGTTAAGGTTGCGGTTGGTTCTTTCACTGGTTATGCTGTAGTTTGGTGGAGTGAATATTGTCGGTTACACCCTAATGATATACCTACTACTTGGGATGATTTGAAACTTGCCATGCGACATACATTCATTCCCGCTTATTATACTCGTGACATGATTACAAAGTTGCAACATTTAAAACAAGGTAGTGACACCGTAACGAAATATTATGATACTTTACAAACTACCTTGCTGCATTCCTCTTTAGAAGAAAGTGAAGAAGATTTTATGGATAGATTTTGGGGAGGATTAAATCGTGACATTCAGGAGATACTAATACATGAAGAGTGTTATCCTATGGACCATTTGTTTCATCTTGCTTGCAAAGCGGAACAGGAAATAAAACGACGTGCTGCGCACAAGGAGAACAAGCGCGAGATGCACATTCCAAGAGTTGATACGGTTGTCCCTTCAACTACTAAGCATACTATGACAACCACATCCGTTGTTGTGAGGACTACATCACCTCCACCATGTGACACATCATCACCGAGAGTGCCTACCTCATCTGAGTTGATCATAAGAGGTAATGACAAAGGTACTAATCTTCCACTTCCACATGAGTATGATGAATGTCTTGTCAATTTAAGTGCACCATGCGGTGAGCTACCCACTACTTTGATCACACCAGCTACCTTAGAGGACTATGTTGATGATTTGACTTTGCCATGTGATCAAACAATTTTGAGTGAGCCCATTGAATTAACTATCGATGCAAAAGAATCAAGTGAATCAGGGAATAAATCAGATTTGGATCAAATATGTTTGAAAATAATTGTGCCAATGTTTAATCATTTTGATATGACCTCTAATCTTGGTGATGGTTCATCAATGTTGGGATGGTTTAATGATGAATATTGTCAATCTTTTCATATGAATAAGAGCTTCACTTATATGTGCAAACTGAGTTGCAATACTTTCATGCCTTCTACTTCTTGTGATAATATTTTGGCTTTATATTTTATTAACTATGAAAGTTACTCATGTATACATGTGTCATATGTGCAAAATCCACGGGAAGTAAAAATGGATGACATATACATATACAACATGTACACCTTGTCTCTTTTGTTAGCCACATTTCAGATTAAGCAACGCCGAGGACGGCTTTGTTTTCAAGAAGGGGAGGATGATGAGGACATGACTACCTTGGATACGACCAAAAATATTGAATACATGCATATTTGTCAGGTGATTTCTAGTGCAAACTATTCAATAATCTATTTATGTTATCCAGAACAAAAATACTTCACACACTTTTATGTTTTGTCTAATTGCAGGTGTATGGGACATTTGTACAATCCACATATGAAGATAAGGCAAAAGGAGAAGTTTAGGTTATGTTCAAAAAGTCCTCTCACGTCACTTTTGGGCCAAGAGAAGATAGAGTCCAAGTCTCTCACGTTCTGGATTCAGATTCGGACTGCACAGACATACCTGACTCAAAACGCCAACAACTTTTTCATACGGACTCCGAATTGGGTGATTCTTTTTTTGTTGGAAACTAGATTTCGTGCTCTTTCCAACCCAATTGGATTCACCTTTAAATTCGTCCGGAGCATTGAGTTATGGTCGAAACAATCTGACGTTGCACCAGAATCCGAGTCAAACTACAAGTCCAAAGGTGTTGCATCACCTCCACTTGGGCCCATGAGCCTTGTACGACCTAGGGTTGGTTTTAGGCTGCCTTGGGACGTCCTCCCACCTCCTTGGCCGCCACCCCTTGCTCCTATATAAGTAGATCCATCTAGTAACTTTTTCCTTGGAATTTGTTTAGTTAAAAGTTAGCCATTGCAACTTCGTGTACTTCGTTTGTGTCCAACGACCAGACCAAGACCGCTTACGGATTCCCACCACTATCAATACTTCATATATATTCGCAATATTCAGATTGCATTATCATATTCTTGCTCGTTCTTCGATTGCTTGCAGGAATAGACCTTCGTGGTCAGGCTGATCGTGCTTCCGGCATCGTCAGTAACCTCAGGAGATTGGTTTAGCGATTGATAAGGCGCAACGTCGTGCATGTTTGTAGTCGGATCGTCAAAGTCGTCTCCACCAAATCGATAGTTATCATCTCATCGAAAGATCGGGACACCTTTGCCTCTATCAAGGCTGGGTCTCATTATGATCACGGGAGAGTCGCCGGGAACCGGCTCTCGGTGTCTAACCCTAGAGATTGTTTCTTTTTACTTGTCCCTCTTTGGGGTGCCCTGCCCCTCCTTATATAAGTTAGAGGGGCGGGTTACATGTGGAGTCCTAGTAGGACTAGGACTAGTCTATCTTTTCTTACAAGTTGAATACAAGTCCGGGTCTCGCTTCCTTGGTAAGAGAATATTCTTTATGCCTTTCTTCATAAACCGGCCCACCATAACATGAGCCGGCCTTCTGGGCTTTGGGCCTACTCTTCTGTCTGACCCGCCGTCGGGGCCATCATTAAGTCGCCAGGCTCATGAGTTGCCAATCTTCCGGCGGGTTACGATGAAGCGTCAAGTCCGGCCGGGTCATACCGCGGGGTATATCCCCGACAATATCCATGTTCCGACATGGAACAAACCTCAACTTCACCTGCAACTAACAACGCTATAAGAAGGGCTGAGCAAAAGCGGTAACTTAGCCAAACAACGGTTTGCTAGGAAAGGATGGTTAGCGGCTGACATGGCAATATGGGAGGCATGATATAGCAAAAGGTAGGTATCGCAGCATGGCAATAGAACGAACAACTAGCAAAGCAAAGATAGAAGTGATTTCGAGGGGTGGTCATCTTGCCTGCAAGGTTCTCAGAGTTGTCGAAAGCTTGATCCTCGTAAGCGTACTCAACAGGTTCCTCGTTCACGAACTCGTCTCCCGGCTCTACCCAAGACAAGAACACAAGCAACGGAACCACAATCAATCACGAGAAATGCACAAGCAACATGATGCAATACATGAATGATATGCAAGATATGATACGCGATGCATATGCGTGCTCCGGAAGAAAAATGATGAACAGGGCAGTAACTTGGCAAACCAAGCATGCCACTAGAAAGATGAGATGATTTCGGCCGAAATCGATATAAAGATCACCGGAAACGGATGCACGGTTTGCAAATGGCAAGCAAAATAAGAATGACACGAATCTGCGATTAACAGCATGATAGCACTTAGAATGCAACAACAATGCTACAGCACTCCAACATAGCAACAAAGCATATGGCAGTAATCTACAGGAGATGCTTGACAAAAGATGATCACTGAGCTACGGCTAGATCACAACATAACAAGCTCAAACAAGCATGGCAAAAGTGCAAAAGATAGCAGGTTCACAGACTTGGTGAAATTACTGGACATGCCTGAAAAACAGCATCAGGTAGCAATGTTCAGAGCACGAAATCAACATGCTACAGGAACTTAACATGGCAAAAAAAGGCACGGTAGTGTTCTCGTAAATGCATATAACGAAAGTCCCTTACTGACCATAAGCCAAAAAGGAACAGAAGATATGATGGAAACCATGCAAACATAGCAAGTTTCGTTAACAGGTTTCAGACTTGGCAGAAAAACAGAGCATGGCAGAAACAATAATATGCAGGCATCTTGGTGAGCTCGATCCACTCACCACAAAACAATTCATGACAAAACAAGCATACCTACATCAATATGACATGTTTATGAAGCTATCCATGTCAAGAACAAAAGCATAGCATGTATGGATCAACTACAATAAGCTTGGCAAAATTGAATAACACGTAAACAATCTGCCAGAAATATTTTATAGCAAAAGTAGAGCAAGCTTGAGTCATGCTATGGCACTCCATAATTGCAAACAAAGGTAGGAATGGATCAATTACAACAATATCTACAAAACATCCTTAATGAACATCTCCGAAATATGCATGGATCTCTATTTAGCATCAAGTTTACATGGCAACAAAATAACAGCAGACAAAGACTTAGAGAAATCACTAAGTCCCTGAAATCAGAAACATTACGGGGCCTAGTTTGCATGCTTGTGCTAGTCACCACAGAGATCAAAAAAATACCTGGCATACTCCACGGGAAATATGGCATGGCATACAACAAAACACATGTAGAGCTCATGCCCATAAGATGCACAGATTAAATGCTACAAAAATAACAAATCTCCAAGTTCTGCCAAGTAACAGCAGACAACAGCAACTTGCACTCTTGCACGAGAGATTTGGGCATCAAGATGAACTCTAATGAACATGGTGCAATAGAACAAAATGTAGAGCATCACGAGACAAACATTTCGATATATTACACGCGCGAAACGGAGCTATATGCAGAGAGTTACCATGCTATGAACAGGTGCACATAACGTAAACTTCCAGGACTTGGAGAAAAAAACGGGGATGGGAAAGTCAACACACTGGGCTTCCTCGATCGGATCTGGCGCGGTTGCTCTCGAGCTCGCCGGCAGGAGGAGGCGCGGCGGAGGAGAGGAGGCGACCGGAGGGAGGAGGAGAGGGCGACGGCGTCGGGGAAGGAGGGCGCGGCGCCGGAGGGAGCGGGGCATGGCGGTGGACGGCGGCGGGGGAGCACGGCGGCATGGGGCGAGCGCGGCGTGGGGTGAGCGCGGCGCGGGGCGGCGGCGATGGCCGGCGGCGGCGGCGGCGAACAGGGCGGCGGTGCGGTGGAGAGGCGAGGTGGCGGCGCGACGCACGGGAGCGGGGAGGCGCGCGGCGGCGGCCGGGCCGGGAGGGCCCGCGGCGGGCCTGGCGGGCCGGCGCGGTGGAGCGGCGGCGCTGGACACGTGGCGGCTCCTCACTGGTGCGGACGCGGCGGCGGGTTCGTCCGACGCGGTACGGACACGTCCGGCGGCGCCGGAGGCGATTTTTAGGGTTTGGACTGCGGATGTTTTCAGGAGGGGATGCATATATATAGCTAGAGGGAACTAGGAGGCTCCAAATGAGGTGCGGTTTTCGCCCACACGATCATGATCGGACGACCTACAGCATGGAAGAGAGTTTGGTGGGTTTTGGGCTATTTAGAGAGGGGGTTTTGCTGCAACACACAAATGGACTTTGCGGTTACCCGGTTAGCCGTTGGAGTACCAAACGACCTCCAAATGGAACGAAACTTGACCGGTGGTCTACCGGTGGTATACCAGGGCCACTTGACAAGCATCGGTCCATTCCGAGAACATTTGACACCCGCTCACGAAAGACAACAAGAGGGGTGCGCCGGAGGAGATGGGAGCGCCGGATTGCAAAACGGACAACGGGGAAAATGCTCGGATGCATGAGACGAACACGTATGCAAATGCAATGCACATGATGACATGATATGAAATGCATGACATGAACAAAATGCAAAACGAAAGACAAAACCCGACCACGAAGGGAATATCATAACACATAGCCGAAAATGGCAAGAGTCGGAGTTACAAATATGGCAAGTTACATCCGGGGTGTTACATGCCTGTCGATCCTGCACTTCACGTTCAGCTTTACAAGCAAGATGGAATAAACGAGTGATATTATTATAATCCTTATACTCTAGAATGGTCTGAATCTCTCTATTTAATCCACCCATAAAATGTGCAAGCACAGCTTCATTCTCCTCAACAATACCACATCTAATCAAGCTAGTTTGTAATTCCTGATAATATTCTTCTACAGAATTTCTTCCTTGTCTTAAGCATTGCAATTTTTGAAGTAATTCACGTTGATAATATGGTGGAACCCAACGAGTAAGCAAAACAGTTTTCAAAGCAGCCCAAGTAGCTGGAACAGGATATAATCTACAATGTTCAGACCACCAAACACATGCAAAGCTAGTGAAAGCACAAACAGCAGCAGGAACACGTCTCTCCTCAGGATATTGTAAAACATGTAAATCGTTGTTTAGTTTCTAACTCCCAAGTAAGATATATATCAGGAACATATCTACCCTCAAATGGTGGAATATTCAATTTCAGTTTAGGGAGATGGTCATGATCTCGTACCTGAGGGGGAGCCCTAACATTGCCATTATTTGCATGTGGACGACCTGGTGGTTGTGGTGCTGGTGGTTGCACGTAGTTCTGATTTTGATCAACCTCATCCTCGTAATCTCCTGCATAATCATCCTCCTCCACATCAGCAGCAGGAGCCACAGAAGTATCAACAGCAGCACCAGTAGTTTGGCCAGGATGAAGAGGGACACGGCTCGCTCGGCGGAGGGCTGTTTCCCGACATGGAGGTAGTCGTTGTTGTTGTTGTTGTTGCAGAGGTGCAGCTGGTGGTCGAAGACACGCAAGCAGTTCATTAAATCTGTTATCAAGCTTTGTTTCGAACGTCTTCTCAAGGCCAGTGATCTTCTCCATGGCCTCTTCAAAATTGTTCAGCACATCTTGCACCTGTTCAGTCATCATTCGCTGAAACTTATCATGAAGCTCCTTGTTCGTTAAGTTCTCCCAGTCAATCTCGTCGGCTTGTGATCCTGGCATGGTTAGCAGGAATAGAAACACACTAACATATGATCCTATAGACTACTAACAAGTGGTGGTGTTGGTGGGTGTCACAAATCCATCAAGCAAATTCTTACCAGTTCTTACCCAGCAGCAGGCGGTGATCGGCAACCGATGTAGTCAAAACTCTCAAAGCTTGGATAGAGCGATTACCAGGGAGAGTCAAACGCACGATGTAGATGTATGTGGAGCTGGGAAGGCTTATAATATGGTAGCAAAAAGGGTCAGCAATAATCAATTCAGAGATGCAAAGTTGAATAAACGCTCAACGACGGTACTGTGCTGGTCCACGGCTAGACCGTACTAGAGACGCGAGCCTAGAACACTAACAAAATCACGGCGCTGCACGTAAACAAGGGAGGCGCACACTCTGAATTTTTTTCTTTTTTCACTTTTTTTTGCACTTTTTTCCTCTTTTTTTTTGCTCTGCAACAATTTTTTTTGAAAAAGTCCACAAACGTCCTAAAAACTGCCTAGCCAAAATTTTCCAGACTTAGTTTTTTTTAAACTAGAACTATTTTTCTTCTGCGGATGGCCCGGAAGTTGGGGAGTCCTATTCCGTCACGACTCGGAGTATCGCGTGATCTGGAAATCAAGAACAAAACAATAATTACTGGACTTGGACTGGTGGCGGAGATGAATCTGGTGGAAACTCGGACTGGTGGCAGATATTTGCACGGCGATGGAACACGGACTGGTGGCGAATCTGTGATGCAGGTGGACTCGGATTAGCGTGATGGCAGTGGATATGTGGTATATGGTAGCGGCGATGACGATGGTGGTATATGGCAGCGGTGATGACGATGGTGGTATATGGCAGCGGTGATGACGATGGTGCGGCGGCGGCGTGACAACTTGTGAACAGAACTCGAAACTCTAAAGTACTAGACGCTAGGACCAGCAACTTGACACGACGATGCAACCGCAAATTCAACAAAGCAAATATAGAAAAGATTATGCAAAGGCTCAGATTGGTTCGGATAAGATGAACTAACCCTAATATTTTTTTTGGCTTTTTCGTGGACTATAGGTATGAAGAACAGACTCGATCTAAACTACGAAAAACTGTAAAATCTCACCGAGCAACCTGGAAATCTGATACCACTTGATAGAGGCAAAGGTGTCCCGTCTTCCGATGAGATGGTGGCTATCGTTTTGGAGGAAGTCGACTTTGACGATCCGACTACGAACGTGCGAGGACGTCGCGCCTTAGCAATCGCTAAACCAACTCCGAGAGGTTATTGACCACGCCGGAGCACGATTAACCTGACCACGAAGGTCTGTTTCCTGCAGGCAAACAAAGAACAAGCAAGAAACTAAGACTGCAATTTGGATATTGCGAATATAAGAGGAAAGCATTATTGATCAAGGTGGGGTTCTGTGACGCCTTTGTCTGGTCGTTGAACACAAACGAAGTACGCGAAGTTGCAGCTATGGCGAACTTTTAATCTAAACAAAACCCAAAGTCTAAACGGTGCCCTAAGGGCTGTATTATGGACGAAGAGGGGGGGGATTTTGTGGCCCTTGGGGAAGGGGTCCGAAACCAACCCTATCTCTTATTTCCCCACACATACGGACTTTAAAAACAGCCTATACTTATGTATTTCGAAATTATGTGGGCCTGGCCCAATAATAAGGTGACGCAGCACCTAGAATAGCCTCTGGACGAAATTTATGAAGTGGCATCTTGTATATTTCGTCCAAGGCTTCATTCACTCCTTATGGTGGCTTCAAAGTCCTGAAATCATCACTTGTAACTCCGTTCTTGTTCCCCTTGCGCATGCTATCAACTCCATGCTTGTTCTTGCTCCAATGTTCATCCTTCTCCAAGCTAGGCCCTTCATTTGTAAGCAAAACAAAAGTATCCAATTTAGGCAGCATCATATTCTCAGGAACATTAGAATCATTACCAAGAAACGAAAGTACCTGGTATTTTAATTGGCGTGCGTGAGCTCTAGTAATTGGTCCATTATATGTAACAGTAGGGGCTGTGGGTGTAACAATGGTATTGATGTCCTCATCATAAGCAAACGTAGAATTAACTCCCAACGGTTTGATAACAAACAGGGCAATAGGTACTACCTCATCTACGTCCCAAAACCCAAAATTTAATTCAGATCCTAACCATGCAATTGTTTGAGGATTGATCTAATGCAATAAAACTGGGTAGTAAGAGGTATGATCAAAGTGTTACTTGCCTTGCTGATGATCCGTGAAACCTAGAGACTCGTAGTAGCACGCTTCGCACTCTGGGTACTCTATCGCAAACAAACAATACATACATAAGCAATCAAGCAAGGGTGCACGGGTAAAACTCAAAATAAGAGATCTAACCAGAAAGTTCAACTTAAGAACTCCGGTTTGCAAAAAGAATCAAATCGAACAAAGCAACGAAACTCAAACGGCGAAAGAAACAAGCTTCGTTTACTAATCTGGACCTAAGTCAAATTTTACAGTAGCAAAAATTTGTTTGAGTTGGTTAAACGGAAAGAGGGTTTCGAGACGAAACTCTAGGCGCTTGAATCGCCTGATTCCGATAAATGAGCGAAAAGTTATACTAGAACGAAAATCAGATCAGAAATAATCGCGGAAAAATCCGAGAAAAAGAAAACGGACGAACAGACTAACGAACGAACGTTCGCTAGCTGCGGCTAAAAGACGAAAACCATTCGTTAAAACGAACGAACAAACAGGTGTTCGCTAAATAAACTAAACCGGAAAAAAATAAAAACCGATCTAATAAAAAACAACTGCGATTTTATAAAAAACCCGGGCGGTTAACCGGCGAAAACCGGTGGCGGATCCGGTGGCTACCTCCGGCGGCGGCGGACTCCGGCGAGGGCGGCGGCGGTCGGCGGGGTCCGGCTGGTGGCGGCGGTCGGCGGCGACGATGGGCGGCGGGGTCGGCAGCGGCGGCGGCGGCTGGGGCGGGGCTAGGGTTTGGGTGGCGGCTGGGCTGGGCTGGGGCGGCTCGGGGCCGCGCTATATAAAGGGGCCGGCCGGGCGGAGTCCTGGCCGAGTATGGCCCGAGGTCGGTTCGCGTTTTTTTTAATAATTTCGCGCAGAAAAACAAATAAAAGAAATACTAAATGGACTCCAAAAATCCCGAAATAAAGTTTCCACGTCCTCTAAAATCTAGCCGGACAAGATGAACATTTTTTTGGGGTCTAAATGCAATTTTGAAAATCACGTATTCTTCCGAATTTGAAATAAAATAGCGATAAAACTCCGAAATCAAATCTTATTTGATTTTAACATTAAATCCTCAATATTTCTTTATTTCGGGAAAGTCATTTTATTCCCTCTCTCATATTTTTATAATAGAAATAACTGAAGATAAAATAACTAAAATCAAATGATCCTATTTTCAAATTTTGAGAAAACTCAAATATGAAAATAACGAAATCCCCAACTCTCTCCGTGGGTCCTTGAGTTGCGTAGAATTTCTAGGATCTAGCCAAAATGCAATAAAATATGATATGCAATGATGATCTAATGTATAACATTCCAAATTGAAAATTTGGGATGTTACAAACCTACCCCCCTTAAGATGAATCTCGCCCTCGAGATTCGGGTTGGCTAGAAAATAGGTGAGGGTGGTCCTTCAGTAGATCTTCCTCTCATTCCCAGGTGGCTTCATCCTCGGTATGGTGGCTCCACTAAACTTTGCAAAACTTGATAACCTTGCTGCGGGTGACTCAGCTGGCAAACTCGAGTATCTTGACTGGTTTCTCTTCATAGGTCAGATCGCTATCCAACTGAATCGCTTCCAGTGGCACTGTATCTTTCAGTGGTATCTCAGCCATCTCCGCGTGGCACTTCTTCAGCTGGGATACGTGGAACACATCGTGAACTCCCGACAATCCTTCGGGCAATTCCAACTTGTAAGCAACTTCTCCCATTCGCTCCAAAACTTTGTATGGTCCTACAAAACGTGGCGCTAACTTTCCCTTAACCCCAAAGCGCTTCACTCCTCGAAGTGGTGATACTCGAAGATACACTCTGTCTCCGACTTCGTAGACTGTCTCCTTGCGTTTAGAATCCGCGTAACTCTTCTGCCTGGACTGGGCTACCTTGAGCCTATCGCGAATCAACTTCCTGATCTCCTGATCATTGGGCACATATACGCGGTCCTCAAACCATAAGGTATCGTGCTCATCCTCACGAAATCCTTTAGCCTTTCCTTTACTCATCCTTTCCTTTATCTCGGCAATCTCCTTGTCCGTCTTCTGAGCTTCTCTGATCTTATCCATCAAGGTAGACTGAATTTCCAAGGCTGCTACATAACCTCTTGGAACTATCTCCAAACATAGTTCACGAAGATCTTCGGCTAACTCCTTGGGTAACTCTCCGGTCATGAGTGCGTTGACATGGCTCTTGCGGCTCAACGCATCAGCTACTACGTTAGCCTTTCCTGGGTGATAATGCAATCTCATATCATAATCCTTAATGAGCTCCAACCATCTCCTTTGCCTGAGATTCAACTCCTTCTGCGTGAAAATGTACTTCAAACTCTTGTGGTCCGTGTACACCTCACAATGATTTCCGATGAGAAAATGTCTCCATGTCTTAACGCATGCACTATGGCTGCTAACTCCAAATCATGCGTAGCATAATTTAACTCATGGGGTTTAAGCTGTTGTGAGGCATATGAAACAACTCTTCCCTCCTGCATAAGCACTGCTCCAAGTCCTCGACGAGAAGCGTCGCAATATACTTCATAATCCTTGCGTTGATCTGGCAGAATCAACACTGGTGCTGTAACTAAACGTTTCTTCAACTCCTGAAAACTGGCCTCACATTCCTCAGTCCAATTGAATTTGGTGTCCTTCTTCAACAATTCCGTCATAGGCTTTGCAATCTTTGAGAAGTTCTCAATGAACCTCCGGTAATATCCTGCGAGTCCAAGAAAACTCCGGATGTCTCCAACTGACGTGGGTGATTCCCAATTTGTCACAGTGTTAACCTTGGTGGGATCTACTGCTATTCCTTCTCCGGATATAACATGTCCAAGGAATCCGACTTCCTTTAACCAAAACTCGCACTTGCTGAACTTGGCATATAACTGATGTTCTCTGAGCTTTCCAAGTACCAAACGCAAATGCTCCTTATGCTCTTCTTCATTCTTAGAATAGACCAGAATATCATCAATGAACACTACGACGAACTTATCCAAAAACTCCATAAACACTTTGTTCATCATGTTCATGAAATAGGCAGGTGCGTTAGTCAGGCCAAATGACATAACGGTGTACTCATATAGCCCATACCTCGTTGTAAAAGATGTCTTAGGTATATCCTGCTCTCGAATGTTCAGCTGGTGGTATCCTGATCGCAAATCAATCTTGGAAAATACTTTAGCTCCTTGTAGTCAGTCAAACAGATCATTGATCATCGGCAATGGGTACTTGTTCTTAATTGTTACTTCATTCAATCCACGATAATCAACAACCATCCTCAACGATCCATCTTTCTTCTCCACTAGAAGTACTGGTGATCCCCAAGGTGACGAACTTGGGCGAATATATCCTTTATCCAGTAACTCCTTAATCTGCTTCTTAATTTCTTCCAAATCCTTAGCGGGCATCCTGTACAGTCTCTTAGATATTGGCCCTGTGTCTGGCAAAAGTTCAATCAAAAACTCAATGTCTCTATCCGGTGGCATGCCTCGCAAATCCTCTGGAAATACGTCAGGGAAATCCTTCACCACTGGTACTTCCTCCTGTACAACTCCTGATAAGGAATTCACTTGAGTCCTCTTCGGCACATGCCGGGATACATACTTAATCCTTCTTCCTTCTGGGGTAGTAAGTAAGATCGTCTTACTGGCGCAATCGATGTTTCCTCCATACATCGATAGCCAATCCATTCCCGAAATCACATCCAAACCTTGCGACTCCAAAACTATTAGGTCTGAGGGGAAAACATGCCTACCTATGGCCAATGGCATCTGAAAACATCCTTGGCTTGCCATATACTCTGCTCCTGGCGAGGTTACTAACATAGGTGTTCTAAGAACTTTGGTGGGCAACTTATACTTATCCACAAATCCCCTTGATATGTATGAATGTGATGCACCAGTATAAAAAAGAATGATTGCAGTAAATGACTTAACCAAAAACTTACCTATTACTGCATCAGGCTGTGCTTCAACCTCCTCCACGTTAACGTGGTTCACCTGTCCCCTGTTGAAAGGGTTCGGCTTCTTTCCCGGGCTTCCATTGCCATTTCCATTCTTAGCTTCCGGACATTCAGTTGCATAATGTCCAGTCTTCTGGCACTTGAAACAAGTAATGTGGCTCAGATCCCTCTTGGCTGGGGTTGATGGGTTGGTACGATTCTGTCTGTTGCTTCCTCCGTCCCCATTGCCATTCTTGGGGCCACTATGATTGTTCGAGCTCCCTCCATTGTGATTGTGACCTCCGTGGTTATGCTGAAGGTGTCCTCCCGAGTTCGGGGTAAAACAAGGCTTCTGATGAGCTCCTGTACTGTACTTTCCTTGTCCATACTTCCTCTTACGTCTCTCAATCTGCTGCTGCTTCCCTTCAACCATGAGAGCTCTGTCTACCAACTCCTGGTAGTTGTTAAAAGTTGCCACCATCAATTGCATGCTCAGCTCATCATTCAGTCCTTATAGAAACTTCTGCTTAGCTGCATCCGTGGCAATGTCATCTGGGGCATAACGTGCTAACTTACTGAAATCCTCCACGTATTGGCCAACGGTACGTCCTCCTTGGCGTAAGTTGCGAAACTCGCGCTTCTTCATGGCCATAGCTCCTGCTGAAACATGGGCAGTATGGAAAGCTTGCTGAAACTGGTCCCATGTGACAGTGTCAATGGGGTGAGTGGCCGTGTAATTCTCCCACCATGATGCTGCGGGTCCATCAAGCTGATGTGCGGCAAAACGCACTCTCTCCGCATCTGTGCATCCTGCAGTGGTTAATTCCCTTCCAATCTTGCGAAGCCAATCATCTGCAACAATCGGCTCGGTGCTGCTGGAAAACACCGGCGGATTCAGCCTAAGAAAACGGGCTAAGTGATCAACAGGTGGTGGTGGTGGGTTGTTATTGTTGTTGTTGTTGTTGCCTTGGTTCTGAACTAGCACTTGCATCAGGGCATTCTGCTGCTGAATCAACTGAGTGATCTCCGGTGGGAAAACAAATTCGGTGTCGCGTCTCGGTGGCATCTGATGGGTTTAGAAAAGATGAGAAAATAGGATAGAATGAGATCTAGAGGGAAAACACTACCCATATGCACATGAGACAAACTCAATCATATCACTCCAATCAATTCAAACAAGGCATACAATCGATCTAACTATCGTTACAAAGTACTTGGACTATACTATATACATGGTGGAATACTACTACTGATATGGTGGTCGATTAGAAAAATTGATCGGTCTAAGACTCCATGATATCTGCTCCAGCTTCATCAACATAGTCATCATCGCTATCGTCAGGGTCCGAGTCGGTGTCGTCGATGATGATATAGTTCTCCAGGCAAGTGGAACTGTCATCTTCTCCTCCTGGCGCAGGGTCTCCCATGAAAACTCCTAGCGTCTTTGTCAGGTCGCCATTCTTCTCTACTAGTGCGACGATTTCCTCCATATAATCTCCGCGTGTAGACTTGAGTTCTTCCTCTAGCTCCGTGATCCTTGTCATTGCTTTCTTCAAATCCGCCATGCCTGCGCACATCTGGTTCTCCTGGCGTCGAATGTGCTAGTTTAACTCCTGGATGAAAGAGGCAATCGATCTATCCTTCCTGGTGCTGATCATCTCCCATTGCTCGTCTCGGCGCCCACAAATCTGGTAGATTGTATCCTTGAGGTCATTGTGGTACACTTCTCCAATGCGTCCCATGGTGATGTGGGCTGCCATACTCTTTCCTAGACTCCAGGTTGGTGCATCAAAGGAAAACTCTATGGGCTCAGTGACTGGCATGAACGTCCTTCCTAGAACTTGAACTTGAATCTTCCAACGCTCCTCTTCTGGTAAAGTGGCGTTTTAGGTCCCGGTGAAGCTTGGTATTCCGATGTTCAGGTACCTAGTAACTTCCTTCAAGTGTCGTCCAAAAGGTGTATCCTCATCCGGTTGCGCGAACTTGTTCCTTGCATCCGCCATCCTAAAAGAGTGGAAGAAAGGAGAGGAGTCAGAAATGAGAAGAGAGTAGTGATCTAGGGCTTTAGCTTAGTCGTCGTGTCCTACAGTTAGCGTGTGCTCTGATACCATCTTTGTAGCGACCAGACCTCAAACAGTCTAGTCTCTGTGCATCAGTGTCATCCCTGGATCGGTAATGCTCACACGCACAGTACTTGAAGGATTTATAACAGAGTAGCAATCACACACTTATTACATCGAATAGTCTCAAGAGAGAACTTAATACAATAAATATGGCTTAAGGCCATCTAAGTACGATAACAGCGGAAGGCTTGGAATAGAAAGTGAGTCCATCAACTCCAACGGCATCACTGAGTATAAGACCATGACCTATGGCACCTTACTCGTCGTCTGAAAAGTCTGCAACATGAACATTGCAGCGCAAAAACGGGTCAGGACATGGAATATGCTGGCAAAGTAACACATAGAGGGTAATGAACAGAATAAGGCTATCTCTACATGCACATATGGCTGGTGGAAAGCTCTATGGTTACAGTTTGCGAAAAGCCAATTTTTCCCTACACAAAGGAATAAATTTTTATTTAACTATCATGGTGGTTGTTAAACATTGAGAAGGTACCTCCAACTCAATCCCAATTAAGAACGTGATTAACCCAATCAAATTAAATTAAGTAACATGATGATGAGATTCACATGATAATCCAAGAACTAGATACTCAAGATGTCCATAACCGGGGACAGGGCTAACCATGATTAGTTTGTACACTCTGCAGAGGTTTGCGCACTTTTCCCAACAAGACTCGATCTGCTCTGTTTGATTTCTCGCACTACATGGTGTTTGAGAAACGGATGACCGAGACACAGTCTTTCAGAAACAATAACTCTTTACTCCGGGTGGACAGTTTCACCTACTTTCCCCTACATCTGCTAGCCCACCTCTTCAAGAGGTCATGTAACCTACTCAACTATGCTAGAGCCCATAATAGCTTGTGGCTGCACACGGAAGTTTCTAGCATGAATAATCTCATGATCCCTTTGAGCCTGGGTGGCGGTCCATAGGATAATCTCACGGGTACTCCGGGATATCCAAAAATACAGGCAACACTGGGTTCCCCAAGTGCCTCAAGCCACCCAGATGTGAATTAAAGTAACCACCTTAAGTTGAACCATTAATTAACATCCTCACATCTGTCATGGAAATTCACTCAAACCCGATCCACGTCTACGAGCATAGCACAACAATAAGCAAACGTAGAAGTAACTCCCAATGGTTTGATAATAAACAGGGCAATAGGTACTACCTCATCTACGTCCCAAAATCCACAATTTAATTCAGATCCTAACCATGCAATTGTTTGAGGATTGATCTAATGCAATAAAACTGGGTAGTAAGAGGTATGATCAAAGTGTTACTTGCCTTGCTGATGATCCCTGAAACCTAGAGACTCGTAGTAGCACGCTTCGCACTCCGGGTACTCTATCGCAAACAAACAATACATACATAAGCAATCAAGCAAGGGTGCACGGGTAAAACTCAAAATAAGAGATCTAAACAGAGTGTTCAACTTAAGAACTCCGGTTTGCAAAAAGAATCAAATCGAACAAAGCAACGAAACTCAAACGGCGAAAGAAACAAGCTTCGTTTACTAATCTGGACCTAACCATGTGAGATAACTTTCTGGATCAGATCCACCATCAAACTTGGGCATGGTAAATTTCAGCTTTCCAAACCTCTCCTCCTCCTGCCGTCCACGACCATAGTTTCTATGATGATGAAATCTGTCATTCTGGTGCATGCCATCTTCATCTTCATCAAACTCATCTCCACTACCTTCATGGTGCAGATTTGCTCTTCGGTGGCCTCCTCTAAGACCACGACCAGCAGCAGCTTCATGATGACCACATCCATTCACGTCCGGGACCGGGAGGTCTCATGGCATGGGGAGCAGGAGCATGGTTTCTTCTAGCTTGTGCATTGGAGGCAGCACCTTCCCCATCAGTTACATTTTGTTCTTCACCATGGACACTTGCATCTTCTCGGTTCTGAAGAAGCTCTCGCACAATATCAGCAACAATACCAGTCCTCATGGCTGCCATGTTCTGAGTGAGTTGCTCATCAACATTACCCATAAGTTGCTGCAAATCTCTCGACAACTTTTCTTGCTTCTCTTCAATTGGGTCAAGGCTGTTTCTGAACTCTCGGCGTAGATGATCACGTAATGCGTTGAAGTGAAACCGTGTGACGGGCTGATTGAGATGCCCATTTCCTTCAACGTCATACTCGTTTTCTTCACCTGCCATGGTTAGTTCTCCAAAAGCCCTATAGTACTAGAAGCATATATGTGGATAACAACTCAAGCTCACCTCACTTACCAACCGAAGCTCACGTAACTTCCAAGTGAGAGCAGAATCATGCTCAACCGTGGTGTCGGTGGTTGGTATACAAAGAGTGATAATCAAGCGAATACAAGTCTAGGGTTGCACATGCGGGGCTGTTTGGTGGAGTTTGGGTGGGGTATATATGTAGCAAAAGATGCACTAATCTGCAATCTAGATATTGTTGAACCAAGTAATCATCCACACAAGATTCTAATGCATTTAGTTGTTGAATGAGATATACGTGAGGTACATGCAACTCTCGCCAAGGAATCAGATTTGCTGCAAGCAAGGATTGAAGACTTTGCACACTTGACACGTTTCAGCTCACAACACAAACAGGGATTTCTCAAGATACAAGTGAAGAACAGTCCCAAGTTTTCTCTCTTTTGTTTCTTGCACACACTTTCTTTCTTTGGGCAGATCTCTTTTTCGCCTCTTTTCTTTTTTTTCTCTTTTTTTGACAAACTTTCAACAAGGGACTTGGATCTGAACACACACTTTGGGGGAATCATGAAAATCACAATAGATGAAGTCAACCAACAAGAACATGCAGCTGAAACTTTGGCAGCAAACACACACGAACTGATCTGATTTTACTGGGTGGAAAACACGATGGGAATCAGATCTAACAAGGATGAATGTAGAGCACACGGTGTGGGCTTTTCGAAATGCACAAAAACACTCAAAACAGACTCCGGATGACAAAGATATGCATGATTTGGTGGAGGATGCAAATCTGAAATCTGTGCACGAAAATGAACACAAACACACAAGATTGGATGGGGGGAAACTAAGCAACTAAAAACAAAGATCTAGTGGACAAGAACTTGATAAAACTCACCAAATAATAGATTAAAGGCTGCAAAGGGCTAGGTAAAGGGATTTTTTGTGGGGCTATTTTCTGGACTTTTAGGATGAACAAGAACATGAACTAAACTAGGGATACAAGATCCTACCGTGTCAACCGAAGCTCCGATGCCAAGATAATACGGGGTTACCCAATCTTCACGGAAGATCTGCTCTATGTTGCGAATCAACGCCACCTGAAGGGTACGAAGGAAACCCTCGATCCCAACCAACAACGCTGTCAGGTAAAGGATAACTAGTGCAACCTGACGAGACCGAAGCTAACTATTGCAAATGCAACAAACAGCGACAAGTATTCGCCCAACCACACTCTTAGTTCCAATCCACGCAACCACGCACGAAGTTGGAAGCACGAATTGGTCGCCGCCACAACGGCTGCTGTTGTAAAATCACAAAGTGAGTTTACCCTCTCACAAAGCAAGATTACAAGAGCTAAGGAGGAAGTGAACTCTCAAACAATATTCTGGTTGCACTTAGCTAACCTATGCTGACATCAAATTACCAAAGAGTTGTGGCTGAAGTGGGGGAAGGCGTATTTATACTAGGAACAGCCCTCCTAGTTTAGGTGGGAAACCAGGCCAAAAGAGGGGCTCAAATTCGTGCTAACCAGCTGGTCAAGGGAGCAAACTCATGGAGCCTCGCGCAGCAATTAATGTCCTGGACAGCTTGCATTGGAACTCTCATATCCTTTGACTCAGGACTCCAAATGATGCACCATTTGATTTTCCTGAAAGGGGACTTCATATGCTCTCCATTTTGTATTCCCACACATGCTGGATGCTCATATATTTGCCTTGCATGATTTAGCAAGTTCTGGGACGAATTCTGGAACTACAAATGCAACAATAGAGTGTTGAGATGGCTTGCTATTCTTCCTTGCGGTGTAACTAGTTGTCCTTGTCACGAAAACAAGGCTTTCATCAGAGTTGAAACTTGTTCTCTTCAAACTTGTTGTATGGGCTCCAAAACTTGTTTCTTCATGTGCTGAATGTTGTTGGTTGTCCTCAACATTGTACCTAAGTAAAATCAGCACACGAGATTTAGGCAGTATAAAGTTCTCATGGTCATTTGAATTATGATAAGCTAGGAGCGTGTTCACCTCTTGTGCTATTTGTTTGGCACGGCTCCTTGTCATGGGACCCAAATAGATCTTCTTTGTAGAAGCTTCACTTGATGGCTGAGATTTATCATCAGGAGAAGATGATAAATGAGGTGAACCTGGGATGTCCTCATCACGCAGTATAGCCAGGATTTCAAGGAGCATTTGGCAGCGGAGAAGCAAATCGTGGCTGCACGCACGGATGAGGTTGCGATGGCTGCCATTCGTGCCGACCAGCAGATCTTGGAGGAGCACCTCGCCGTCGAGGCCACCGTTGATGCCTCACGCGCCGACGCCGCGACGCGGTTGGCTACTTTAAACGAAAGTTCATGGCGTTTTCTCGAGGCCACCATCGGTGCCTTAGACAAAGACTACGAGGTGTTTTCTCAGTGTGCACGTGCTTACCTCATCTCGAGAGCTAGCAGGTTGGTGCCCGGAGCGGCTCAGGCAACTCACCACTACAACGAGGGCACCCACGATGCGGAGGCCTCGCCCTCTTCCATGTCCAAGGTGCCAATCGTCATCGATATCTCCGACAATGAGGAGTAGCTTGTCTTATTAGCTCACTATAAGGACCCATGTTCAGTTTGCTAGCTACAGCCTTTCCTTAACAAATTCTAGTGAATTGTGCTATCTACTTTTACCATGCAATCTTCTGCTATAGTGTATATGTTCTATATGTCATGCAATGTGGTGTTCAGTTAACTGCTTGGTTCAATTCTGCAAATGTGATGTTCAGTTCTTCAGGGTGCAATATTTCCAAGTTGTTAAGCATGCTTGGTTTGGTTAACTGTCTGATCTTCTATTACGAGTATGTTATATTGTGCAATGTGGTGCTCAGTTAATGTTTGGTTCATTTGTTGTGGTGTTTAGTTAACTGCTTGGTTCAATTCTGCAATGCGATGTTCATTTGTTGTGGCTGCTTTCTGTTATTGAATACCATGTGAGAAATAAATCAAATTTGGTTGTACTAAATGCATGAGAAACAAATACAATTGCTATATTTCCAAGTTGTTAAGCATGCTTGGTTTGGTTAATTGTCTGATCTTCTATTAGGAGTACGTTATATTGTGCAATGTGGTGCTCAGTTAACGTTTGGTTCATTTGTTGTGGGGTTTAGTTAACTGCTTGGTTCAATTCTGCAATGTGATGTTCAATTGTTGTGGCTGCATTCTGTTATTGTATACCATGTGAGGAATAAATCAAATTTTGCTGCACTTAATACATGACAAACATATACAAGTGCTATATTTCCTAGTTCTCAATAATGCTTGGTTTGGATAAATGGGTTTTTCATGTGGCTTGAATTAATCTGATGAATCTGCAATGTGCTTATTTATCATCAACATATTTTACTAATAGCATGCGAACCAAAAGTTAACCTGATGACTAACTACCTTATATGTGTTGCAGGGAAACAATGGGAAGCACTGAGGTTTACAAGATGGTACGAACTATTATACCTTGCCTTTTTTTATTCCTTTGCCCAATTTCCAATATAGAGAAGATATTTATGCACATCCTTGTTTTTAGGGTTGGAGGCGAGGAAAGTTTTCATACAACACCCATGGTTTAATATTGAAGTGTTCCTGAAGAGGTCAAAGGATGGACGGTCAATCATCCACACGCACTGGCCTAAAGTTGCATAGACCTTCAACATGAATGAAGGCTCAATATTTGCCTTCCGCTTCAGCAGTTTTCCAGATGAGATGCATCTCTCTATGTACCTTCTATGATGCTAATTTCGAAAGGATCTAGATGTTGCATGTGAAACTTGCTGCTGGTGCAGTTGTGTAATGGGGTAGCTAAGTGCTGAAGCTATATCATGTTGTACTCTGATGTATTTCAATTATGAATTCATGCTTCCTTAATATTGAAATGGAAGATATTATGTTCTTAATAAGAATGTCAATTAGATTAGTAAATGGATTATTAATAATAGGGAAATTAGCCCACTAATTGGGTTTTCCTATTGCAAACTGTTATTGAGAAAACACCGTGGGCGATGACCTCAGGCAACGCACACAGTTTCTAGGAATAAACTGTGTTGGATCAATGAACAATCACACACGACATTCTCTTGAAAACTGTTTGCGTTACGCCACCTTGCGCAAACGTTTTCCTTGGAGTGACTGTGTGGGATGTATATACGAACGGAAACGTTTAGCGGTGACTGACTATGTGGGATGTACTTACGACCGAAAATGATTTCGCTTGTATAATTGTATTTTTTGAGCACTACTATACATACTTTTGTATTTGAGTGCTCGCCGGTCGCACATGACCTCATTTTGCCGAGCGTGTGTGCCAGGAGGGCTTATCGCCGACAGTTTCTGGGTCGTGTGGGAAGGACCCCCCCCCCCATATCGCCCACACTCACTAGGTGACGATTCCAAACGCCGTCGTGGAAAGGGGTTAAAAACCGTTTGTATATCACCGATGTTTACCAGTGACAATGCCATTTCCTGTCGTCTTAACTATGAACAATGCCTATTATGTTAATGCTATTTTAAACCGTGCCTCTTTATTTCTGACAAAGAAATGAGATGAATTGACAGCGCTGATGCTTATATGTGGAAAACCCGTTATCTACCTACTTGTTTCTCTTTCAGGGTGACAACACTGATGCTAGGAAGAACTGCCACAATGATAGTGAGACGAACCCATTGTTTGTCCCTCTAACATATATTCCAGAGAAGAAGGCAACAAACTTGAGGGTAGGGATACAACCACAAAGTCATGTCTTGATGTAGTGTCGAACTTACTCAGTGACACAAGCTCGATGAAGTCACGGCCTGAATCTGTTCGACTTCTTTAGTCTGAAATTCAAGGAGAAAGACATGCTTCCACTCAAATCCGACTGGAACTCCATTCTCTATGCAAGATTAACCATAAGTACATGACATATATTGATGCTATGGAGCTTAAGTTAGTGGATCTAAGCGTCAAACAAGCGCAGTCTCATTAGGTTGCTACGCTGCTTGCGCTGCAGCTCCTGGGCCGGGCTAACCTTTCTTAAACTGTGTTGAACTTCTGTCGGTTCTGTCTATTATTTTGTCGGCCTGTTTACTACCACTTGTGGCGACCTGCCCAGTTTATGGAATCTGCTGTCTGGTTGCCCTTTATTATCACTGGCGGCGAACTTTGATGCCAAGGGATGTAATATGCTGTAATTTCTTTGTTGTCTAGTCTAGGTTTATTCTTCGTCACGATGCTGTAATTTATGTGCTTTTTATGCTGTCGTCGCTCTAAGAAAAGGTCGTAATCTTTGATTAGTGCGCAATAAGCCAATAGGTTAGGTTTATAAAAAATAATTTCTGTACTAAAACTGGTCGGTAGCCAATCGCTAGTACGAGCCGAACCGTGGGCCTACAATCATCTTGGGCCATTAGTTAGGTCTAGTCTTAATCTGGCCCACTATTAGTTTCGGGCCTTTAAAAGGCGAGTAAACTGCTTGCCTTAATTGGGCCGGAAAATTAAATAGGTTTTTAACAGGTTGAAAACTAGATTGAGCCTTCATTGTGACGAAAAAATCACGGGCCGATAGCGTGCTATAATATACATCAGCCCATTATTGGCCCATTCGTGCGACGGTCCATTAATAGGATGAAATGTTTTTGGGACTTGGCTGATCCAATTACATGACGGGCGAGAAGCAGGCCGGATGTATAATGGGCCAAAATTAGGCCCAACACTCTCAAGAGCCTTTAACGGGCCGATAGGCTGTTTGGGCTAGAATGTATCCACGAAGACTACGGGCCATTAAGAGGCCAAATGTAACTACGGACGAGAATTAGGCCCAGGTGCAACTCGGGCCTTTAAATGGCCGAAAGAGGCCCATATGTAGACAGGGCCGCTGACAGGCCGAAATTAATAGCGGGTTGAACTGTTAAACGGGCCATTAAGAGGCCGAAGAGCAAATTAGGCCCCCAATGGGCCCGATGGCACATTAGCTGTTAGAGGGTCGTATCTGTTATGGGCCGTAATTTGGCCCAAGAACTGAAAGTTAGTTAACGGGCTGGATCAGGTATGGACCGTAATTTGGCCCAAACTATTGGAGGCTATTAACGGGCCGGATCTGATATGGGTCATAAACTGGCCCAGAATATTGCAGTCATTTAACGGCCTGTATCTGATGTGGGCCATAATTTGGTCCAGAAAATGTTCTGTTGTTAATGGGTCGGCCCATTAGATCTGACGAAATCTTGTGGGCTTGTTCTTGGGACGGCTTTTAAACCTATATGGGCCTCTATTGGGTCGTCCCACGTGTCAACGTTTCATTAGTGATTCTGGTCCAATGGACGGTTGACATCTGTCCCAACGCTGAGCTGACACGTGGATCGTCGGTGAATGAGAATTTTACACGTGGAAAATCGCCATTGGTCCAGGTTGTTAACGGGTAATCGGATCCAAACCAGAACCCGATAGCTTAACGGCGACCCATTACGATCGATGCCACGTGTCGGTTACCCTTGACGAAAGCACTTCTATGACGCGCGGTCTATCGTCATGGAAGTGGACACTTCCATGATGATAATTTTGGTAATGTCATGGAACACTTCTACGACAGCACAAGTATGACTATGTTGATTCTGTCACAAAATCATCATGGATGTACGTGCATGACAGAAAACGTGACCTACTGTGACAAACACGTATCATCACGGAAGTGTATTTTTTTGTACTGCATGCCTGTTTCAGTCAACAATCTCCAAAACACAGTACGACAGATATTGCAGGAACATTAGGAATATCACCTTCAACAAATCTATAGAGAGAATTTACCTCTACTACATCTGTCGGGGTATCGAGAATTCGACACCATGTATTTCTTCAATAGGTGGTAAATTCTTAACATCTTCCGCTTTAATACCTTTTTCTTTCATAGATTTCTTTGCCTCTTGCATATCTTCAGGACTGAGAAATAGAATACCTCTCTTCTTTGGAGTTGGCTTGGGTGGAGGTTCGGAAAGAATCCAATCATTATCATTCCTCATTATATTATTCAATAGTTGTTTCACTTGTTGAACAATTCGTTCCCTGAAAACACAACCAACACAACTATCTAGGTGGTCCCTAGAAGCATAAGTTAGTCCATTATAAAAGATATCAAGTATTTCATTTTTCTTGAGAGGATGATCAGGCAAAGAATTAAGTAATTGGAGAAGCCTCCCCCAAGCTTGTTGGAGACTCTCTTCTTCAATTTGCACAAAATTAAATATTTCCTGTAAAGTAGCTTGTTTCTTATGAGCAGGGAAATATTTTTCAGAGAAGTAGTATATCATATCCTTGGGACTACGCACACAACCAGGAGCAAGAGAATTAAACCATATCTTAGCATCACCCTTTAATGAGAAAGGAAACAACTTAAGGATATAATGGTAGTGAATTTTTCCACATGAGCAAATAGGTGGCTATATGATTCAGTTTAGTAAGATGTGCCGCAACAGTTTCAGATTCATAACAATGGAAAGGATCAGATTCAACCAAAGTAATTAACTCAGGATTGACAGAGAATTCATAATCCTTATTAGTAACAAAGATATGTGCAGTAGCAAACTTAGGATCATATTTCATTCTAGCATTCAAAGATTTTTCTTTCAACTTGACTAGTAATTACTTAAGATCATCTCTATCCTTACAAGCAAGAAAATCTCTAGCTACTCTCCATCCATAACATAACCCTCGGGTATATCAGGCAATTCATATCTAGGAGAGCTAGATCTAATAGGTGTTTCATAATTTTCAGTTTCATAGTCTTCGTCAGTTTCAGTAATTCATCAGTTTCAGCATTCTCAATAACTCTAGCTATAGCAAGTTGTTCATCAAGAAATTCACCTGGTGGCAGATCATCATCAATCAAAGTACTAACATCATCATAAGCATCATTCATAGCAGAAGTAGCATCATCAATTACTTGCGACATATCAGGATTAATAGCAGGTGGTGGTGTTGCAAGTTTATTCAAAACAGAAGGTGAATCAAGTGCAGAGCTAGATGGCAGTTCCTTATCTCCCCTCGTCTTAGAGGGAACGATATTGGTTATTTCATCCTTAAGATTCCTCATAGTGATCAACAGATAGAAATCCCAAGTGACTCGGCAAATGGAGCTATGCTCCCCAGCAACGGCGCTAGAAAAAGGTCTTGATAACCCATAAGTATAGGGGATCGCAACCGTTTTTGAGGGTAGAGTATTCAACCCAAATTTATTGATTCGACACAACGGGAGCCAAAGAATATTCGTGAGTATTAGTAGTTGAGTTGTCAATTCAACCACACCTGAAAGACTTACTATTTGCAATAAAGTATTTAGTAGAAAAGTAGTATGATAGTAACGGTAACAGTGGCAATAGTAACAGTAGCAGTTTTGTAGTGATTGTAACAGCAGCAACGGAAAAATTAACTTAGCAAAGATCAATATGTGAAAATCTCATAGGCATTGGATCAACGAGGATAATTGTGTTGGATAATATTCATCATGTAGCAGTTATAACCTAGAGCGACGCTTAACTAGCTCCAATTCATCAATGTAATGTAGGCATGTATTCCGTATATAGTCATACGTGCTTATGGAAAAGAACTTGCATGACATGTTTTGTCCTACCCTCATGTGGCATTGGAGTCCATAAGGAAACTAAGGGATATTAAGGCCCCCTTTTAATAGAGAACCAGAACAAAGAATTAGCACTTACTGAATACATGAACTCAAACTACGGTAATCACGGGAAAGAATCCCTATTATTGTCACCTTGGGGTATGCGGATCATAACTCGTAATAGGTGCATATAACTTGCAAGATAGGATCAAGAACACAAATATATATTCATGAAAACATAATAGGTTCAGATCTGAAATCATGGCACTCAGGCCCTAGTGACAAGCATTAAGCATAGCAAAGTCGTAGCAACATCAATCTCAGAACATAGTGGATACTAGGCATCAAGCCCTAACAAAACTAGCTCAATTACATGATAAATCTCATCCAACCCGTCTCCGTCCAGCAGGCCTACGAAGGAATTACTCACTCCCGGTGGTGAGCATCATGAAATTAGTGATGGAGGAAGGTTGATGATGATGATGGCGACGGATTCCACCCTCCGGAGCCCCGAACGGACTCCAGAGCAGCCCTCCCGATGAAGAACAGGAGGTGGCAGCGGCTCCGTATCGTAAAATGCGATGAATCCTTCTCTCTGCTTTTTTCTCCATGAATAGGTATATATGGAGTTGGAGTTAGGGTTGTCGGGGGTCCAGGGGGCCCACAAGCCTGGGAGACGCACGCTGGGGGGTAGGCGCGCCCCCAGAGCTTGTGGCTCTTGGGTGGGCCCCCTCTGGTATCTTTTTTCGCTAGTATTTTTAATATATTCCATAAACATTCTCCGTAAATCTTCAGGTCAATCCGAGAACTTTGATTTCTACACAAAAATAACACCATGGCAATTCTGCTCAAAACAATGTTTGTCCCGGTTAGTTTCATTCAAATCATTCAAATTAGAGTCCAAAACAAGGGCAAAAGAGTTTGGAAAAGTAGATATGATGGAGACGTATCACGTCGGCCTCCTCATGACGTAGAGCCGTGGTGCGCTCCTCCTCCTCCATGCTCTGCAAGCAGCACAAATCGGCGACGCCACTCCTCTGCCTTGGTCGCGCTCCAATGCATCCTCGTACTCTGCATTGCCATTTAAAGACCGATAGAATGCCTCCCCACTCTGTCTGCCTTCCCATGAAAAATCGAACACTAGCTCCGGCGGTGAGCACCTCTTTGCGTCGCCTATTATGGATGGGCGGCTGCATGATGGACGTGGCGAGAGTGAAGGCCAGTGGAGAACAACGTCAAGCGAGTGCGGGCTTGTGAGGATTGGGTGAGTTGGGTGATGGTGCCACCGGAGAATGCCGAGAACAGTATTTATAGGCGGACGGTAGGTAGACACGCGTGTCGCGGGAAATGTGACAACCATCGGAATTCAATGCATAGGCAGGCATGGCTTAGCCATCAGTTTGCCATGGAAAAACGGAAAAACTGAAATTATGACTGTTCCATCCTATCCCGTCCCGTTAGTGGTGCGTCCCGTCCGTGCTGAGTCGCACATCGGCATGACGTTCAAAAGAGTGCACCCGATTTATCCAGATGACGTACGTGTGTGATCTGCTGGTTATTCATGCAGGATTGAGTCGGTCGGATAGTGTACATGTAGGATCGCAATAGCTGATGAACGTTCGATGGGAGAGAAGGAACTTGTGAACATTTTTGCTGGCAGTTTCTTCAGATTCGCATGTCATTTTCGTCAGAACAACATGTCCGTTTCTTTAGAGGAATGCATTTTTACTCTAAAAACAGCCACCATTGGATCTTGCGTCGCAACTAAAACTGCCAGAAGCATATTAGTAGGTAGCTAGTGGTTGATTAGTAACTTGTAACACTAAGCAAAGAGAAATAAGGAATTGCTAGTAACTTGTAAACACTGAGCACAGAGAAATAAGGATCATGTTGTGCACAGTAGTAAGAGCCAATCCATTATAAATGTTCACACGAGACTGATAGGCCTAGCTTTGTAATATGTTCACATTAATAGCCCAAATTCACAACTAACTAGTACGATTTACATACATAAGATCAACATGTTTATGCATCTCAATGATTGACAAATTGACAGTGTCCTGGACTAGGGGGACCTAGCCCAGCTTGGACTGATGTATGGGCGGACCACCAGCTCGTTAGTGAGGATGGACTTCGGAGGCCTTCAATGTGTGGCGACCGAAGACTTGGCGTGTACTCCAAGAAGTTATATTAGAGTTGGCATGTAATCCCTAGATGGCAACTAACCATGTATAACCCTAGATACCGCTGCTGCCTATATAAACTAGAGGGTTTAGTTTGTAGAGGGGCATTCATACATTCATCGTCATCATACCCGTATGGTTTAGACCACAACTCACAATCTCAAGGTGGATCAACTCTATACTTTGATACTCTCCTAATATAAGTAAGAGCAAGGCATAGGTGAGGGAGTTATGGACTAAGGGGTCCTCGAGGCGCCGACCCATTGATGTGGGCCGGATTGGCGAAGCCGCATAGCGACGGAAGATCTATGAAGCCGTGGTGTGTCCTCCAAGTTGAGGATAGACATGATCATTTTATCCCTTATTGTAATCTATCTCCGGTTACCCTAACCCTAGCGGTGTCTATATAAACCGAGGGTTGTAGTCTTTAGGGCTAGAGCTACATTCATCACCTCATCGCCTTAGGGTTTAGCTCATGTTGATCTCGAGGTAGATCTACTCTGTAAACCATACTATACATATAATATAATCAAGCAGGACATAGGGCATTACCTCTTCGAGAGGTTCCTGAACCTGGGTAAACACTGTGTTCATCGTCCCTTGTTCCCCATCGATCCTAGATCCATAGCTTGGGACCCCCTACCCTGAGGTCTGCCGGTTTTGACACCGACATTGGTGCTTTCATTGCGAGTTTTGCTGTGAGGTCGCCCGAAGGATTGATGGCTCGCCCGATCATAGGAGAAGGCATCAGGTCCGGGGACTTCTTTGTCCCCGGTCAACTCTTCGCATTCGGCAGCATCGCGCTGCACGCCAACCCGACTGGTCATTTGGATTAGATCGACAGCTTGGCTACTGAACACCGAATTCGATTTGGTAATCTGGAATATGTCACAGACACGCGGGGCGATCTGGTCTTCGCCGGATTCACTACCCCCTTCCTCACCCTCGCAGGCCTTGCTACGCCCGCTCCGGAGTCTCTCTCTGATCTGATCTATAGATCGACCCCCGCCCTCCAAAATTGCTTCGAGCCAGGAGGGCTCCACTTCGAGCGAGGGCCAGAACCCACCTTCGGCGGATCCATCATATCTACAGAGAGCCTATCCTCGGCCTCCCTGGTAGAATCAGGAGACAAAGACCAAGAGTCAATCTCGGCCGAATCTTCACATCACGAAGCCCCTCTGGCCTTAAGGCCCTACGACGAGCTGCCAGCCGACGGACAGGGATCACCCCCTTCCCAAAGCAGCTCAATCTCGAATCTCGGCGTGGGAGCCACACGCAAGAATCAAGACCCGTCCTTTGTCCCCGGTGACAATCCGGACCCTCTCAAGGATCTGGTACCGTACTCCGAGTTTAGCTCGGCTTGTGAAAACTAAGGACCGTGATGTGGAGCATCCTATGGTCATCCCCATGGACCTACCATCGTCTCATCAAGAGCCATGAGGACCCATGACACAAGCACGAGCTAGGGCTCTCGAGAACGAGGTGACTTCCTTCCTTAGTGATATCACATATGATCCACTCGAGACATGGCTACTACCTAAGTCCAAGATGTTGTGCATGATTAGGTGTCAAGAGGACCCTTCCGAAGATGCTCGTGAAGACGGACAAGCCGCCAAGTTCACGGATGAAGAAGAACGCCGACAGGAGAAGAAGGCAGCTCCAGAACCCGGACATCTGGCCCGAGGCCCGGACATCCGGCCGCTGGAGACATCCACTACAGCAGCAACCCAGGCCAAGTCTACAGGGCCCGGACATATGGCGACCAGCCCGGATATCCGGCATCCGGCCCAGAAATCCGGCCTCCTCCCCGGACATCCGGACAAGCCTATCCAGAGGACAGAAGAAACGACACTCCAGCCCTGACATCCAGCCAAAGGACCGGACATCCGGCTCTTCCCGAGCCCCCGAACATCCGGCCCCGTCTATCCAGAGAGCATCGAGGCCGACCGCACCAGCCCGGACATCGGGCACCTCCTGAAGGCCCGGACATCCGGCCCGATGCACGGACATCCGGCCCCGTTTGTCTGCGCAAAGTAAAGGGCCGAGGCCCATGTACCCCTTCGCCCCCTAGACTATATATACTCCTCCTCCTCCCTCTTTCTAGGGTTAGCATTGGTTTAGCTCATATGTGAGATGGAGCTTTGCTTATCCATTACTGATCTACTCCAGGAGAGAGACCGCGGCCCCTCTACGGAGAAGATCCCCTTGGATTCAAGACCCCCTCTTGGGTGGCCCCATCAAGACCTCCTCTAGGAGAAAAACCGGTTACCTTTGTATCGTCCCTTGTTGATCGTGAATCTTGTATCTCCTCTCGTGTTTCGAGGATCTAGCACATGTGTGATTGTTCTTGTTGGTTTTAGTGATCCTCTCGTTATTTCCCTCGTGTTTCCCCTTGTTCTTTGTGTTCTTAGTTGGGATCCGCTCCTTTCGTGAAAGATCGGCCGTATAGGGTTCCACCCTACATCATCTTGGTATCATGAGCCACGTTGATCATGATTTCGGAGCCCCCTCTCTCTGTTTTCTAGCCTAGTTTTGTTGATTTTTTCCCTAATTCAAAAATTGCCCCAATTTTTTTTGTGATTTGTTGGTGTGATGAAGTTTTGTTGGATTTGCTCCACGGATTTCGTGTGTTGCAGGTAGATCTGGCTTTCCCACATCTTTCCCCAACTTCCATCCACAAAATCTCCCGAATTTTGCCCCAGATTTGACCTCTCCACGTGAAGTTCATCGAGTTCGTCCATGGATCCAGAGCTCGGACATCCGGCCCGACAGCCCAGACATCCGGCCGCCCCGGATATCCGGCCATCCAGCCCGGACATCCGGCCCCTGACAGCATCACTTCCATCCACCGCTTCTTTTCCGCCTAACTTTCGTCAAATTTTGACCCGGTGCCCACTTCCACTTCCGCATACCACCACCACTTCCGCATAGCACCACCATAGCCTTCCCGCTACCACCTCCAACAATTTTGTCATGTTTTTGCTTTGAGAATTTGAGTTGCGGTTCCCGTGTCCTATTCTGTTTCGGCTATTTAGGTACAGTTCGACATCGACATCACCGACGCTCATATTCGCCACGGATTCGTCATCAACAACGGTAACCTCATCTTGGTATCGTGATATCATTCTACATTCTTGCCATCACATTGATAACCACATAGCCTTACTTTTGCGTCGCATACCCATCGAGACTAGCCTTTGAGTATTGCCGGCAACATGACTTGTGCACATTAGTGATCACACTTCCCATAGCATACATACCATATCATCATGTTGCATATCTTGGTATCATCTCTTGTGTCACAAAGTTGTCATCGCATACACAATTGCTATCTTGGTTCGTGAAGCATTGCATTAGAAAAGAGCTCAAATACAAAGAGCCAAACAAGCTTTTAAGCAAAAGGGAAGATAAGCAAAGAGCTTATAAGCAAGAACCATAGCATCATACAACATTAGGATTGTCATACTCGATCAACTTGGATCATATCATCGGAATACCATATATATAGCATACTTGGGATAGAAGTCGTTGCATTTTTGCTTAGTAGGTTGTGCACAATTTCGTATCCACCTATTGTGCAATCGTGCTAGCGTCTCTTTAGTGTTGTGCAACAAGAACATTTTCGTGGATTCCACATTTTGGCTCATCCCTTGGTTGCACGACCCCACTTATCTATTTGTGTGTGTGTTTCCGTGTACCATATCTTGCTATTGGTCTACTTGTTGCATTTGCAAATTTACGAATCTTTTCCAACATTATTGAGTCTCACTTACAATTGCATCAAATTTTGTGCCACCATCCTAACCGAGCTCCACTATAAGATTTTACTTTTGTAGGTGTGAGAAACCGATAAGAATTGGTACCAATTGTGCTATTTCCTTGTTACACATTGGAGTGATCATTGATCCATCTTCAACATCGGTCAAGGTACATTTGGTATATGTTCTTCTCTTTCTCCCACTCCCATATTTTTGTTTGGAATGATGGATAGGCAAAGTACTTCTACCAACCCACTCTTCCTTGAGCAAGACGACGACCCGAACAACTGCATCACCAAGCTACACCTCTTTGGAACGCAACGAGCCTTGCATGAAGAGCAACTAGCAATGTGCGACCGCATCGACAACCTCGCCACCGACTTGCGACTCTCCGAGCAACGTACAAGAGACGACTTCGACAACAAGCTCGACGAACACAAGCACGAGAATGACGCAAGAATGGACGAGATTCGTGCCTTGTTGGTCAACCGCTCTTCTACCACTTCGCCCTACTCAAGACGGAGCCGCTCGATTCGACACTCCGACGACACTCTCTCCGGCTCAAGTACCCCGACATCGAACACTCTTCGTCGTGCCGGGCATCAAGATCGTCAAGCAAACCGCAATCCTCTACACGACACCGACTCTCAAGAGCATCGACACCGTCAAAACTAAGCTACATTCGCGCAAGCACAAGAACGGCAACGCCAACGACAACAAGAACAAGAGGAGCGAGCGCGACAACACCAAGATGTACAAGATGCCGAGGCACAACATCAAGAACAACAACTACGTGAAGCTCAAGCACTTGAGGGGCAACGTGCCCTTCGTGATTCAAGTTGAGCCATAGCCAACCGAGGCCGACAAGCTCATGAGCATCAAGAAGCGCTTCGTGATGAAGTTCAAGAGCGGATTTATCAATCACGTGTGCATCGTCAAGCTCCTCGTCCAGATCGACAAGCGCCTCCTCAAGCTCGAAAAGAACCTCAAGTTCGCCAAGAGAATGAAGACAATGGAAATCCTCCAATACAAGAGCAACATGAGGTCGACAACCCTCCTCGCCAAGAGCAACATGAGATTGTCAATCCTCAACGACATCGGCGTCATCATCCTCGACCCCAACACAATGAAGACCAACGATACGGCAAGCTAAAGTTCACCATGCCCAAGTTCACTGGAAGCAATGGCCCCGAAGAGTACATATCATGGGCATTGAAGGTCGACAAAATCTTCCGCTTGCACAACTATGAAGAAGAGAAGAAGATCGCGATGGCATCCCTTGAGCTCCAAGATTACGTCCTCATATGGTGGGAACAAGTCACTGAGCGACGAGCGGCAAGAGGTGAACCACCCATCAATACTTGGGCGCAAATGAAGGATGTCATGAGAGCACGTTTCGTGCCTAACTACTACAACCGCAACCTCTTCAAGAAACTCTAACTCCTCAAGCAAGGAACCAAAAGCGTTGAAGAGTACTACAGGGAAATGGAGATTTCCATGATACGAGCCAATGTCACGGAAGATGATGAGAAAACTATGGCATGTTTCTTGAATGGACTTAATCATCCTATCAAGAAGATCGCCGACTTCCAACCATACTCGAACCTAATCGAGCTAGTGCATCAAGCTACCAACGCGGAACGCCAAGTGCAAGATGATTTCAAATATGCCAAGTTCTCATCTAAGTCCTATGGCTTCTCCAACAATCAAGCTTGATGTAGGGTGGAACCCTAGATGGCCGATCTTTCACGAAAGGAGCGGATCCCTACGAAGAACGTGATGAACACGAGGGGAAACACGAGGGAAACATGAGGGGAACACGAGAGAAATCACTCAACTAACAAGAATAGATCACACATGCGCTAGATCGATGAACACAAAGGTAAGATACAAGATCCAAATCCAACAAAGGACGATACAAAGGTAACCGGTTCTTCTCCGTAAGGAGGTCTTGATGGGGGTCTTCTCCGTGAGGAGGTCTTGAATCCAAGGTGGATCTTCTCCGTAGAGGGGCCGCGGTCTCTCTTGTGGAGTAGATACGTAATGGATGAGCAAAGCTCAATCTCACATATGAGCTAATCCTTTGCTGACCCTAGAAATATGGAGGAGAAGGAGTATATATAGTCTAGGGGGTCGAAGGGGTACACGGGCCTCGGCCCTTACTGTGCGCAGACAGGGGTGGCCGGATGTCCGGGGCTTCAGGAGAGGCCGGATGTCCGGGCTGGAGGGCAAACCTTCTGGATGTTCTGTAGCGTGGCGCCGGATGTACGGGCTTTTGGCCGGATTTCCGGGCTTTGGCCGGATGTCCGGGCTGGACGCCGGATGTTGGGCCCTGTAGGCTTGGGCGTCTGGGCTGCTGCTGCTGTGGATGCTCCAGGGGCCGGATGTCCAGGTTCATGGCCGGATGTCCGGGGCCTGGAAGGTGAACTTGCCCATTTCCGTTGGTTCTCTTCATCCATGGACTTGGCGGCTTGTCCATCTTCACGTGCATCCTCGGGAGGCTCCTCTTGACACCTAATCATGCATAGCATATCGGACTTAGGTAGTAGCCATGTCTCGAGTGGATCATATGTGATATCACTAAGGAAGGAAGTCACCTCGTTCTCGAGAGCTCTAGCTCATGCTCGTGTCATAGGTCCTCTTGGCTCTTGATGAGACGATGGTAGGTCCATGGGGATGACCGTAGAATGCTCCGCATCATCTCCCCTCCCTTGGGAAAGATCCGACCTCGGATCAAAATCCTCATCACCATGGTATGGGGATAGATCTTTGATGTTGAAGATGTCGCTCACAGAGTACTTGTCGCGTGGGATGTTGATCTTGTATGCGTTGTTGTTGTAGCGTGCAAGCACCTTGAAGGGTCCATCCGCTCGGGGTAGTAGCTTGGACTTGCGTTCCTTGGGGAAGCGATCCTTGCGAAGGTGTAGCCACACAAGATCTCCAACATTGAACATCATGGGTTGCTTGTTGACGTTGAGCTTGGTCGCGAGTCGTTGTACTTGGCGCTCGATGGTGTTTCTTGTATCTTCATGCATCTTCTTCAGGAAGTTGACTCGGGCACTCGCGTCCCTATTTGTGCGCTCTTGTAGCGGTAGAGGTAGAATGTCCAATGGAGACAATGTGTTGAAGCCATAGACGACCTCGAAGGGGGACTTGCCGGTAGTCGAATGTCTTGCACGATTGTAGGCGTACTCGGTGATGCGTAGGCACTCCTCCCACTCCTTGATGTTCTTCTTTATCAACACGCGTAGTAGAGTGGAGAGCGTGCGGTTGGTCACCTCCGTTTGGCCGTCGGTTTGTGGATGGTATGCCAAAGAGAACAAAAGCTTGATTCCGAGCTTGGCGCACAATGTCTTCCAAAAGTAACTCAAGAACTTGACGTCGCGGTCCGAGACAATCGTCTTTGGCACTCCATGAAGGCGCAAGATTTCCCTACAAAACAAATTTGCAACATGTGAAGCATCGTCTATCTTGTTGCAAGGAATGAAATGTGCCATTTTGGAGAATCGGTCCACAACAACAAAAACGGAATCCTTGCCATTTCGAGTTCTAGGCAAACCAAGCACAAAGTCCATGCTAATGTCTTCCCATGGGTGATATGGAATTGGAAGTGGCATATAGAGGCCATGAGATTGAGCTTTGGACTTAGCTTTGCGACATGTAGAGCATCGGTTGGTGAAGCGATTGACGTCGCGGAACATCTTGGGCCAAAAGTAGTTCTTGGAGAGCGTAGCAAATGTCTTGTCGCGTCCAAAGTGTCCCATGAGTCCGCCTCCATGAGATTCCTGCAAAAGCAACAAGCGAAGAGAGGACTCGGGGATGCAAAGTTTGTTAGCTCTCATAAGATATCCATCTTTGATGTAGTATCGATCCCAAGAAGTATGCGTCAAACACTTGGCATAAGGAATAGAAAATGTAGGATCATGCTCATACAAGTCTTTTATATGCTCAAAGCCAATGACATTTAACTCAAGTTGATTAACAAGCATGCATATACGGGAAAGTGCATCCGCCACAACATTTTCCTTACCTTTAATATACTTGATGACATAAGGAAACGACTCAATGAACTCACTCCATTTAGCATGACGCTTGTTCAACTTAGTTTGACCCTTAAGGTATTTAAGCGTTTCATGGTCGGTATGGATGATGAACTCATGAGGGCGTAGGTAATGTTCCCATTCATGCAAAACTCGCACCAAAGCATATAGCTCTTTGTCATAGATAGGGTAATTGAGTTGTGCTCCGGAGAGTTTCTCACTAAAATAAGCAATTGGGCGCTTCTCTTGCGTTAACACACCTCCTATGCCATTACCACTAGCATCGCAATGAATTTCGAAAGGTTTGTCAAAGTTGGGTAATGCAAGCACGGGAGCATGAGTAAGCAAATTCTTAAGCTCATTGAAAGCGATATCTTGAGATGTTCCCCAAACAAACGGTGCATTTTTCTTACTCAAAGCATGCAAAGGTGAAGCAATGGTGCTAAAATCCTTCACAAATCTGCGATAGAAACCGGCTAAACCAAGAAAACTACGCACTTGTTGCAAATTGGTTGGTTGGGGCCAAGTTTTAATAGCATTGATCTTAGATTCATCAACATGAACACCCTTAGAAGATACTACGAAACCCAAGAAAACAAGCTTATCAACACCAAATAGGCATTTTTCCATATTAGCATAAAGTTGCTCTTTTCGAAGAGTTTGTAGCACGGTGCGAAGGTGGGTGACATGCTCTTTGAGAGATTTGCTAAACACAAGGATATCATCAAAGTAGACAACAACAAATTCACCAATGTAAGGGCGAAACACGTAATGCATAAGACGCATGAAAGTACCGGGTGCTTCCGATAAACCCATAGGCATGACTAACCACTCATATAGACCAAACTTTGTTTTGAAAGCGGTTTTCCATTCATCACCCTCTTGTATGCGGATTTGATAGTAACCACTTTTAAGATCAATTTTGGAAAAGATAGTGGCACCGCAAAGTTCATCAAGCATATCATCAAGGCGTGGAATGGGATACCTATAACGAACGGTGATAGCATTGATAGGTCTACAATCGGAACACATGCGAAAGCTACCGTCTCGTTTTGGCACAAGAATGACCGGTACGGCACAAGGACTCAAACTTTCACGCACATGTCCATGGTCTATGAGATGCTTTACTTGCCTTTGAATTTCTTTGGTTTCTTCGGGGTTGACGCGGTAGGGCGCTTTGTTTGGAAGCGGCGCTCCGGGGATGAGATCAATTCGGTGCTCAATGCCTCGTAGTGGAGGTAGACCCGGAGGTAGCTCATCGGGGAAAACATCTTGGAATTCCTGCAATAAAGAAGATAACACCAAAGGTAGATCGTGAGAGTTGTTAGTTTTTGGTGCCTCATCCTTGCACAATAGGACATAGTGTAGGACACTTGATGGGTTCTCACACACTTCTCTCATCTCACGTTTGGTGGCAAATAGGACTAAGTTTTTCTTGTCGCTCATCGTGGAGGCACTCAATTTGGGCTTGTGGCGCTCACTCTCTTTTTGGTGGTTCACTCTCTCACTATTCTCTCCACGATGGGTGTTTTGCTTGTCGGCGAGCACTTGGCTTGGAGACATAGGACGTAGCACAAACTCTTTCCCTTTCATCTTGAAGCTATAGTGATTTGTACGCCCATTGTGAATGACACCTCGGTCAAATTGCCATGGCCGTCCAAGAAGGAGGTGGCACACGGTCATCGGAAGGACATCACACTCCAAAGTGTCTTCATAGGCGCCGATCTTGAAAGAGACTTGTACTCTCTGCTCGACTTGTATGGTGCCGGTGTCGCTTAGCCATTGAACCTTGTAGGGGTGCGGGTGCTTCATCTTGACCAATTGGAGTTTGGAGCATAGTTCTTCACTTGCCAAGTTATGGCAACTCCCTCCATCGATGATGACCTTGACGGACCGTCCATTGATGCCGGCCTTTGTGTGGAAGATATGGCATCTTTGATCTTCGTCTTGTTGATGTTGAAGAGTCAAGACCTTGGAGACAACAAGAGCGGGACTTGAGTCTTCGTCACAAAAGATGTGATCATCTTCTTCTTCCTTGTTCACTTGTCGGTGCATGGCCACTTGCTCAAGAGCTTCCATTTCTCCTTCACTCATGGAGTCGTAGGTGCCGTCGTCGTTGAGGATCATGGTGCGCTTGTTTGTGCACTCGAAGGACTTGTGGCCTCGGCCTCCGCATGTGAAACATTTGATGGAACTTGTCTTGATGGTCTCATCGGTTGGAGTAGATGATGATGAAGCTTTCGGCTTGAAGTTGCTTGTAGTAGGAGGACGACTTGAGCTTGTCGAAGCTTTCTTGTAACTTGACTTGTCACCATTGCTCGTGGTGGGAGTCGTCGAAGCTTGATTGTTGGAGAGGCCATAGGACTTGGATGAGAACTTGGCATACTTGAAGTCGTCTTGTACTTGCCGTTCCGCTTTGGTAGCTTGATGCACTAGCTCGATGAGGTTCGAGTATGGTTGGAAGTCGGCAATCTTCTTGATAGGGTGATTGAGTCCATTCAAGAAACGTGCCATAGTTTGCTCATCATCTTCTTTGACATTGGCTCGTATCATGGCAATCTCCATTTCCTTGTAGTACTCTTCAACGCTCTTGGTTCCTTGCTTGAGTTGTTGGAGTTTCTTGAAGAGGTCGCGGTTGTAGTAGTTTGGCACGAATCGTGCTCTCATGACATCCTTCATTTGTGCCCAAGTGGTGATGGGTGGTTCACCTCTTGCCGCCTGGCGCTCAATGACTTGTTCCCACCAAATGAGGACGTAGTCTTGGAATTCGAGGGATGCCATTGCGATCTTCTTCTCTTCTTCGTAGTTGTGCAAGCGGAAGATTTTGTCAACCTTCAATGCCCATGATATGTACTCTTCGGGGTCATTGCTTCCGGTAAACTTGGGCATGGTGAACTTTAGCTTGCCATATCGTTGCTCTTCATTGTGTTGGGGTCGGGGATGATGACGCCCATGTCGTTGAGGATTGACAATCTCATGTTGTGCTTGGCGAGGAGGGTTGTCTTCCTCATGTTGCTCTTGGCGAGGAGGGTTGTCTTCCTCGTGATGCTCTTGGCGAGGAGGTGGTCCATTGTCTTCTTGCTCTCGATGGACTTGACGTTCTTGTCTCGCATGAGGAGAAACTTGTCTATCTTGACGAGGAGCTTGTCGATCTTGACGAGGGGCTTGACGATGCACACGTGCTTCGTAAATCCTTTCTTGAGCTTCATCGCGAAGTGCTTCTTGATGTAGTCAAGCTTGTCGGCCTCGATTGGCTACGGCACGACTTGAGTCTTGAAGAGCACGTTGCGCCTCAAGTGCTTGAGCTTCACGTAGTTGTCGTTCTTGACGTTGCGCCTCGGCGTCTTGTGCATCTTGATGTTGTCGCGCTCGCTCCTCTTGTTCTTGTTGTCGTTGGCATTGCCGTTCTTGTGCTTGTGCGAAAGCAGCTTGGTTGTGACGATGTCGATGCTCTTGAGAGTCGGTGTCGTGTAGAGGATTGCGGTTAGCTTGACGGTCTTGACGCGCGGCACGACGAAGAGTGTTCGATGTCGGTGTACTTGAACCGGAGATGGTGTCGTCGTAGTGTCGACTTGAGCGGCTCCGTCTTGACGAGGACGAAGTTGTAGAAGAGCGGACCATCATGGTTCGGATATCTTCTTTGAGGGAACTCATGGATGTGTCGAAGTAGTCTCTTGTACGTTGCTCAGATTGTCGTAGATCGGTGGCGAGGTTGTCGATGCGATCGCCCAAAGCAAGTTGTTCTTGATGCAAAGCTCGGTGTGCACCAAATAGTTGAGTCTTGGTGACGTAGGATGACATGTCGTCGTCTTGCTCCAAGAAGAGTGGATTGGTAGAAGTACTTGGCCTATCCATCATTCCAAACAAAGATATGTGAGTGGGAGAAAGAGAAGAACCAATACCAAATGTACCTTGACCGATGTTGAAAATGGATCAAAGATCACTCCAATGTGTATCGAGGGAATAGCACAATTGGTACCGTTTCTTGTCGGTTCTCACACCTACACAAGTAAAATCTTATGGTGGAGCTTGGCTAGGATGGTGGCACAAAATTTGATGCAATTGTAAGTGAGACTCAATAATGTTTGAAAAGATTCACAAATTTGCAAATGCAAGAAGTAGACCAATAGCAAGATATGGTACACGGAAACACACATGCAAAAAGATAAGTGGGGTTGGGCAACCAAGGGTGAGCCAAAATGTGGAATCCACCAAGATGCTCTTGTCGCACAACACTAGAGAGACGCTAGCACGATTGCACAATAGGCGGATACGAACTTGTGCACAACCTACTAAGCAAAAATGCAACGACTTCTATCCCAAGTATGCTATATGTATGATGTTTCTATGCTTTGATCCAAGATGATCGAGTATGGCAATCTTAATGTTGTATGATGCTATGGTTCTTGCTTAAGCTCTTTGCTTATCATTCCCTTTTGCTTAAAAGCTTGTTTGGCTCTTTGTTGTTTGAGCTCTTTTCTCATGCAATGCTTCACGAACCAAGATAGCAATTGTGTATGCGAAGAAAACTTTTGTGACACAAGAGATGATACCAAGATATGCAACTCAAGGATGGTATGTATGCTATGTGAAGTATGAACACTAATGTGCACAAGTCACGTTGCCGGCGATACTCAAAGGCTAGTCTCGATGGGTAAGCTATGCAAAAGTAAGGCCATGGGGTTATCAATGCAAATGCAAGAGAGTATGATAATATCACGATACCAAGATGATATGACGGTGAAGGTGATACCAAAGTAATGTAGCCGTTCGTAGTAGTCCTTGGCGAAGATGAGCGGCGGTGATGTTGTTGCCGAACCGTACCTAGATAGCCGAAACACAATAGGATACGGAAACCACAACTCAAATTCTCAAAACAAAATGGGTCAAAATTGTCGGAGTTGGTAGCGGGAAAGGCTATGGTGGTGCCATGCGGAAGTGGTGGTGGTATGCGGAAGTGTATGTGGGCACCGGGACAAAATTTGGTGCGAGTTAGTTGGTAAACGGAGTGGAGGATGGAGTTGATGCTGTCAGGGGCCGGATGTCCGGGCTGATGGCCGGATGTCCAGGCCGGGCCGGATGTCCGGGCTGGTCGGGCCGGATGTCCGGGCTCGGGATCCGTGGATGAACACCGCGTCGAGAGGTCAAATCCGGGGCAAAATTTGGAAGATTTTGTGGATGGAAATTGGGGAAAAGATGGGGAAAAGCTAGATCTACCTGCAACACACGAAATCCGCGGATCAAATCCAACAAAACTTCATCACACCAACAAATCACAAAAAAATTTGGGGCTATTTTTGTCGGGCAATTTTCGGGTTAGGACGAAAAACAACAAAATCAAGCTAGAAAACAAAGAGAGGGGGCTCCGAAATCATGATCAACGTGGCTCTGATACCAAGATGATGTAGGGTGGAACCCTAGATGGCCGATCTTTCATGAAAGGAGCGGATCCCTACGAAGAACGTGATGAACACGAGGGGAAACACGAGGGGAAACATGAGGGGAACACGAGAGGAATCACTCAACGAACAAGAATAGATCACACATGCGCTAGATCAATGAACACAAAGGTAAGATACAAGATCCAAATCCAACAAAGGATGATACAAAGGTAACCGGTTCTTCTCCGTAAGGAGGTCTTGATGGGGGTCTTCTCCGTGAGGAGGTCTTGAATCCAAGGTGGATCTTCTCCGTAGAGGGGCCGCGGTCTCTCTCGTGGAGTAGATCCGTAATGGATGAGCAAAGATCTATCTCACATATGAGCTAATCCTTTGCTGACCCTAGAAAGATGGAGGAGAAGGAGTATATATACTCTATTCTTTTGCAAGAATCTCATGGAGGAGGACTCATGGGACACTTTGGACACGACAAGACATTAGCAATGCTCTCCAAGAACTACTTTTGTCCCAAGATGTTCCACGACGTCTCATGCTACACCAACTGATGCTCTACATGTCGCAAAGCTAAGTCTAAAGCTCAATCCCATGGTCTCTATATGCCACTTCCTATTCTGTATCACCCATGGGAAGATATTAGTATGGATTTTGTGCTTGGTTTGCCTAGGACTAGAAACGGCAAAGATTCCGTGTTTGTTGTTGTGGACCAATTCTCTAAAATGGCACATTTCATACCATGCAACAACATAGACGATAATTCACATGTTGCAAATCTTTTTTGTAGGGAAATCTTGCGTCTACATGGAGTGCCAAAGACGATTATCTCGGACCATGGCGTCAAGTTCTTGAGCTACTTTTGGAAGACCTTATGCGCCAAGCTCGGAATCAAGCTTTTGTTCTCTTCGACATACCATCCTCAAACCGACGACCAAACGGAGGTGACGAACCGAACGCTCTGCACTCTACTACGCGTGTTGATCAAGAAGAACATCAAGGAGTGGGAGGAGTGTCTACCCATCGCCGAGTATGCCTACAACCGTGCAAGAGATACGACTACCGGCAAGTCCCCGTTCGAGGTCGTCTATGGTTTCTACCCGTTGTCCCCATTGGACATCCTTCCTCTACCACTACAAGAGCGCATCAACATGGACGCGAGTGCATGAGTGAACTACCTCAAGAAGATGCATGAAGATACAAGGCACACCATCGAGTGCCAAGTATAATGACTCATGACCAATATCAATTTCAACAAGCAACCCATGATATTCAACATCGAGATCTTGTTTGGCTACACCTTTGCAAGGAACGCTTCCCCAACGAATGCAAGTCCAAACTTCTACCTTGAGCCGACGGACCCTTCAAGGTGCTAGCACGCTACAACAACAATGCTTACAAGATCGACCTCCCGTGCGACAAGTGCTCCGTGAGCGATATCTTCAATGTCAAAGATCTCTCTCCATACCATGGTGATGGGGATTTCGATCCAAGGTCGGATCTTTCCCAGGGGGGAGATGATGCGAAGCATCCCACGGTCATCCCCATGGACACTACCTCAACTACACAAGCTCCAAGTGGACCCATGACAAGAGCTCGAGCACGTGCTATTCAATCTGAGGTGACATCTCTCCTACTTGAGAGTGAGACATGGCTACTGCCTAAGTCAGAAACACTATGTGTGATCAGGTACACCCACAAGCCACGGAGCCGAGAGCTGAGGAAGAAGGAACATGCGACAACTCCTTGTCCAGCCCAGAACTTCCGACCAGAGCCCGGAACCTCCAGCCGCCCCGGAACTTCCGGCCTCCGACGACGCAGATGAGCCCGGGCGTGCAAACTCTCTGGTTAGCCCGGACCTTCCGGCCCCCGGACGCCAGCCCAACTACCACTGTATCAACTCTCTGGTTAGGCCGGACCCTCCCCGGACCTTGGCCCGGAACCTCCGATGCCCGGAACTTCTGGCCTTGCCCGGAACTTCCGGCCTTGCTTGCGCGCAATGACTCGGGCCGAGGCTCAAGTACCCTTTCGCCCCCTAGACTATAAATACTCTTCTTCTACCTCCGTTTTAGGGTTAGCAAAGTAGTAGCTCATTTGAGATAGAGATTTTCTCTCCACTTGATCCCTTCTCCATCAGAGTTCATGACCTCTACGGAGAAGATCCCCCAAGTGGATTCAAGACCCCTCACGAGAAGACCCCTCAAGACCTCCTCACAGAGAGGAACTTGCTACTTGTATCGTCCCTTGTTGATCGTGGATCGTGTATCTCTTTGTGTTTCGAGGATCTAGCACATGTGTAATCGAATCTTATTGTTTGAGTGATTTCCTCTCGTGTTTCCCCTTGTTTTACCCTCGTGTTGTTTGTGCTCTTCGCGGGATCCGCTCCAATCGTGAAAGATCGGGCATCTAGGGTTCTACCCTACATCATCATGGCCCACTCCTTCACCTTATGGCCTCCTCCCAGAGCTTCTAGGGTCTCTTATGTCCAAAAAAATCATCAAAAAGTTCCGTGGGATTTGGACTTCGTTTGGTACTGATTTCCTGGAAAACCAAAAACAAGCAAAAACAGCAACTAGCACTTGGCACTAAGTTAATAGGTTACTCCCAAAATATGATATATAATTACATATAAAACATCCAAGATTGATACTATAATAGCATGGAACAATCAAAAAATATAGATACGTTGGAGATGTATAAGTACGTAGAGCTTTGTCAACTTAGTCAACAAAAGATTCTAGCAGCAGTGACCGTTGGATGTTAATCCAACGCCCGTGCTGCTTCTTCAACCTCTCATCTTCTTGCTCCAGCCGCCCAAACCAGCGCTAGCCGTACCGCCTGCTCCTGCCTTCCGTGGCCGGCTGTGCTGCCGCGCAGGTGTGACGCCCCCGATTCCATCATACACTAATCACACACGCAAATGTGTACGATCAAGATCAGGGACTCACGGGAAGATATCACAACACATCTCTAGACACAAAATGAAATAATACAAGCTTCATATTACAAGCGAGGGGCCCCGAGGGCTCGAATACAAGCTCGATACACAAGAGTCAGCGGAAGCAACAATATCTGAGTACAGACATAAGTTAAACAAGACTGCCTTAAGAAGACCAGCACAAAAGCAACAACGATCGAAGAGGCAAGGCATCCTGCCTGGGACCTCCTAACTGCTCCTAGTCATCGGCGGTCTCCACGTAGCAGCAAGCACCATCGGGAAGTAGTAGACATCGGCGGTGGCATCTGGCTCTTGGGATCCACCATCTGGTTGCAACAACCGGAAAGAAGAAAGAAGGGGGGAAAGGGGTAGCAAAGCAACCGTGAGTACTCATCCAAAGTACTCGCAAGCATCAGATCTATACTAAGTATGCATTGATATCAAATGGAAGGGTTGTATCTGTGGACTGAACTGCAGAATGCCAGAATAGAAGGGGAAGGCCTAGCTTATAGAAGACTAGCATCTTCAAACAGCTCCAAGCATCTTGCAACATGTAGAAGAGTAAAGAATAGCAGTTTATAATTAACAAGCATGTTGTAGCATTAATGCCAAGAGATCCTTCCTCGACTCCTGCGAGAAAGCAATCCCGGAGCCACATATCTCAAGTATCCATTTCTAGTTATAAAAGATCAAGATATAAGTCTGAACGTCCGTTATCGTGGACACGGCTATTCGAATAGATAATCTTCCCTACAGGGGTGCACCACGTTTTCCAACATGCTTGATTACTCTGGACGGACACACTTTTCTGGGTCAATGCCCGGCCTCGAAAGATCAACACGTCGTAGCCCTACCTAGGCTCAGTAGAGAGGTCCCCGCCGGTCTACATCCTAAGCACTTCGGGGTCTGGGCCCATCGCCCGTTGCACTCCGGGTCGTTGTGCGATGAGCCGGGACAAGCACCACCTCATACTGGATGGCACTAGCCCGACAGGCCCGCAATGCTGAACTGGACGTCTGACAAAGCTTTGGCTGATACTGCGACATCGAGGCCCATAACTATTCTCGCGTGGTGGTTAGTGCGTAAAGGCCAAAGGCCAACTCAGAACAAATACCCAAACCATTAGTGTATTAGGGGCTTGCGGAGACGAGCAGAGACTCGGGATAATGTGACCCTGTTGCCCCGTCTCGTGGACTTACGGCAAGGGCTCAGAATGCCCGGCCGTGCCACGTAATTTTCTCGCGGGTGCTCTCCGGGCCCACCCGACTTTCACAAAGGTCTCAAGTAAAGTCAAGGTAACCGTGTGTCCAAACATCAAGGGGAAAACCTGAGGAATCACTCTCGATGGATTCCACTCGATGTAATCATCAAGGTGAATGTATGAGGAATCACCCTCAAGGTCCACACTTGAGGGTTTGCACGACGGAGTCGTATCGGGAGTGGTGCAGGAGGAATCACCCTCGATGACCACGACCGAGTAGCTACACTACAGAGTCATCATCAGGAGTGCGTTAGAGGTATCACCCTCGACACTCGATAGTATCTCTGCAGAGTCGAGCAACAAAGGGGGCTGAAGTGATGTGTCGATCTCTGGTCGTCGATCATGTTGCTCGAGTCATTGATGATGAAGCAGGGGCAACAAGGACAAGGTGGGGGTCACTGATGTATCACTAACCAAACTATACTAAGCAGTTTAGGATAAACAGGTAAGGTAGAACAAAAGGTACAAAAGCAGGATATGCATCAGAATAGGAGCAAACTATTAGAATAGCAAAATCTAATGCAAGTAAGAGAGAGAATGGAATGAGCGATATCGGGATGATCAAAGGGGGGCTTGCCTGGAAGCTCCGCTAAAGGGAAGAAGGGTCGTCGTCGACGTAGTCGATCATAGCGGCATCAACATCAGTCTCGGGGTCTACCGGAGAGAAGAGGGGGAAGAAACAATAAATAAAGAGCAAACAAGGCATAACATGGCAATACGCAGCGCTAGGAGTGTTCTAACGCGGCACTACTCGATACAGGTGAAGGGGGAAAACATCCGGGAAAGTTTTCCCGAAGTCTGGCATTTTTGGACAGACAAACGGGAGGGGGACGGTTGCAGGTTCGCTAGGCTAGGGACGTGTGACAGACGAAGCGGCTGCGTATGCAGATTCGTCTCGTCTTTCTAAGCAACTTTCATGTACAAAGTATTTTCAACCGAGCTATGGTTTATTCTCACCCCCGTTGATGTGCAGGGGGTCGACAAGGCTTGACGAGGCTGTTGGGGGGAGCTGGGGAGGCGACGCGGAGCAGAGACAAGGTTGACGACGACGACGGGGCGACGACGACGTGGAGGAGATCGAGGAGGCGGCGGCGAACGGCGACGACGCCAGATCCAGGGGAAGGGCGCGCGTGGTGGGGGCGCCGGCGGGGCGACGGGCTCGGGTGCCCCCGATCCCGATCTGGATCGGGGAGGGAGGCAGAGGGAGGAGTGGGACGTGGGGAGGAGAGTGGGGGTCTGGTGGGGGATAGGGTTTGGGAAGGTGGCCTTGTAGGCCAAAGAGGGGGCGGCTGAGCCGGTTGGTCCAGCATGGGGGGGGGGTCTTTTCATTTTATTTTTATTTAACCTTTTATATTTCTGTTTTATTTAGATTAGGGCATCAAACCACTTTGCAAAAATGTTGGTTCACCATGAATATTAACAAATGAAGATTTGCCACATGATGAACATTTTATTTTAGACATTTGAAAACTTTTGAGTGTGACTTGATTTTGATTTTTGAATAAAGGGTGGGTTTGAAACATCACGAGTTTAATAACAGTAAACATGATGACGTGGCATCATTAGCAGGGAATTACTATAGCTTAATTATCCGGGCGTCACAATTCTCCTCCACTACAAGAATTCTCGTCCCGAGATTTAAGGGGTGGAATAAGGGGGAAAGACTCGGTAAGGACGGAGCTCAACACAAGATAGGTACCTGGGGGCTATCTCAAAGAACATGGCATAGAGGCATCGCTCGAATTGAAATTCAAGAAAGTCATCAACAGCAAGGTAAGAAGGTGCGATAAGATACTACAAGCAGATAAACAATCGTCCGATGTGTGAAACTGATGTCGCTTGAAGCTACGTCGGTATTTTCCCAAAGAGGAAGGGATGATGCAGCACAGCGGCGGTAGGTATTTCCCTCATATATGAAACCAAGGTTATCCAACCAGTAGGAGAACCAAGCAACACAACGTAAATAGCCCCTGCACACAAATAACAACACCTCGCAACCCGACGTGTTAAAGGGGTTGTCAATCCCTTTCGGGGTACGGCGCCAGAAATTGCATGTTGACGGGAGAAAGTTGTAATGGATTGAATAAATAGATCGCAAATAAAGTAAAGTGCAGCAAAGTATTTTTTATTTTTTGTTTAATGGATCTGAATAAAAAGTGCAAATAATATAGACCGCAAAGCAAATAAATGAGAAAGAAGACCCGGGGGCCGTAGGTTTCACTAGTGGCTTCTCTCAAGAAAGATAGCAAACGGTGGGTAGACAAATTACTATTGGGCAATTGATAGAACCTCAAATAATTATGACGATATCCAGACAATGATCATTACATAGGCATCACGTCCAAGATTAGTAGACCGACTCCTGCCTGCATGTACTACTATTACTCCACACATTGACCGCTATCCAGCATGCATCTAGTGTATTAAGTTCATGGAAAAACGGAGTAATGCAATAAGAACGATGACATGATGTAGACAAGATCCATTTATCTATGGCGGTAGATATAGATCCCATCTTTTTATCCTTAGTAGCAATGATACATACGTGTCGGTTCCCTTTCTGTCACTGGGATCAAGCACCGTAAGATCGAACCCACTACCGGGCACCTCTTCCCATTGCAAGATAAATAGATCAAGTTGGCCAAAGAAAACCCAAATATCGGAGAAGAAATACGAGGCTATAAGAGATCATGCATATAAGAGATCAAAGAAACTCAAATAACTTTCATGGATATAAAAAGATATGACTGATCATAAACTCAAAGTTCATCAGATCCCAAAAAACACACCGCAAAGAGAGTTACATCATATGGATCTCCAAGAGACCATTGTATTGAGAATTCAGCGAGAGAGAGAAAGCCATCTAGCTACTAACTACGGACACGAAGGTCTACAAAGAACTACTCACGCATCATCGGAGAGGCACCAATGGAGGTGGTGAACCCCATCCGAGATGGTGTCTAGATTGGATCAGGTGGTTCTGGACTCTGTGGCGGCTGGATGAATATTTCGTCGATGCTTCTAGGGTTCTGGTATTTTTGGGGTATTTATAGAGAAAAGAGGCAGTCCGGGGGGCATCCGAGGTGGGCACAACCCACCTGGGCGCGCCTGGGCCTCCTGGCGCGCCCTGGTGGGTTGTGCCCCCTCGCGGCACCCCCAGGTGCAACCAGGGCCCATTGCCTTCCTTCTGGCCCATAAAAATCATCGTGGAGTTTCGTGGCATTTGGACTTCATCTAATATTGATTTCCTGTGATGTAAAAAACATGGAAAAAACAGGAACTGGCACTTGGCACTATGTCAATAGGTTAGTACCAAAAAATGATATAAACTGACTATAAAATGATTATAAAACATCCAAGATTGATAATAAGGAGGATGGAACAATCAAAAATTATAGATACGTTGGAGACGTATCAGCATCCCAAGCTTAACTCCTACTCGTCCTTGAGTAGGTAAGTGATAAAAACAGAATTTTTGATGTGGAGTGTTGTTCATCATGTCACATCATATTCTTTTCTTTATAGTATGGACATTTGGACTTTTATGCGATTCAAAGTAATAGTCTAGTTTTGACATAATAATTTAGATACTCAAGCATATCAACAAGCAACCATGTCTTTCAAAATATCAATGCTAAAACAAGTTATCCCTAGCCCATCATGCTCAAACATTGATCCATTCATGAAACACACTCGAATATTAACTACACCCAATACTTAAGTACGATCATATTGCCTCCTAGTTGGTGCTTTTTATGAGAGAAGATGAAGACTCAAAATTCAAAAAAATTGCCTAAAGTAAAAGAAAGGCCCTTCGCAGAGGGAAGTAGGGATTTGTAGAGGTGCGGAGCTCACAGCAAAAAATTTGGAGATAAAAACATTTTGGGAGGTGTATCCATCCCACGAACGAAAACGACTCAGAGTTCCGAACACTTTCCATGCTAGATATGCCATAGGCGGTTCCCAAACAGAAAATAAAGTTTATTCCTTTTTCCACCATTCTTTCACTTTCCATGGCTAACCGTATCCACGAGTGCCCTCCATACCAACACTTTCCAAGGAATTTATTATTTGACAACATAAAGTAAATTCATTTTTGCATTTCGAGACTAGGCATCCCTAAGAACTTTGCCTTACTCTCGTGCAATGACAAGTGAATAAACACTCATCGTGAAAATAACACATCCAGCATGGAAAATATTAGCCATCTGTTACCGTTCCGCGAGCGAAACAAACACACAAAAGAGAAGTTTATTTTGAAAATTAGAGATGGCACATGCAAATTTGCTTAGGACGACAAAAGAATACCGCATATAGGTAGATATAGTGTACTCATGTGGCAAAACTGGTTTAAAGGATTTTGGATGCACAAGTAGAGATCATACTTGGTGCAAAATGAAGGCTAGCAAAAAGATTGAGAAGCGACCAACCAAGAAACGAATAATCTCATAAGCAAGCATTAAGCATAATTAACACCGAATAATGCACCATAAGTAGGATATAATTTTCATTGCATGATTATTGACTTTCGTGCATGCATAGGGAATCACAAACCTTAACACCAATATTCTTACTAGAGCACAATTACTCATCAACATAACTCACATATCACGTCATCATATCTCAAAACTATTACTAAGAATCAAGTTTATCTTGTCCAATGATCTTCATGACATTTTTTTCTTTATCCTTCATGGATATCTATCACTTTGGGACTAATTTTCATGTGTTGCTTTTCATAAGCTCAAACAAATATAAGTGAAGATCATGAGCATAACAAATTTTCTTTCTCTCAAAATAATTTAAGTGAAGCAAGAGAGAAATTCTTAAAAAATTTACTAACTCTCAAATAAATCTAAGTGAAGCAAGAGAGAATTTCTTCAAAAATAACAAAGCACGCCGTGCTAAAAAATATATAAGTGAAGCACTAGAGCAAGTCCTAGCTCATAAAAGATTTAAGTGAAGCATAGAGAGCAAATCTAACAAGTCATGATATAATTTTGGCTCTCTCAAATAGGGGTGTCCAGAAAGGATTGATGACTTAAAACACAAAACAAAACAAGCAAAGACTCATATCTTACAAGACGCCCCAAGCAAAACACATATCATGTGACGAATAAAAATATAGCCTCGAGTAAAATATCGATAGTTGTTGGAAGAAAGCGGGGATGCCACTCGGGGGCATCCCCAAGCTTAGTTGGTTGCTCATTCTTGTATAATAGCTTGGGATGCCGGGGCATCCCCAAGCTTAGGCTCTTGCGTGCTTCCTTCATCCATTGTAAGATAACCCAAAACTTGAAAACTTCAATCACACAAAACTCAACAAAACCTTCGTGAGATCCGTTAGTATAAGAAAGCAAACCACTACTATAAGTGTTGTATCAAACCAATTCATATTTTGTTTTTGTATTATATCTACTGTATTCCAACTTTTCTATGGCAAAAACTCATCAAAGAAAACCATAGAGCCATCAAAATAAGCACACAACACAAAGAAAACAGAATCTGTCAAAACAGAACAGTCTGTAGTAATCTGACTTTTGCGAATGCTTCTGGAACTCCAAAAATTCTACCAAATTAGGATGACCAGTGTAATTTGTATATTAATCTTCTGCAAAAAGAATCAGGGCAAAAGCTCTTTTCTGTGATTTACGAAAATTATTTTCGTGAGCATAAAGTTTCTATCTTTTTCAGCAAGATCAAACAACTATCACCCAAGAAGATCCTAAAGGCTTTGCTTGGCACAAACACTAATTAAAACACAAAAAACACAATCATAACAGTAGCATAATTGTGCTAACACTGAAAACAGAAAGCAAAAAGCAAAAATAAATTTTATTCATTTGGTTGCCTCCCAACAAGCGCTATAGTTTTACGCCCTTAGCTAGGCATAAAGCAAGGATCTAAGTTTTGTCACCTTTGTTCTTCTTAATTTTCTTGGGGGTATTTTTATCAGGAGGTTTTGTAAACACAACATAAAACATATTATCCATAGAAACTTTAGCATTCCTTAGTTGGTTTTCTTCATAACCCCTTTGATTTCCCGCAACAATCGAAGAATAGTGTTTATTAACATCATTAAAAACTTGTTGGATTATTTCTAGAACGGGGACCTTCTTTTTAAGATTCTCATCAAAGATCTTATTATCCCCAAGCAAATGCCTTAGTGCATAGTCACTATTGTAGAGAATTTCATCTATCACAGGTTTTTCACGATTCATACCACAAAAGTCAAAGATTTCCTAGCTTCACGAATTATGTAGTCAAACTCGTTCATAAGAACGAGAGTGGCCAACTTTTTGGCTCTAGGATTCTTTATTTCGGGAAGCTCAACAAACGATCTTTGCAAAGTAGGATGAGTGTGGATAAATTTGCTTTCAAGTTTCAGAACTAGTGCTAAAATAGAATCCGCATAATATCTAGTAGTTTTAAGTATAGGAGCATCATCAAGACTCAGTTTTCCAACACAATTGAAGACTTCTTGGATACGTTCTTTTCCCATAATGTTCCCTTGCCCCAAGATAAAAGTTTTAGCATCCAGATTGCCTGTACGTACAATCTTAGGAGTCAGGCCATCATCGGTTGGTGCCATACCGAAGTCACTCATGATTGAAAGCAAAGAATAGATCTGACGAGAAAACGGCGAACGGAAAAGGGAAGCGAATAAAACGGCAAATTTTTGTGAAGTGGGGGAGAGGCAAATGGCAAATAATGTAAATTGCGAGGAGATGAGATTTGTGATTAGGAACCTGGTTATGTTGAAGATCCTCCCCGGCAACGGCGCCAGAAATTCCTTTTGATGTCGCTTGAAGCTACGTCGATATTTCCCCAAAGAGGAAGGGGTGATGCAGCACAGCGGCGGTAGGTATTTCCCTCAAATATGAAACCAAGGTTATCCAACCAGTAGGAGAACCAAGCAACACAACGTAAACAGCCCGTGCACACAAATAACAACACCTCGCAACCCAACGTGTTAAAGGGGTTGTCAATCCCTTTCGGGGTACGGCGCCAGAAATTGCGTCTTGACGGAAGAAAGTTGTAATGGATTGAATAAATAGATCGCAAATAAAATAAAGTGCGGCAAAGTATTTTTGTATTTTTTATTTAATGGATCTGAATAAAAAGTGCAAATAAAATAGACCGCAAAGCAAAAAAATGAGAAAGAAGACCCGGGGGCTGTAGGTTTCCCTAGTGGCTTCTCTCGAGAAAGATAGCAAACGATGGGTAGACAAATTACTGTTGGGCAATTGATAGAACCTCAAATAGTTATGATGATATCCAGGCAATGATCATTACATAGACATCACGTCCAAGATTAGTAGACCGACTCCTGCCTGCATCTACTACTATTACTCCACACATCGACCGCTATCCAGCATGCATCTAGTGTATTAAGTTCATGGAAAAACGGAGTAATGCGATAAGAACGATGACATGATGTAGACAAGATTCGTTTATGTATGGCGGTAGATATAGATCCCATCTTTTTATCCTTAGTAGCAACGATACATACGTGTCGGTTCCCTTTCTGTCACTAGGATCAAGCACCGTAAGATCGAACCCACTACCGGGCACCTCTTCCCATTGCAAGATAAATAGATCAAGTTGGCCAAAGAAAACCCAAATATCGGAGAAGAAATACGAGGCTATAAGAGATCATGCATATAAGAGATCAAAGAAACTCAAATAACTTTCATGGATATAAAAAGATATGACTGATCATAAACTCAAAGTTCATCAGATCCCAACAAACACACCGCAAAAAGAGTTACATCATATGGATCTCCAAGAGACCATTGTATTGAGAATTCAGCGAGAGAGAGAAAGCCATCTAGCTACTAACTACGGACCCGAAGGTGTACAAAGAACTACTCACGCATCATCGTAGAGGCACCAATGGAGGTGGTGAACCCCATCCGAGATGGTGTCTAGATTGGATCTGGTGGTTCTCGACTCTGCAGCGGCTGGATGAATATTTCGTCGACGCTTCTAGGGTTCTGGAATTTTTTGGGTATTTATAGAGCAAAGAGGCGGTCCGGGGGGCACCCGAGGTGGTCACAACCCACCAGGGCGCGCCTGGGCCTCCTGGCGCGCCCTGGTGAGTTGTGCCCCCCTTGGGGCACCCCCCAGGTGCAACCAGGGCCCATTGCCTTCCTTCTGGCCCATAAAAATCATCGTGGTGTTTCGTGGCATTTGGACTTCATCTGATATTGATTTCCTGCGATGTAAAAAACATGGAAAAAACACCAACTGGCACTTGGCACTATTTCAATAGGTTAGTACCAAAAAATGATATAAAATGACTATAAAATGATTATAAAACATCCAAGATTGATAATAAAACAACATGGAACAATCAAAAACTATAGATACGTTGGAGATGTATCAGAAACAACGTGTGAAAAAGGGTTCTGAGGAACGAGAATAAGTATTGTGTCTGATACCAGAATAGATCGTCTCTCGGAAGGTGGCTCGTGATTTTCATTCAAAGCCAAGCATGAGGAATAACTTTAGAAACAGAGGTGTACAGGAGAGTCAGGTTTCGATCCTGGGACATGTGGGTCATGGGCTCACCATGTGGGTTAAAAGCAGGAAGGGTGCTAACATTTTGCACGGTCATGATAGAAAGGCAGGTCAGAGGATAGGGTGTCAATTATGTTGGCAACAACGTTGGTACCAAGGGTGAGGGACGAAGAGAACCATTTTCCTGCTCGCAAGGCGAGGCGGACCAATAGGCAAAGTTCTCGTCCATCGGTGGCTACCAGAATGTCATCAACAATAGTAACAAGGTCTTACTGACAGAGTTTGTATACCGGGGTGTTTACAAAAGGAGGGAATTATCACTGCTTAGATATGTTAGGTTACAAGAAAGGTTAAACAAAACAATGGAAAGGAAAGTGTAGACTCGAATCAGTTATCGGTGTTCTCGAGTGTCCAACAACTCAGAACCCATGGAAAATTTGGAATTGGCAAGAAATAATAGTTGATGAAGAACTCATATGAAGTTATGTAGTTCCGTGATATTCTCGAGATACTAGAGGGTAATACTCGAGGGTAGAGCAGAATAGAGGTTGGACAGGTGAAAATATCTGCAGAAGACAAGTACTTTAACTTGTCCGAGAAAGGGGATCAAAGATGAACAATATGGTCGGAACCACGGTTGCAAAGGACCAAACCTAGATACACGATGAACTTATCACAAGGGGATTATTCTTATAATAAGAAGCTTCCATGATAGGATCTACATCGTGTCCATGGGCATGAACACAAAGTTCAAGGTAGACTCCCACTTCTCCAGTGCACAACTTTCCATTCACTTCTCGCTTTCGAAGAAGTTGTAGTGTTGAAATTTTACATGACGAAAAGCCAGTAGAGCATAACCCGCATAACTTTCGAGTTCACACGGATTTAGGGAAGACAAAGATTCAATGCACTAGGGCATCTTAGAAACATATACCACAAACTTTAGGAATAAATAACTCAAGCTTGCAAGTAGAGTATGGTTGACAAGACTAGAGATACAATTTACCAAAGGCATTATGTATCCGAGGAAAGGCTCACAAGGTTACTGAATATGAAGGACGCTGTCGGCTAAAATCCAACAAAGGATCTGGTGGTCCACAAGGGATCTTTCTTACAAATTATGTTAGGTAGCATTCAACATCAAAAATGCTATTTTTATCATTTACCTACTCGAGGACGAGTAGGAATTAAGCTTGGGGATGCTTGATACGTCTCCAATGTGTCTATAATTTTTGGTTGTTCCATGCTATTATATTATCTGTTTTGGATGTTTAATGGGCTTTAATATGCTCTTTTATATTATTTTTGGGACTAACCTATTAACTGAAGGCCCAGTGCCAGTTTCTGTTTTTTTGCCTATTTCAGTGTTTTGTAGAAAAGGAATACCAAATGGAATCCAAATGGAATGAAACCTTCGCGGTGATCTTTCTTGGAACAAACGCAATCCAGAAGACTTGGAGTTGAAGTCTGGAACTCCGCGAGGTGGCCACGAGGCAGGAGGGCGCGCCCCCCACCCTCATGGGCCCCACGGAGCTCCACCGACGTACTTCTTTCGCCTATATATACTCTTATACCCTAAAAACATTCGGGGGAGCCACGAAACCACTTTTCCACCGCCGCATCCTTCTGTACCCGTGAGATCCCATCTTGGGGCCTTTTCCGACGATCTGCCAGAGGGGGAATCAATCATGGAGGGCTTCTACATCAACACCATAGCCTCTCGGATGATGTGTGAATAGTTTACCACAGACCCTCAGGTCCATAGTTATTAGCTAGATGGCTTCTTCTCTCTTTTTGGTTCTCAATACAAAGTTCTCCTCGATGTTCTTGGAGATCTATTCGATGTAATACTCTTTTGCGGTGTGTTTGCCGAGATCCGATAAATTGTGGATTTATGATCAGGATTATCTATGAATAATATTTGGTTCTTCTCTGAATTCTTATATGCATGATTTGATATCTTTGCAAGTCTCTTCGAATTATCGATTTAGTTTGGCCAACTAGATTGATATTTCTTGCAATGGGAGAAGTGCTTAGCTTTAGGTTCAATCTTGCGCTGTCCTTTCCCAGTGATAGTAGGGGCAGCAAGGCATGTATTGTATTCTTGCCATCAAGGATAAAAAGATGGGGTTTATATCATATTGCGTGAGTTTATCCCTCTACATCATGTCATCTTGCTTAATGCGTTACTCTGTTCTTATGAACTCAATACTCTAGATGCATGCTGGATAGCGGTCGATGTGTGGAGTAATAGTAGTAGATGCAGAATCGTTTAGGTCTACTTGACACGGACGTGATGCCTATATTCATGATCATTGCCTAGATATTCTCATAACTATGCGCTTTTCTATCAATTGCTCGGCAGTAATTTGTTGACCCACCGTAATATATGCTATCTTGAGAGAAGCCACTAGTGAAACCTATGGCCCCCGGGTCTCTTTCTTATTATATGGCCTCTCTTTTATTTACATCACATCTCGTTTTACTATTTTGCAATCTTTACTTTTCAATCTATACAACAAAAATACCAAAAATATTTATCTTACTATCTTTATTAGATCTCACTTTTGCGAGTGACCATGAAGGGATTGACAACCGCTTTATCGCGTTGGTTGCAAGGTTCTTGATTGTTTGTGCAGGTACTAGGTGACTTGCGTGTTATCTCCTACTGGATTGATACCTTGGTTCTCAAAAACTAAGGGAAATACTTATGCTACTTTGATGCATCACCCTTTCCTCTTCAAGGGAAAACCAACACATGCTCAAGAGGTAGCAAGAAGGATTTCTGGCGCCGTTGCCGGGGAGATCTACGCCAAGTCAAGACATACCAAGTACCCATCATAGACTCTTCTCCCTCGCATTACATTATTTGCTTCGCCTCTCGTTTTCCTCTCCCCACTTCTAAAACGATTTTCAAAAACCTTTGCCTTTTCTTCGCCCCTCTTCCGTTCGTCTTTTTCGTTTGCTTGTATTGCCATGTGCCTTCTATGTGCTTGCATCTTCGCTTGCTAAAAATCTATTGATATGGATCCTCATCCCCTTGCTAATCTTTTTAAGAGATCCAATTATGATGAACCAATTGCTAGTGAGTTGTGTGCACTAGATTATCTTTATGAGGTTTTGCTTGAAATTCGTGAATCTGGAAATTGTGATGAAGTACTTTATGAAGTGATTCATGGTAGATCTTTGAATGAAAAGCATGATTGCAATGATGGTATGTGCTAATAATATGCAAAACCCTAAGCTTGGGATGCTAGTTTTTCTATATCCTCTACTTGTTGCAACGATCATGATTGGGGTGATTCTTCTTATGATCTTGAAAATTTACTTAAGCCTCATGATGAATATGAGATTGCTAATAATGTTTGCAATAATATTGAAAGTGGGTTTGGAAGAGTGTCAACCTTAGATCCCACATATTTGGAGAATGTTCAATCTTATGAAGTTTTGATAAAAGTGGGTTTGGAGAGGTCATGACTTTAGTTAATGTTAATCCCACTATTTTGGAAGAGTGTCAACTTTGCATACATGTGGATCGTGTTAAGAATATGTTTTGTGATAGCTATATTGTTGAATTTGCTTATGATCCTACATGTAATTATTATGAGAGAGGAAAATATAGTTGTAGAAATTTTCATGTTACTAAATTACCTCTCGTTATGTTGAGATTGCTATTGTTTCTTTCCGCTTCCTTGCATATGCTAGTTTTTCTTGCCTTGATAATTTGTTTGCCTATAAGATGCCTATGCATAGGAAGTATGTTAGACTTAGATGTGTTTGTCACGTGTTTTAATATGCTCTCTTTGCGCTTCAAATCTTGTCTTTCATGTGATCATCATTGAAATTATCACTGTCTAGCTAGGGGCGTTAAACGATAGCGCTTGTTGGGAGGCAACCCAATTTTATTTTTGTTCTTTGTTTTTTGTTCCTGTTTAGTAATAAATAATTCATCTAGCTTCTGTTTATATGTGTTTTTATGTTTTAATTAGTGTTTCTGCCAAGTAGAACCTTTGGGAAGACTTGGATGAAGTCTTTGCGATCTTGCTGTAAAAAACAGAAACTTTTGTGCTCACGAGATTAGCAGCCATGTTTTACTGGAGAGCGATTTTAGGTTGATTATTTTTGCAGATGATTAATAGACAAATTCCTCACGTCCACCAATTTATTTCAGAATTTTTGGAGTTCCAGAAGTATTCGTTTGATACAGATTGCTACAGACTGTTCAGTTTTGACAGATTCTGTTTTTCGTGTGTTGTTTGCTTATTTTAATGAATCTATGAGTATTATCGGGGGGTATGAACCATAGGGAAGTTGGAATACAGTAGGTTTAACACCAATACAAATAAAGAATGAGTTCATTACAATACCTTAAAGTGGTGGTTTGTTTTCTTATACTAACGGAGCTCATGAGATTTTCTGTTAAGTTTTGTGTTGTGAAGTTTTCAAGTTTTTGGGTAAAGATTTGATGGATTTTGGAATAATGAGTGGCAAGAGCCTAAGCTTGGGGATGCCCAAGGCACCCCAAGGTAAAATTCAAGGACAACCAAAAGCCTAAGCTTGGGGATGCCCCGGAAGGCATCCCCTCTTTCGTCTTCGTCTATCGGTAACTTTACTTGAGGCTATATTTTTATTCACCACATGATATGTGTTTTGCTTGGAGCGTCTTGTATGATTTGAGTCTTTGCTTTTTAGTTTACCACAATCATCCTTTCTGTACACACCTTTTTGAGAGACACACATGAATTGGAATTTATTAGAATACTCTATGTGCTTCACTTATATCTTTTGAGCTAGATAATTTTGCTCTAGTGCTTCACTTATATCTTTTTAGAGCATGGTGGTGGTTTTATTTTATAAAAATTATTGATCTCTCATGCTTCACTTATATTATTTTGAGTGTCTTTTAGAACAGCATGGTAATTTTCTTTGGCTACAAAATTAGTCCTAATATGATGAGCATCCAAGGTGGGTATAATAAAAACTATCATATAAAGTGCATTGAATACTATGAGAAGTTTGATTCCTTATGATTGTTTTGAGATATGAAGATGGTGATATTAGAGTCATGCTAGTTGAGTAGTTGTGAATTTGAGAGATACTTGTGTTAAAGTTTGTGATTCCCGTAGCATGCACGTATGGTGAACCGTTATGTGATGAAGTCGGAGCATGATTTATTTATTGATTGTCTTCCTTATGAGTGGCGGTCGGGGACGAGCGATGTTATTTCCTACCAATCTATCCCCCTAGGAGCATGCGCGTAGTACTTTGTTTTGATAACTAAGAGATTTTTGCAATAAGTATGTGAGTTCTTTATGACTAATGTTGAGTCCATGGATTATACGCACTCTCACCCTTCCACCATTGCTAGCCTCTCTAATACCGCGCACCTTTCGCCGGTATCATACACCCACCATATAACTTCCTCAAAACAGCCACCATACCTACCTATTATGGCATTTCCATAGCCATTCCGAGATATATTGCCATGCAACTTTCCACCATTCTGTTTATTATGACACGCTCCATCATTGTCATATTGCTTTGCATGATCATGTAGTTGACATCGTATTTGTGGCAAAGCCACCGTTCATGATTTTCATACATGTCACTCTTGATTCATTGCACATCCCGGTACACCGCCGGAGGCATTCACATAGAGTCATGTTTTGTTCTAAGTATTGAGTTGTAATTCTTGAGTTGTAAGTAAATAAAAGTGTGATGATCATCATTATTAGAGCATTGTCCCAGTGAGGAAAGGATGATGGAGACTATGATTCCCCCACAAGTCGGGATGAGACTCCGGACGAAAAAAAAGAGGCCATAAAAAAAGAGAAAGGCCCAAATAAAAAAATGAGAGAAAAAGAGAGAAGGGACAATGCTACTATCCTTTTACCACCCTTGTGCTTCAAAGTAGCACCATGATCTTCATGATAGAAAGTCTCCTATGTTGTCACTTTTATACTAGTGGGAATTTTACATTATAGAACTTGGCTTGTATATTCCAATGATGGGCTTCCTCAAATTGGCCTAGGTCTTCGTGAGCGAGCAAGTTGGATGCACACCCACTTAGTTTCTTTTGTTGAGCTTTCATACACTTATAGCTCTAGTACATCCGTTGCATGGCAATCCCTACTCACTCTCATTGATATCTATTGATGGGCATCTCCATAGCCCGTTGATACGCCTAGTTGATGTGAGACTATCTTCTCCTTTTTGTCTTATCCACAGCCACCATTCTATTCCACCTATAGTGCTATGTCCATGGCTCACGCTCATGTATTGCGTGAAGATTGAAAAAGTTTGAGAACATCGAAAGTATGAAACAATTGCTTGGCTTGTCATCGGGGTTGTGCATGATTTAAATATTTTGTGTGATGAAGATAGAGCATAGCCAGACTATATGATTTTGTAGGGATAACTTTCTTTGGCCATGTTATTTTGAGAAGACATGATTGCTTGATTAGTATGCTTGAAGTATTATTGTTTTTATGTCAATATTAAACTTTTGTCTTGAATCTTATGGATCTGAACATTCATGCCACAACAAAGAGAATTACATTGAAAATTATGTTAGGTAGCATTCCACATCAAAAATTCTGTTTTTATCATTTACCTACTCGAGGACGAGCAGGAATTAAGCTTGGGGATGCTTGATACGTCTCCAACGTATCTATAATTTTTTATTGTTCCATGCTATTATATTATCTGTTTTGGATGTTTAATGGGCTTTAATAGGCTCTTTTATATTATTTTTGGGACTAACGTATTAACCGAAGGCCTAGTGCCATTTTCTGTTTTTTTTGCCTATTTCAGTGTTTTGCAGAAAAGGAATAACAAACGGAATCCAAATGGAATGAAACCTTCGCGATGATCTTTCTTGGAACAAACGCAATCCAGAAGACTTGGAGTTGAAGTATGGTACTCCGCGAGGCGGCCACGAGGCAGGAGGGCGCGCCCAGGGGGTAGGGGCGCCCCCCACCCTCGTGGGCCCCACGGAGCTCCACCGACGTACTTCTTTCGCCTATATATACTCTAAACCCTAAAAACATCAGGGGGAGCCACGAAACCACTTTTCCACCGCCGCAACCTTCTGTACCCGTGAGATCCCATCTTGGGGCCTTTTCCGGCGATCTGCCGGAGGGGGAATCAATCACGGAGGGCTTCTACATCAAAACCATAGCCTCTCCGATGATGTGTGAGTAGTTTACCACAGACCTTCGAGTCCATAGTTATTAGCTAGATGGCTTCTTCTCTCTTTTTGGTTCTGAATACAAAGTTCTCCTCGATATTCTTGGAGATCTATTCGATGTAATACTCTTTTGCGGTGTGTTTGCCGAGATCCGATGAATTGTGGATTTATGATCAAGATTATCTATGAATAATATTTGGTTCTTCTCTGAATTCTTATATGCATGATTTGATATCTTTGCAAGTCCATTCGAATTATCGGTTTAGTTTGGCCTACTAGATTGATCTTTCTTACAATGGGAGAAGTGCTTAGCTTTGGGTTCAATATTGCGGTGTCCTTTCCCAGTGACAGTAGGGGCAGCAAGGCACGTATTGTATTGTTGCCATCGAGGATAAAAAGATGGGGTTTATATCATATTGCCTGAGTTTATCCCTCTACATCATGTCATCTTGCTTAATGTGTTACTCTGTTCTTATGAACTTAATACTCTAGATGCATGCTGGATAGCGATCGATGTGTGGAGTAATAGTAGTAGATGCAGAATCGTTTCGGTCTACTTGACACGGACGTGATGCCTATATTCATGATCATTGCCTAGATATTCTCATAACTATGCGCTTTTCTATCAATTGCTCGGCAGTAATTTGTTGACCCACCGTAATATATGCTATCTTGAGAGAAGCCACTAGTGAAACCTATGGCCCCCGGGTCTCTTTCTTATTATATTGCATCTCTTTTATTTACATCACATCTCGTTTTACTATTTTGCAATCTTTACTTTCCAATCTATACAACAAAAATGCCAAAAATATTTATCTTACTATCTTTATTAGATCTAACTTTTGCGAGTGACCATGAAGGGATTGACAACCCCTTTATTGCGTTGGTTGCAAGGTTCTTGATTGTTTGTGCAGGTACTAGGTGACTTGCGTGTTATCTCCTACTGGATTGATACCTTGGTTCTCAAAAACTGAGGGAAATACTTACGCTACTTTGCTGCATCACCCTTTCCTCTTCAAGGGAAATCCAACGCATGCTCAAGAGGTAGCACATATTACAAGCCAGGGGCCTCGAGGGCTCGAATACAAGCTCGATACACAAGAGTCAGCGGAAGCAACAATATCTGAGTACATACATAAGTTAAACAAGACTGCCTTAAGAAGACCAGCACAAAAGCAACAACGATCGAAGAGGCAAGGCCTCCTGCCTGGGACCTCCTAACTACTCCTGGTCGTCGGCGGTCTCCACGTAGAAACAAGCACCATCGGGAAGTAGTAGACATCGTGGTGGCATCTGGCTCCTGGGATCCACCATCTGGTTGCAACAACTGGAAAGAAGAAAGAAGGGGGAAAAGGGGTAGCAAAGCAATTGTGAGTACTCATCCAAAGTACTCGCAAGCATCAGATCTATACTAAGTATGCATTGGTATCAAATGGAAAGGTTGTATCTGTGGACTAAACTGCAGAATGCGGCTACCAAATACATTGTGGAGCCGTGTTCTCCAGGGAGGTTTGAGGGTTCTTGGGATGGGTTCTATGTTGCTGCCCATTCATTTCCTATTAATAAGGAGATATGTAAATAATAGAGGGGGAAGGCCTAGCCTATCGAAGACTAGCATCTTCAAGAAGTTCCGAGCATCTTGCAACATGTAGAAGAGTAAAGAATAGATGTTTATAATTAACAAGCATGTTGTAGCATTAATGGCCAGAGATCCTTCCTCGATTCCCTGCGAGAAAGCAATCCCGGAGCCACATATCTCAAGTTTCCATTTCTAGTTATAAAATATCAGGATATAAGTCTGAACGTCCTTAACCGTGGACACGTCTATTCGAATAGATAATCTTCCCTGCAGGGGTGCACCACGTTTTCCAACACACTTGATTACTCTGGTTGGACACACTTTTCTGGGTCAATGCCCGTCCTCAGAAGATCAACACGTTGTAGCCCTACCTAGGCTCAGCAGAGAGGTCCCCGCCGGTCTACATCCTAAGCACTTCGGGGTCTGGGCCCATCGACCGTTGCACTCCGGGTCGTTGTGCGATGAGCCAAGACGAGCACCACCTCATACTAGATGGCACAGGCCCAAGAGGCCCACAATGCTGAACTGGACGTCTGACAAAGCTTCGGCTGCTACTGCGACGTCGAGGCCCATAACTAGTCTCGCGTGGTGGTTAGTGCGTAAAGGCCAAAGGCCAACTCAGAACAAATACCCAAACCATTAGTGTATTAGGGGCTTGCGGAGACGAGCAAAGACTCACGATAATGTGACCCCATCGCCCCCTCTCGTGGACTTATGGCAAGGGCCCAGAATGCCCAGTCGTGCCACGTAATTATCTTGCGGGTGCTCTTCGGGCCCGCCTGACTTTCACAAAGGTCTCAAGTAAACTCAAGGTAACCGGGTGTCCAAACATTAGGGGAAAACCCGAGGAATCACCCTCGGTGGATTCCACTCAATGATACCAACTTGTGATGCCCCCGATTCTATCGTACACTAATCATACACGCAATTGTGTACAATCAAGATCAGGGACTCACGGGAAGATATCACAACACAAGTCTAGACACAAAATGAAATAATACAAGCTTCATATTACAAGCCAGGGGCCTCGAGGGCTCGAATACAAGCTCGATACACAAGTGTCAGCGAAAGCAACAATATCTGAGTACATACATAAGTTAAACAAGACTGTCTTAAGAAGACCAGCACAAAAGGAACAACGATTGAAGAGGCAAGGCCTCCTGCCTGGGACCTCCTAACTACTCCTGGTCGTCGGCGGTCTCCACGTAGCGGCAAGCACCATCGGGAAGTAGTAGACATCAGCGGTGGCATCTGGCTCCACGGATCCAACATCTGGTTGCAACAACCGGAAAGAAGAAAGAAGGGGGAAAAGGGGTAGCAATGCAACCGTGAGTACTCATCCAAAGTACTCGCAAGTATCAAATGGAAGGGTTGTATCTGTGGACTAAACTGCAGAATGCCATAATAGAGGGGGAAGGCCTAGCCTATCAAAGACTAGCATCTTCAAGCAGCTCCAAGCATATTGCAACATGTAGAAGAGTAAAGAATAGCAGTTTATAATTAACAAGCATGTTGTAGCATTAATGGCCAGAGATCCTTCCTTAACTCCCTGCGAGAAAGCAATCCCGGAGCCACATATCTCAAGTATCCATTTCTAGTTATAAAATATCAGGATATAAGTCTGAGCGTCCGTAACCGTGGACACGGCTATTCAAATAGAGAATCTTCCTTGCAGGGGTGCACCACGTTTTCCAACACGCTTGATTACTCTGGCTGGACACACTTTTCTGGGTCAATGCCCGGCCTTGGAAGATCAACATGTTGTACCCCTACCTAGGCTCAGCAGAGAGGTCCCCGCCGGTCTACATCCTAAGCACTTCGGGGTCTGGGCCATCGCCCGTTGCACTCCAGTTCGTTGTGCGATGAGCCGGGACGAGCACCACCTCATACTGGATGACACTGGCCCAACATGCCCACAATGCTGAACTAGAGGTCTGACAAAGCTTCGGCTGATACTGCGACGTCGAGGCCCATAACTATTCTCCCGTGGTGGTTAGTGCGTAAAGGCCAAAGGCCAACTCAGAACAAAGACCCAAACCATTAGTGTATTAGGGGCTTGCGGAGACGAGCAAAGACTCACGATAATGTGACCCCATCGCCTCGTCTCGTGGACTTACGGCAAGGGCCCAGAATGCCCGGCCGTGCCATGTAATTATCTTGCGGGTGCTCTCCGGGCCCGCCCGACTTTCACAAAGGTCTTAAGTAAAGTCAAGGTAACCGGGTGTCCAAACATCAAGGGGAAAACCCTAGGAATCACCCTCGGTGGATTCCACTCGATCTAATCATCAAGGTGAAGGTATGAGGAATCACCCTCGAGGTCTACACTTGAGGGGTTGCACGACAGAGTCGTATCGGGAGTGGTGTAGGAGGAATCACCCTCGATGACCACGACCGAGTAGCTACACTACAGAGTTATCATCAGGAGTGCGTTACGAGGTATCACCCTCGGCACTCGATAGTATCTCTGCAGAGTCGAGCAACAAAGGGGGGTGAACTGATGTGTCGGTCTCTGATCATCGATCACGTTGCTCGAGTCGTCGATGATGAAGCAGGGGCAACAGGGACAAGGTGGGGGTCACTGATGTATCACTAACCAACCTATACTAAGCAGTTTAGGATAAACAGGTAAGGTAGAACAGCAGGTACAAAAGCAGGCTATGAATCAGAATAGGAGCAAACAATTACAGTAGCAAAATCTAACGCAAGCAAGAGAGAGAATGGAATGGGCGATATCAGGATGATCAAAGGGGGGGACTTGCCTGGAAGCTCCGCTGTAAGGGAAGAACGGTCGTCGTCGACGTAGTCGATCATAGCCGCATCAGCATAGGTGTCGGGGTCTACCAGCGAGAAGAGGGGGAAGAAACAATAAATACAGAGCAAACAAGGCATAACATGGCAATACGCAACGCTAGGAGTGTTCTAACACGGCACTACTCGATACAGGTGAAGGGAGAAAACATCTGGGAAAGTTTTCCCAAAGTTTGGAATTTTCGGATAGACGAACCGGAAGGGGACGGTTGTAGTTTCGCTATGCTAGGGACGCGTGACGCATGAACGGGCTGCGTATGCAGATTCGTCTCGTCTTTCTAAGCAACTTTCATGTACAAAGTATTTCCAACCGTCAACCTGACGTCAGCATGACATCAGCGGTCAATTCTGACCGTTGCCAGTCAAACTAATGCGTGGGTCCCGTCTGTCATTGTCACATAACCCTAATTAACATATTAATAGTTTAACTAGTTAATTAGATTAACTAAGTTTAATTAGTCTAATTAAACATAATTAATTAATTATCTATTTAATTCTTATTTTTATTTCCGCTATTTTTTCAGGGGCGGGCCCCATTCGTCATGGACCCATAGGGCCAAACGGGCGCTGGGAATTGGGTGCGGGCGCCAGCCCGAACAGCAAACCCGGGCGCGCGCGGGCGCCGGCTGGCGGAGGAGCAGTAGGGCGCTTCGGTGGCAGATGAGCGCGGGGCCGGTGGCCAAGGGCGGGCCAGCGTGCGGTAGGGCGGGCCGGGCGACGTAGCAGGCGAGGGTAGCGGCGGGAGCGCGGCGGCACGGGGCTAGCGGCGGCCGTCGACAGCAGTTGCAGGCGGCGGAGGCGGGCGAGGGCGCTGTAGGTAGCTCGGGCGACAGCCGCGACACGGGCGGGCGTGTGGGCGCGCGGGAGGGGGAGCCACGGCAACGGGCGCGACGACAGGCAGCTGCGGCCAGGAATGAGGCGGGGCGCGACGGGCGCGGGCAGTCGTGGGCCGCACGGGGAGCAGCGAGCAGCGGGGCAGACGGGCACGCGCAGTGGCGTGCGCGGGGCGCGTCCAGGGCACGGCCAGAGGTAGCCTGGGCATGAGGCAGGGCACGGTGATCGGAGCTCCGGACTGGGAAGGTGGGGCGCATCCTACAACGTCGAGAGCGAGGGGAAGATGAGGAGGTGCTCACCCCCATTGCTGTTCAGGGGGTCGGCGAGGCTGTTGGGGGGAGCCGGGGAGGTGACACGGAGCAGAGACAAGGTCGACGATGACGGGGCGACGACGGCGTGGAGGAGGTCGAGGAGGCGGCGACAAACAGCGACGACGCCAGATCCAGGGAAAGGGCGCGCGAGGAGGCGGGGCAGCGGGCTCGGGCCCGATCCCGATCTGGATCGGGGAGGGAGGCAGAGGGAGGAGTGGGACGCAGGGAGGAAAGTGGGCGGTCGTGATGAGGACATGACTACCTTGGATACGACCAAAAATATTGCATACATGCATATTTGTCAGGTGATTTCTAGTGCAAACTATTCAATAATCTATTTATGTTATCCAGAACAAAAATACTTCACACACTTTTGTGTTTTGTCTAATTGCAGGTGTATGGGACATTTGTACAATCCACATATGAAGATAAGGCAAAAGGAGAAGTTTAGGTTCTGTTCAAAAAGTCCTCTCACGTCACTTTTGGGCCAAGAGAAGATAGAGTCCAAGTCTCTCACGTTCTGGATTCAGATTCGGACTGCACAGACATACCTGACTCAAAACGCCAACAACTTTTTCATACGGACTCCGAATTGGGTGATTCTTTTTTTGTTGGAAACTAGATTTCGTGCTCTTTCCAACCCAATTGGATTCACCTTTAAATTCGTCCGGAGCATTGAGTTATGGTCGAAACAATCTGACGTTGCACCAGAATCCGAGTCAAACTACAAGTCCAAAGGTGTTGCATCACCTCCACTTGGGCCCATGAGCCTTGTACGACCTAGGGTTGGTTTTAGGCTGCCTTGGGACGTCCTCCCACCTCCTTGGCCGCCACCCCTTGCTCCTATATAAGTAGATCCATCTAGTAGCTTTTTCCTTGGAATTTGTTTAGTTAAAAGTTAGCCATTGCAACTTCGTGTACTTCGTTTGTGTCCAACGACCAGACCAAGACCGCTTACGGATTCCCACCACTATCAATACTTCATATATATTCGCAATATTCAGATTGCATTATCATATTCTTGCTCGTTCTTCGATTGCTTGCAGGAATAGACCTTCGTGGTCAGGCTGATCGTGCTTCCGGCATCGTCAGTAACCTCAGGAGATTGGTTTAGCGATTGATAAGGCGCAACGTCGTGCACGTTTGTAGTCGGATCGTCAAAGTCGTCTCCACCAAATCGATAGTTATCATCTCATCGAAAGATCGGGACACCTTTGCCTCTATCAAGTGGTATCAGTTTTCAGGTTGCTCGGTGAGAATTTCCAGTTTCCCCTAGATTAGATTTATTTTCTTACCTATTGTCCAAGAAAAAGCCACAAAAAAGTTAGATCTATTCATCCTTTTGTCCAAGCCAGTCTGAGCCTTTGCAATTTTCTATTCATTGTTTGCATTATTGAATTATCGGTTGCATCGTCGTGTCGAGTTGCTGGTCTTAGGGTCTAGTTCGTTTAGAGTTTCGAGTTCTGTTCACATTAGTCACGTCGCCGCTGCATCGTTATCCCTTCTGCTGTCCACCACACCATCCATCAAATTCCACCATGTGCTACCCATAGTTCATTGTCACAATCATAGTTGAGGTCGTTCACATCTTCGCTTGATCCAATCTGCATCTTATCTAGTTTGTCTTGGAAAGAGGGAGAGAAAAAAAAGACAGAGAAAAAAAAGAGAAAAAAAGAAAAAGAAGTCAGAAAAAAAGAGAAAGAAAAAAAGTGTGAGGAAAAAAAAGAGAGAAGAAAAAAAACAAAATTCGGATCTATCTAGACTCAATCTCGTAGTTGAATTCGGATTGGAATCTGTTTTGTGCACTGTTTAGTAAAACAGGCATACCTTCCTCATACGAAGTCCGTTTTGACTCCGCGAGTACTCAAATGAAAGCTAGCGACGAGCCGCATCTAAATAGTTGCAGAGACTAGTTCAATATTTGACACCTCAAAATCGTCTTCTAAATAGGTCTTTTTGCCCTCCGAAGTTCGCGGACACAGCTTATTCCAGTTTTTCAAGCCAGTTTCAGAATTCTTTCACTCCTCATATCAACTCGGAATTGAGTGATTCTTTTTGCATTGGAAAGCTTGAGTTAGTAGCATTCTTTGAAAAAAATTATCAGAAAATTGGCACAAACTTTTCAAGAGGAAAGTTGGAGAGAGTTGTTGTATATCCTGCTTGGCAGTTGTTTTTCATCATTATCTTTACTGCCGTTGTGATCTTCACTTATATCTTGCTGTCCAGAGCTACTTAGTATCCTTCATTGATGCTAGTTGTGCTACGCCGTGACCTCATTAGTGTTCTAGGCTCGCGTCTCTAGTCCGGTCTAGCCTAGGACCAGCACAGTACCGTCGTTGAGCGTTTATTCAACATTGCATCTCTGAATTGATTATTGCTAATATTTTGCTACCATATATAGCCAACCCAGCTCCACATATTTCTACACCGTGTATACGTACGTTCCCCTGGCAATCGCTTTACTCAATCTTTGGAGTTATTTGACACCGCTGGTTGCCTGTCACCACCTGCTGCTTGGTAAGAACTTGTAAGATATTGATATTTGCTTTACTGTGAGCGCTTTACCACCACATCCTAGTAGTTCATAGGAACATTATTCTTGAATTTTGTTTCTTGTTTCTACTAATCATGACAGGATCTAGAGTCAATTCATGGGGTTTGTCGATCGTGGGAGATGTGCCATCACCTATGCAAATACCACAACCGTCACGAGAGGTGCACAAACATCCAAATGCACATGATCAGGTTAATGTTTCTATACCACCATTTAATGGCCGTTTTAGACCTGCTTTATATATTGAATGGGAGTTTGACCTAAATAATATATTTGCTTCCAATAATTTTGATGTACGTAAAAAAGTTAAGGTTGCGGTTGGTTCTTTCACTGGTTATGCTGTAGTTTGGTGGAGTGAATATTGTCGGTTACACCCTAATGATATACCTACTACTTGGGATGATTTGAAACTTGCCATGCGACATACATTCGTTCCCGCTTATTATACTCGTGACATGATTACAAAGTTGCAACATTTAAAACAAGGTAGTGACACCGTAACGAAATATTATGATACTTTACAAACTACCTTGCTGCATTCCTCTTTAGAAGAAAGTGAAGAAGATTTTATGGATAGATTTTGGGGAGGATTAAATCGTGACATTCAGGAGATACTAATACATGAAGAGTGTTATCCTATGGACCATTTGTTTCATCTTGCTTGCAAAGCTGAACAGGAAATAAAACGACGTGTTGCGCACAAGGAGAACAAGCGCGAGATGCACATTCCAAGAGTTGATACGGTTGTCCCTTCAACTACTAAGCATACTATGACAACCACATCCGTTGTTGTGAGGACTACATCACCTCCACCATGTGACACATCATCACCGAGAGTGCCTACCTCATCTGAGTTGATCATAAGAGGTAATGACAAAGGTACTAATCTTCCACTTCCACATGAGTATGATGAATGTCTTGTCAATTTAAGTGCACCATGCGGTGAGCTACCCACTACTTTGATCACACCAGCTACCTTAGAGGACTATGTTGATGATTTGACTTTGCCATGTGATCAAACAATTTTGAGTGAGCCCATTGAATTAACTATCGATGCAAAAGAATCAAGTGAATCAGGGAATAAATCAGATTTGGATCAAATATGTTTGAAAATAATTGTGCCAATGTTTAATCATTTTGATATGACCTCTAATCTTGGTGATGGTTCATCAATGTTGGGATGGTTTAATGATGAATATTGTCCATCTTTTCATATGAATAAGAGCTTCACTTATATGTGCAAACTGAGTTGCAATACTTTCATGCCTTCTACTTCTTGTGATAATATTTTGGCTTTATATTTTATTAACTATGAAAGTTACTCATGTATACATGTGTCATATGTGCAAAATCCACGGGAAGTAAAAATGGATGACATATACATATACAACATGTACACCTTGTCTCTTTTGTTAGCCACATTTCAGATTAAGCAACGCCGAGGACGGCTTTGTTTTCAAGAAGGGGAGGATGATGAGGACATGACTACCTTGGATACGACCAAAAATATTGCATACATGCATATTTGTCAGGTGATTTCTAGTGCAAACTATTCAATAATCTATTTATGTTATCCAGAACAAAAATACTTCACACACTTTTGTGTTTTGTCTAATTGCAGGTGTATGGGACATTTGTACAATCCACATATGAAGATAAGGCAAAAGGAGAAGTTTAGGTTCTGTTCAAAAAGTCCTCTCACGTCACTTTTGGGCCAAGAGAAGATAGAGTCCAAGTCTCTCACGTTCTGGATTCAGATTCGGACTGCACAGACATACCTGACTCAAAACGCCAACAACTTTTTCATACGGACTCCGAATTGGGTGATTCTTTTTTTGTTGGAAACTAGATTTCGTGCTCTTTCCAACCCAATTGGATTCACCTTTAAATTCGTCCGGAGCATTGAGTTATGGTCGAAACAATCTGACGTTGCACCAGAATCCGAGTCAAACTACAAGTCCAAAGGTGTTGCATCACCTCCACTTGGGCCCATGAGCCTTGTACGACCTAGGGTTGGTTTTAGGCTGCCTTGGGACGTCCTCCCACCTCCTTGGCCGCCACCCCTTGCTCCTATATAAGTAGATCCATCTAGTAGCTTTTTCCTTGGAATTTGTTTAGTTAAAAGTTAGCCATTGCAACTTCGTGTACTTCGTTTGTGTCCAACGACCAGACCAAGACCGCTTACGGATTCCCACCACTATCAATACTTCATATATATTCGCAATATTCAGATTGCATTATCATATTCTTGCTCGGTCTTCGATTGCTTGCAGGAATAGACCTTCGTGGTCAGGCTGATCGTGCTTCCGGCATCGTCAGTAACCTCAGGAGATTGGTTTAGCGATTGATAAGGCGCAACGTCGTGCACGTTTGTAGTCGGATCGTCAAAGTCGTCTCCACCAAATCGATAGTTATCATCTCATCGAAAGATCGGGACACCTTTGCCTCTATCAGGTCGGGTGGGGGTTAGGGTTTGGGGAGGTGGCCTTGTAGGCTAGAGAAGGGGCGGCTGGGCCACCGGTTGGCTAGCTGGGTCGGTTAGTCCAGCGTGGGGGGGGGGTCTTTTCATTTTATTTTTATTTAACCTTTTATATTTCTGTTTTATTTAGATTAGGGCATCAAACCACTTTGCAAAAATGTTGGTTCACCACGAATACTAACAAATGAAAATTTGCCACATGATGAACATTTTATTTTAGACATTTGAAAACTTTTGAGTTTGACTTGATTTTGAATTTTGAATAAAGGGTGGGTTTGAAACATCACGAGTTTAATAACAGTAAACATGATGACGTGGCATCATTAGCAGGGAATTATTGTAGCTTAATTATCCGGGTGTCACAGCAGGCCTCACCACCCCACCCTACTCCCAGCGCTGGCCAGGCCTTCCCTCTACTCACCCACACCCCCTATTATTCTTCGGCGATGGCAGCCTCACACCATAGTTGAACCAGTCAACCCTCGTACTCCCCTCCGCGTGGGCATCCACTGCTATATCTTCCCCGTCTCCGTGTAGTTCCCTTCGTAGGCCTCATCGTCGTCCACCGCCTTGGTGCTCTCAGTGTGACATGGTCAACGTGGTCAATGAACAACGGCCATCGGAAGAGGATTGTACGTGGTGAGGCTGACTGTAGGGACCCACATGGTCCAGGGTTGCACGCAAGGAAGTGCCTCCTTTTTACGCGCAAAAAAATGATTCCTCCCCCTGACAGGTTGGACCCAGCAGCTACATCTTACCATGCAGGAAGTGCCTCCTTATTATGCGAAAAAATGCCTCACCCTGATAGCTCGGACCCACAAGCTACATCTTTGCACACAAGGAAGTGCCTCCTTATTATGCACAAAAAAATGATTCCTCCCCTTGATAGCTGGGACCCACCAGCTATATCTTTGCATGCAAGGAAGTGCCTCCTTGTCCTCCCTGACAGCTGGGACCCACCCGGTCCAAGTGTACATAGCGTTGTATGTCTAGTCGCGAACGTGTATGTATATACTAATCGATCGGTCTCTTTGCAAGGATGAACTGGCACGTGTCGTAGTAGAGCCCCCAATGTAGCAGTTCAGGCGCTCCCGTCTAAATTGTGTACACGTACGTACACATAGCAAAAAACATGGCCACGCACATACATACAGGCGGGGTCTTGAATGCGCTCGTGCATATGTATGGCCAAGGCTCGTGTACATGCAGAGGCAACACGCAGCAGCAATCGGGTCCTGTTCATCAGGAGCCAATCGGTTGGGTCAGAATGGAGAAACAGTGCCTTGTTCATCGGGAGGCAACCGACTGGGTCGGAATTCGTCATGTTCATCAGTAGCCAACCGGCTTGGACGGAACAACCGAAATGGGGTCCTGTTCATCGGGAGGGGTCTGGCGTACGGCAGAACGGAGTAAATGGACTTCTGTTCAACCGCCTATGGTTGAAATGGGGTCCTGTTCATCGGCTCGGGGTCTAGTGTACCGCAAAACAAACGAAACGGAGTTCTCTTCGATTGCCTATGGTCGAAATAGGGTCGTGCTGATCGGGAGGGGTCTGGCGTATCGCAAAACAGAGGAAACAGACTTCTCTCCAACCGCCTACGGTCGAAATGGGCTCCTGCTTATTAGGAGGGGTGTGGCGTACCGCAAAATGGGACTCCACGGGCTATTGTCCATCCACCGTCGATCGACTTCCTCTAGCCTCCACCAACTACTGTTCATCCACCGTCGAATTCCTCCAGCCACCACTGGCTATTGTTCATCCATCCTCCACGGGGTCCTGTTCATCCACCCCCAACCGGCTGGGTGTGGCATACCACGCATGACCTCCTCGAGGTCCTGTTCATCCAGCGGCAACCGCCAACTGCCATGGGGTCTTGTTCATCCAACCCCCACCGAGAACTTTTCATCCACAGCCAACCAACCGGCCGGACTCACCACGTCTTGACTCGTTCTACATATCGTGCGCAACAGCAATGGACACTGTTCATCAAGAGGCAACCCAACACCGACTAGCTACGTCTCGCACGGGGGCTCGATCGGCTTCAGTAAGCAGCGAGAAGTGATAGAGGCGGGGTGTCCCGATCTTTTGATGAGATGATAACTATCGATTTGGTGGAGATGACTTTGATGATCCGACTGCAAACATGCACGACGTTGCACCTTAGCAATCGCTAAACCAACTCCGAGAGGTTATTGACCGCGTCGGAGCACGATCAACCTGACCACGAAGGTCTATTCCTGCAAACAATCGAAGAACAAGCAAGAATATGATAAAGCAATCTGAATATTGTGAATATATATGAAGTATTGATAAAGGTGGGGATCTGGAAGCGGTCTTGGTCTGGTCGTTGGACACAAACGAAATACATGAAGTTGCAATGGCTAACTTTTAACTAAATAAATCCCAAGCAAAAAGCTACTACATGGATCTACTTATATAGGAGCAAGGGGTGGCGGCCAAGGAGGTGGAAGGACGTCCCAAGGCAGCCTAAAACTAACCCTAGGTCATACAAGGCCAATGGGCCCAAGTGGAGGTGATGCAACACCTTTGGACTTGTAGTTTTACTCGGATTCTACTGCAGCGTCAGATTGTTTTGTCAATAACTCAATGCTCCAGACTAATTCTAAGGTGAATGCAATTGGGTTGGAAAGATCACAAAATCTACTTTCCAACAAAAAAAAGTATCACCCAATTCGGAGTTTGTATGAAAGAGTTCTTGCCGTTTTGAGTCAGGTATGTCTATGCAGTCCGAATCTGAGTCCAGAACTTGAGAGACTTGGACTCTATCTTCTCTTAGCCCAAAAGTGATGTGAGATGACTTTTGGAACATCACCTAAACTTCTTTTTTCCCTTATCTTCATATGTGGATTGTACAAATGTCTCATACACCTGCAATTAGACATGGCACAAAAGTCTGTGAAGTATTTTTGTCCTGGATAACATAAATAAATTATTGCATAGTTTGCATTCGAAATCACCTCAAAAATTTGCATATATGCAATATTTTTGGTCGTATCCAAGGTAGTCATGTCCTCATCATCCTCCCCTTCTTGAAAACAAAGCCGTCCTCGGCGTTGCTTAATCTGAAACATGGCTAACAAAAGAGACAAGGTGTACATGTTGTATATGTATATGTCATCCATTTGTACTTCCCTTAGTTTTTGCACATATGACACATGTATACATGAGTAACTTTCATAGTTCATAAAATATAAAGCCAAAATATTATCAGAACAAGTAGAAGGCATGAAAGTATTGCAACTCAGTTTGCACATATAAGTGAAGCTCTTATTCATATCAAAAGATTGACATTGTTCATCATTAAACCATCCCAACATTGGTGAATAAACCTTACGTGCATCATCAAGATTAAATAAGCAAACATGCAATAAGTCATTTGACACAGAATCATCACCAAGATTAGAGGTCATATCAATATGATTAAACATTGGTTCTTTTGCATCAACAGTTAATTCAATGGGTGCACTCAAAATTGTTAGTATTTCAGTTGTTTGATCACATGACACATCCATCACAGTAACACGAGTCTCTAAAATAGGTGGTGTGCTCAAATCAATAGGTAACTCAACACATGATGTATTCAAGTTAACTAGGCATGCATCATTCTCATGTGAAAGTGGAAAATCTATACCTTTGTCATTACCTCTTATGATCAACTCAGATGATGTAGGCAATCTCGGTGGTGATGTGTCACATGGTGGAGATGATGTAGTCCTCGCAACAATGGATGTGGTTGTCATAGTACGCCTAGTAGTTGAAGAAACATCTGTATCAACAGTTGGAATGTGCATCGTGCGCTTGTTCTCCTTGTGGGCAACACGTCGTTTTATTTCTTGTTCAGCTTTGCAAGCAAGACGAAACAAATGGTCCATAGGATAACACTCTTCATGAATTAGTATCTCTTGAATATCACGGTTTAATCCTCCCCAAAATCTATCCATAAAATTTTCTTCACTTTCTTCTAAAAATGAGTGCAACAATGTAGCGTGTAAATCATCATAATATTTTGTTACCGTGTTAGTGCCTTGTTTTAAATGTTGTAATTTTTTAATCATGCCACGAGTATAGTAAACATCAACGAATCTATCTCTCATGACAAATTTTAAATCATCCCAAGTAGTAGGTATAAAATCAGGGTTTAACTGACAATATTCACTCCACCAAACTAAAGCAAAGCTACTGAAAGTACTAACCGCAGCTTGAAATTTTCCACGCTCGTCAAAATTATGGGAAGCAAATATAGCATTTATTTCGTACTCCCATGCAATATATAAATCAGGCCTAAAATGACCAGTAAATGGTGGCATGGAAACATTAACCTGATTATGTGCATTTTGATGTTGTTGCTCCTCTTGTGATGGTTGTTGTATTTTCTTAGGTGGTGGCAAATCTCCCACGATCGATGAGGCCCAAGAACTAACAACTCCGGAACCTGCCATGATTAGTAGAAGCAAGAAACAAAATTCGAGAATAATGTTCCTATGAACTACTAGGATGTGATGGTAAAGCGCTCACAGTAAAGCAAATATCAATATCGTACAAGTTCTTACCATGCAGCCGGTGGTAACAGGCAACCAGCAGTGTCAAATAACTCTGAAGATTGAGTAAAGCGATTGCCATGGGGAACGTACGTATACACGGGGTAGAAGTATATGGAGCTTGGAATGCTTAAATATTTGGTAGCAAAAGATTAGCAATAATCAATTCAGAGATGCAATGTTGAATAAACGCTCAACGACGGTACTGTGCTGGTCCTAGGCTAGACCGGACTAGAGACGCGAGCCTAGAACACAAATGAGATCACGACATAGCACAACTAGCATCAATAAATGACATGAAGTAGCTCTGGACAGCAAGATATAACTGAAGTTCACAATAGTATTAAAGATAATGATGTGAAACAACTGCCAAGCAGGATATACCAACAACTTTCTCTCCAACTTTCCTCTGGAAAAGTTTCTGCCAATTTCCTGATAATGTTTCTCAAGAATGGCACTGACTCAAGCTTTCAAATGCAAAAAGAATCACTCAATTCCGAGTTGATATGAGGAGTCAAAAAATTCTAAAACTGGCCTGAAAAAACTGGAATAAGTTGTGTTCGCGAACTTCGGAGGGCAAAAAGACCTATTTAGAAGACGATTTTGAGGTGTCAAATATTGAACAAGCTTTTGCAACAATTTATATGCGGCTCGTCGCTAGCTTTAATTTGAGTACTCACAGAGCCAAAACGGACTTCGTATGAGGAAGATATGACTGTTTTACTCAACAGTGCACAAAACATATTCCAATCCGAATTCAGCTACGAGATTGACTCTGGATAGATCCAAACTTGTTTTTTTTCTTCTCCTTTTTTCCTCACACTTTTTTCTTTTTCTTTCTCACCTTTTCTTTCTCTGACTTTTTAACTTTTTTCCTCTCTCTCTCTCTTTTTCTCTATCTTTTTTTGGTCTCTCCCTCTTTCCAAAACAAACTAGATAAGATGCAGATTGGATCAAGCGAAGATGTGAGCGACCTCAACTATGATTATGACAATGAATGGTGGGTAGCACGTGGTGGAAATTGATGGATGAGATGGTGGAAAGTGGAAGGAATAATGATGCAGCGGCGGCGTGACTAATGTGACTCGAACTCTAAACGAACTAGACACTAAGACCAACAACTCGACACGAGGATGCAACCGATAATTCAATAATGCAAACAATGAAAAGAAAATTGCAAAGGCTCAGACTGGCTAGGATAAAAGATGAATAGATCTAACTTTTTTGTGGCTTTTTCTTAAAAAATAAGTAATAAAATAAATATAATCTAGGGATAACTCGAAATTCTCACCGATCAACCTGAAAACTGATACCACTTGATAGAGGCGGGGTCTCCCGATCTTTCGATGAGATGATAACTATAGATTTGGTGGAGATGACTTTGACGACCCGACTACAACTGTGCACGAGGTTGCGCCTAAGCAATCGCTAAACCAACTCCGAGAGGTTATTGACCACGCCGGAGCACGATCAACCTGACCACGAAGGTCTATTCCTGCAAGCAATCAAAGAACAAGCAAGAATATGATAAAGCAATCTGAATATTGTGAATATATATGAATTATTGATAAAGGTGGGGATCCGGAAGCGGTCTTGGTCTGCTCATTGGACACAAACGAAGTACACGAAGTTGCGATGGCTAACTTTTAACTAAAAAAATCCCAAGCAAACAACTACTAGATGGATCTACTTATATAGGAGCAAGGGGTGGTGGCCAAGGAGGTGGGAGGACGTCCCAAGGCAGCCTAAAACTAACCCTAGGTCGTACAAGGCTCATGGGCCCAAGTGGAGGAGATGCAACACCTTTGGACTTATAGTTCGACCCGGATTCTACTGCAGCGTCAGATTGTTTCGTCGATATCTCAATGCTCGGGACGAATTTCAAGGAGAATCTAATTGGGTTGGAAAGAGCACGAAATCTACTTTCCAACGAAAAATAATCACCCAATTCGAAGTCCGTATGAAAGATTTCTTGGCGTTTTGACTCGGATTCTGCTGCAGCGTCAGATTGTTTTGTCAATAACTCAATGCTCTAGACGAATTCTAAGGTGAATGAAATTGGGTTGGAAAGATCACGAAATCTACTCTCCAACAAAAAAAGAATCACCAAATTCAGAGTCCGTATGAAAGAGTTCTTGCCATTTTGAGTCAGGTATGTCTGTGCAGTCCGAATCTGAGTCCAGAACGTGAGAGACTTGGACTCTATCTTTTCTTGGCCCAAAAGTGACATGAGAGGACTTTTCGAACAACACCTAAACTTCTCTTTTTCCCTTATCTTTATATGTGGATTGTACAAATGTCTCATACACCTGCAATTAGACATGACACAAAAGTTTGTGAAAGTATTTTTGTCCTGGATAACATAAATAAATTATTGCATAGTTTGCATTAGAAATCACCTCACAAATATGCATATATGCAATATTTTTTTTCGTATCCAAGGTAGTCATGTCCTCATCAAGAAGAATCGATCGGGTTCAGTTAGCAGCGAAGAAATCGGGCAGGTTCAGTTAGCAGCGAAGGGGTCGATCGATCGGCTTCAGCACGTAGTGGAATCGATCGCTCGGTTCAGTATGTAGCTAGTGTGATCGCTCAGGTTCAGCAAGCGAATGCCTCGCCCTGGTCCAGTCACCGAACGCCTGGCACACACACGTGTACCAGAGGAACATGCAAACAACACTGCATCGCTCGACCCCGACCACCCACCGTAACCGGGAACTCCGTGAAATTTTCCTCGCCCTCACTTCTACCATAATGTTTTACATCATGGACGGCCCAAAGAATGTCATGCAAGTGCGTCTCCGACCCGCCTAGGATGAAAAGCCCATTTTTTGTCATAATTTTTTGTCATAGAAGTAGGAGCCCACCACATCTATGATGATATGTGTTTTTGTCACAATTATCGTCATAGAAGTGTCATATCCATGACAGAAAAAGTTTTTGTTTGGGCCATAATGTTACGGATGTGTATTTTTTTGTAGGGATGGGCTAGCAATGTCGGTGCTAAATTTGACAGATTCGGCTAGGGGGTCGCAAGCTTGATGATCAGAGCTAGATGGTAACGGGGAAAGCAGGGACACGATATTTTACCCAGGTTCAAGCCCTCTTGATGAGGTAAACCCCTACGTCCTGCTTCTTATTATTGATAATGATGGGGTACAGAGTACAGATTGATGTACCTCAAGATCGTATGAATATTGTCTAAGCTCTATACCTTGCAAAGGTGAATGTGTATGCATCTACGAACTAAACCCCACCGCTTATATAGACGTCGAGGGTACCTAGGGCTTACATATGTCTGTTACAATTTAGGGATAAACATGCCAACTATTAAAAATATGCTTGAAGTGTACAACAAGACTCCATGAGATCTTCATCTTGATTACGCCGAGGGACAGGGCCAGCATGTTCCATTCATCGGTCTTCACTGGGTCCTTGGACCGACCCATAGCTAGCGGACTGACGTGGCAAACAGCTCCTAATCCAGGACACCAACAACGGGTGGGTCGAGGGTGCATGCTCACTATTAGGATGGGCAAGATTTCCAAGGGAAAACACACACATCCGAGTAGCAACAACATATTTGATAATATCGAGCCTTACATTAACCGCCGGAGAACAAGAATCATTCCATTGTTCAATGCATATATCGGTAATTGTATTTCTCTCATTTCCAAAAGTAGCCTTTATAAATCCCCAACTGCATTTGCAAAATGTCGCATCTTTACACTACTCGTTGGACCAGTGTAGCATGCAGCAAGCCTTCACAAGACAAGGAAACAACTGTTAGAATGTAGAAAGTTAGCTCAAATAATTTAAGGCATGGACATTTGGTAATTCAAGTCAAATCACTTGCAGTTACAAATTTGCGTACTCGAATCTCTCACCCGAGAATGTCATACTACCGGTGAGGCTACAAAGGAGATAAAACTCATCCTTGTTGTGAAGCAAAGCAATCATAGGTATCAAAGCCATACATGTCATTCTTGCTCTTGCAACTAAATGTGACAAAGAATGCACATCAAAACATTGAAGTTTGTTCTATGGAAGGTTAAAAATTACCACCAAATAAGAATGACCAAAAATAAAACACAAAAAGGTAAAACATACTATGTGAATTATCATGAATGATACACACTAATTTATAGGGGTGATCAATGTGGTTTCAGGAGAGGTAGTGGAGCGTGATGGCAATGGGTGGGGAAGGAAGGTGATAGGATTATATTAATCTTGACCTTGAAGATGACCATGTGCATCTTGCATAGCGCCATCCTCCACTCTTTTTGAACCGGGGACAGTGGGAGAGGCTCCCATTGTAATAAATTAATTAAAGTAGAAAATAGTTACACTATAGATGTCATATTTACAGACCAAGCCCACCTTGTGGGTGGTTGAAAAGTGTGGTAGAGGTAGAGAAGCAAAATAAAGTGAGAGGTATTAAGTAGAGGGGATTGAATCTAGGAAGGGAAGCATCTTTATTGTCCTCTTGCACCCTGTGTTGAAGAATGGCAAAGTCCACTTTGAATATAGCCATCCAAGACTGGTACTTGAGGTTGATCCCTCTAAAATATTTATTATTCTTTCCTTCCAAATGCTCCAGGATGCTTGCAAGAATATCTCCATGAACATGGGGCTCCCTGATGCGGTTTTCGCAGTGTCTAGCCAAGAGAAGCGCATGTTTTGATTTCCCAAATCTAGCCCAATTTTCATCCAGCAATTCATACTGAATTGGTGGTGAAAGATCATATGATCAATATCCTCTTCGATCAGTTGCCCACAAAGTAGACAATCTAGGTCATCCCTAATATCATCGTGCCTGCGTTTGAGCATATTTCTTGTGTTGAGACGGTGAGAGAGTAGTAGCCATCTGAAGACTTTGATTTTCATCGTCACTCTGGATATCCAGAGCCAGCGGTATGTCTTGTGAGCTTTGACGTCTCCGAAATAGAATTATAGTATTTTCTAGCAGTAAATTCTTTTGATCTCAAACGTATGACCAAGTATCCTTAGCTTCTAGATCGTTGCCTGATCCCACATTTGGCAGTAGTTGTTGTAGGTGTCTGACTTCCTCATGCGCTTGCATGGGGAGTGGTAGGTGGAGCGCCTCCACAAGTGTCATGACACCCAAGAAATCTTTAGCCGACACATCTTCATCTTCCACAAATGAGAATGCTCTTGTGTGGGATTCAACTAGATTTCATCAAGCCAAAGATCTTTCCACATTAGGACCATGTCACCCGAATGGACCATAACTCTTGAGATTCCATGGTGAATGGGAGTTAGTTTGAGAATGCCACTCCACCAAAAGGATCCACGGGGCTCGCATGCATGATGGATCTTGTTGTTGTAGTAAGAGGACAAGATGAGTTCTACCCAAGAGAGATCATGTCAGTTATAGAATTTATGCACATATTCGAGGAGTAGAGCCTCACTTTTGGAGGTTGATGATTCCAAGCCCAACACTACCCTTGGGGTGACAAACCATATCCCAAGCTGTTGGCGGGTTACATTTATCACCTTGTTTAGTATTTTGGTCTAGAGATATTTCCTATGAATTTTGTCCAGCAGGTCCAGGATCATTCGTGGGAATCCCAGGGTGCAAAGCACAAATATAGTCAATGATGTAATTACCATCTCTAGGAGATATAATTGGGCTCCTTATGACATCATGGATGGTGCATTAGTTAATATTCTCTCCATGTTACACACTAGAGGCACGAGGTCCCGCACCATTGGTTTTGAAGTACCCAGGAGAGGACCTAGGTAAGTCAATGGCATGGACCCTGTCCACCAACCAAAGATATTGGCCAGCAGAGCTAAGACTGTCCTCACAATTAATTGGGATTAGTCTGGATTCGTGGAAATTTAATTTTAGAACAACTGAGGTAGCATAATCCATGATAATGTCTTTTATCGGTTTTGCTTGGGTGGGGTAGGCAGGCAGTATTAATATTGTGTCGTCCACGTACTGCATAACTGGATATTTGATCTGTTTGAAAGGATCATTAATGGATGCTTGTAATAGATCCACCACAAAAACAAGATGAGTGGTGATAGCGGGTTCCCCTGCTGGATCCCAAGTTTCAGACGAATTAACGTCCCGGGACGCCATTTAGTAGTATAGAGGATTTTCCAGAGGAGAAAATGCAATTGAACCATCGAAGCATTTATTGAGGAGAAAACAAATGCCGGAGGAGGTCGTTGGTGAGGTGGCCGAAGTAATCCTTGCCACTTGCCGCGACCTTCTTCGACATTCCATCAAGCACTTGGCGAGCGTTGCATGAGCACTGACAGAATCAACAGAAATATGAGGAATAGGGAAGTCCTTTGACGGACGTGGTCTTAACAAAGTCGGGGGTTTGGGGAAAAAGAAGAATAGTGCAACGTCACCCGAGTTTGGCTCGTGTACAAGTGGAAGCTCCATTCATCAGCAGCCATGGGGAAGAGCAAATGAGCAAGATGTCTCATGCCACCCCAGTGACGGGGACGCTTGAGGTGGAGGGAGCGGCCAACCTGATGGTGATGAGCAAGGAAGGGGCGAGAGAGGAATATATGGCAATCATTGCCTATTGCCCTGCCTAGCTGCCTCAACCTTGAAACTAGTGATTCGTGTTGGACTCGCCTCAGTGGTGACGACACCCCGTTGCTCGCTTCAACTCCATGGGGATCCAGTGCTACTGCGCAAAGGCGAAGTGCACCACTGGATCCTTTTCACTGGCCTCCGGCGATGGTTGGGTTCACTGATACGTCCATTTTGCATCATGCTTTTATATTGATATTTATTGCATTATGGGCAGTTATTACACATTATGTCACAATACTTATGCCTTTTCTCTCTTATTTTACAAGGTTTACAAGAAGAGGGAGAATGCCGACAGCTGGAATTCTGGGCTGGAAAAGGAGCAAATATTAGAGACCTATTATGCACAACTCCAAAAGTCCTGAAACTCCACGAAAGTCAGTTTTGGAATATATTAAAAATATTGGGCGAAGAAAGCACCAGAGGGGGGCCACCCACTGTCCACGAGGGTGGAGAGCGCGCCCTACCCCCTGGGCGCACCCCCTACCTCGTGGGCCACCTGGAAGCCCCCCGATGCCCATCTTCTTGTATAAGGTGTCTTTTGCCTTGAAAAAAATAAGAAGGAAGCTTTCAGGATGAAGCGCCGCCGTCTCGAGGCGGAACCAATCTAGGGCTCCGGCGGAGCTGTTCTACCGGGGAAACATCCCTCCGGGAGGGGGAAATCATCACCATCGATCCTCTCAGTGGGAGGGGGTCAATCTCCATCAACATCTTCACCAGCACCATCTCATCTCAAACCCTAGTTCATCTCTTATATCCGATCTTTGTCTCGAAACCTCATATTGGTACCTGTGGGTTGCTAATAGTGTTGGTGGAATATCATATGTTCAGATCCTTGATGCATATTAATACCCCTCTGATTATGAACATGAATATGATTTGTGAGTAGTTACGTTTGTTCCTGAGGACATGGGAGAAGTCTTGTTATAAGTAGTCATGTGAATTTGGTATTCGTTCGATATTTTGATGAGATGTATGTTGTCTTTCCTCTAGTGGTGTTATGTGAATGTCGACTACATGACACTTCACCATTATTTGGGCCTATGGGAAGGCATTGGGAAGTAATAAGTAGATGATGGGTTGCTAGAGTGACGGAAGCTTAAACCCTAGTCTATGCGTTGCTTCGTAAGGGGTTGATTTGGATCCACATGTTTCATGCTATGGTTAGGTTTACCTTAATTCTTCTTTCGTAGTTGCGGATGCTTGCGAGAGGGGTTAATCATAAGTGGGATGCTTGTCCAAGGAAGGGCAGTACCCAAGCACCGGTCCACCCACATATCAAATTATCAAAGTAACGAACGCGAATCATATGAGCATGATGAAAACTAGCTTGACGATAATTCCCATGTGTCCTCGGGAGCGTTTTCCTTTATATAAGAGTTTGACCAGGCTTGTCCTTTGCTACAAAAAGGATTGGCCACCTTGCTGCACCTTGTTTACTTTTGTTACTTGTTACCCGTTACGAATTACCTTATCATAAAACTATCTGTTACCGATAATTTCAGTGCTTGCAGAGAATACCTTACTGAAAACCGCTTGCCATTTCCTTCTGCTCCTCGTTGGGTTCGACACTCTTACTTATCGAAAGGACGACGATAGATCCCCTATACTTGTGGGTCATCAAGACTCTTTTCTGGCGCCATTGCTGGGGAGTGAAGCGCCTTTGGTAGGTGGCATTTGGTAAGGAAAAATTTATATAGTGTGCTGAAATTTACTGTCACTTGTTAGTATGGAAAATAATCCTTTGAGGGGCTTGTTCGCGGTATCTTCACCCGACCAGTAGAGCAAAGAGTTGCTCCTCAGCCTACTGAACCTATTGAAAATGTTTACTTTGAAATTCCTTCGGGTATGATAGAGAAACTGCTAGCTAATCCTTTTACAGGAGATGGAACGTTACATCCTGATATGCACCTAATCTATGTGGATGAAGTTTGTGGACTATTTAAGCTTGCAGGTATGCCCGAGGATGTTATCATGAAGATGTTCTTCCCTTTATCTTTGAAGGAAAAGGCATTGACATGGTTTAGGCTATGTGATGATATTGGATCATGGAACTACAACCGATTGAAATTGGAATTTCATCAGAAGTTTTATCCTATGCATCTGGTTCATCTTTATCGTAATTATATATATAATTTTTGGCCTCGCGAGGAGAAAGTATCACTCAAGCTTGGGGGAGGCTTAAGTCAATGTTATATTCATGCCCCAATCATGAGCTCTCAAGAGAAATTATTATTCAAAAAATTTATGCTCGGCTTTCTCTCAATAATCGCTCCATGCTCGATACTTCTTGTATTGGTTCTTTTATGATGAAGACTATTGAATTCAGATGGGATTTATTGGAAAGAATTAAACACAACTCTGAAGATTGGGAACTCGACGAAGGTAAGGAGTCAGGTATAACACCTAAGTTTGATTGTGTTAAATCTTTGATGGATACCGATGTTTTTCTTGAATTTAGCACTAAATATGGACTTGACTCTGAGATAGTAGCTTCTTTCTGTGAATCATTTGCTACTCATGTTGATCTCCCTAAGGAGAAGTGGTTTAAATATCATCCTCCCATTGAAGTGAAAGTAGTTGAACCTATTAAAGTTGAAGAAAAGACTATCACTTATAATGTTGATCCTATTGTTCCTACCGCTTATATTGAGAAACCACCTTTCCCTGTTAGAATAAAGGATCATGCTAAAGCTTCAACTATGGTTCGTAAGAGTAATGCTAGAACATCTACACCCTCTGAGCAAATTAAAGTTGAGCCTAGTATTGCTATGGTTAAGGATCTCTTGGTCGATAATATTGATGGGCATGTTATTTACTTCTGTAATGAAGCTGCTAGAATTGCTAGACCTGATACTAAAAATAAACATAGACCTGTTGTAGGCATGCATGTTGTTTCTGTTAAAATAGGAGATTATTGCTATCATGACTTATGTGATATGGGTGCTAGTGCGAGTGCAATACCTCATTCCTTATACAAAGAAATTATGCATGATATTGCACCTGCTGAGATAAAAGATATTGATGTTACAATTAAGCTTGCCAATATAGATACTATTTCACCAGTTGGGATTGTTAGAGATGTTGAAGTCTTGTGTGGGAAAGTTAAATATCCTAATGTTTTTCTTGTTCTTGGTTCCCCACAAGATGACTTTTGCCCCATTATATTTGGTAGACCCTTCTTGAATACTGTTAATGCTAGGATAGATTGCAAAAAGGATATTGTTACTATTGGTTTAGGGGACATGTCTCATGATTTTAATTTTGCTAAATTTTGTAGACAACCCCATGATAAAGAATTGCCTAGTAAAGATGAAATTATTGGTCTTGCTTCTATTGCCATGCCTCCTAATGATCCTTTAGAACAATATTTGCTAGACCATGAAAATGATATGTTTATGAATGAAAGAAGGGAAATAGATGAAGTATTCTTTAAATAGGGACCTATTTTGAAACACAACTTGCCTGTTGAAATTCTAGGGGATCCTCCTCCACCCAAGGGTGATCCCGTGTTTGAGCTTAAACCATTACCTCATACCCTTAAATATGCTTATCTTGATGAAAAGAAGATATATCCTGTTATTATTAGTGCTAACCTTTCAGATCAGGAAGAAGAGAAATTATTGAAAACTCTAAAGAAGCACCGTGCTGCTATTAGATATACTCTTGATGATCTTAAGGGCATTAGTCCCACTCTATGCCGGCACAAAATAAAATTGGAGAAAGACGCTAAACCGGTTGTTGATCACCAACGACGGTTAAATCCTAAGATGAAAGAAGTGGTAAGAAATGAAATACTAAAGCTTCTGGAGGCAGGTATAATTTATCCTGTTGCTGATAGTCAGTGGGTAAGTCCTGTCCATTGTGTCCCTAAGAAGGGAGGTATTACTGTTGTTCCTAATGATAAAGATGAATTGATCCCACAAAGAATTGTCTCAGGTTATAGAATGGTAATTGATTTCCACAAATTAAATAAAGCTACTAAAAAGGATCATTACCCTTTACCTTTTATAGATCAAATGCTAGAAAGATTATCTAAACATACACATTTTTGCTTTCTAGACGGTTATTCTGGTTTCTCGCAAATACCTGTGTCAAAAGAGGATCAGGAAAAGACCACTTTTACTTGCCCTTTTGGTACCTTTGCTTATAGACGTATGCCTTTTGGTTTATGTAATGCACCTGCTACCTTTCAAAGATGTATGACTGCTATATTCTCTGACTTTTGTGAAAAGATTGTTGAGGTTTTCATGGATGATTTCTCCTTGTATGGAACTTCTTTTGATGATTGCTTAAGCAACCTTGATCGAGTTTTGCAGAGATGTGAAGAAACTAATCTTGTATTGAATTGGGAGAAGTGCCACTTTATGGTTAATGAAGGTATTGTCTTGGGGCATAAAATTTCTGAAAGAGGTATTGAAGTTGATAAAGCCAAAGCTGATGCTATTGAAAAGATGCCGTGTCTTAAGGACATCAAAGGTATAAGAAGTTTCCTTGGTCATGCCGGTTTTTATAGGAGGTTCATTAAAGACTTCTCTAAAATTTCTAGGCCTCTGACTAATCTCTTACAAAAAGATGTTCCTTTTGTCTTTGATGATGATTGTGTAGAAGCATTTGAAATACTTAAGAAAGCCTTGATTTCTGCACCTATTGTTCAGCCACCTGATTGGAATTTACCCTTTGAAATTATGTGTGATGCTGTAGGTGCTGTTCTAGGACAAAGAGTCGATAAGAAATTAAATGTTATCCAATATGCTAGTAAAACTCTAGACAGTGCCCAAAGAAATTATGCTACTACTGAAAAGGAATTTTTGGAAGTTGTATTTGCTTGTGATAAGTTCAGACCTTATATTGTTGATTCTAAAGTAACTGTTCACACTGATCATGTTGCTAGTAAATATCTTATGAAAAAGAAATATGCCAAACCTAGACTTATTAGATGGGTTCTCTTGCTACAAGAATTTGATTTGCATATTATTGATAGAAAGGGAGCTGAGAACCCCGTTGCAGACAACTTGTCTAGGTTAGAGAATGTTCTTGATGACCCACTACCTATTGATGATAGCTTCCCTGATGAACAATTAGTTGTCATAAATGCTTCTCGTACTGCTCCATGGTATGCTGATTATGCTAATTACATTGTTGCTAAATTTATACCACCTAGTTTCACATACCAGCAAAAGAAAAAGTTTTTCTATGATTTAAGACATTACTTCTGGGATGACCCACACCTTTATAAAGGAGTAGATGGTGTTATTAGACGTTGTGTACCTGAGCATGAACATGAACAGATCCTACGCAAGTGTCACTCCGAGGCTTATGGAGGACACCATGCTGGAGATAGAACTGCGCATAAGGTATTGCAATCCGGTTTTTATTGGCCTACTCTTTTTAAAGATGCCCGTAAATTTGTCTTGTCTTGTGATGAATGTCAAAGAATTGGTAATATTAGTAGACGTCAAGAAATGCCTATGAACTATTCACTTGTTATTGAACCATTTGATGTTTGGGGCTTTGATTATATGGGACCGTTTCCTTCTTCTAACGGGTATACACATATTTTAGTTGTTGTTGATGAAGTTACTGAGTGAGTAGAAGCTATTCCAACTAGTAGTGCTGATCATAACACCTCTATTAAGATGCTTAAAGAAGTTATTTTTTCGAGGTTTGGAGTCCCTAGATACTTAATGACTGATGGTGGTTCACATTTTATTCATGGTGCTTTTCGTAAAATGCTTGCTAAGTATGATGTTAATCATAGAATTGCATCTCCATACCACCCACAATCTAGTGGTCAAGTAGAACTAAGTAATAGAGAAATTAAATAATTTTGCAAAAGACTGTTAATAGATCTAGAAAGAATTGGTCCAAGAAACTTAATGATGCATTATGGGCCTATAGAACTGCATATAAAAATCCTATGGGTATGTCTCCATATAAAATGGTTTATGGAAAAGCATGTCACTTACCTCTCGAACTAGAACATAAGGCATATTGGGCCATTAAAGAGCTCAATTACGATTTCAAACTTGCCGGTGAGAAGAGACTATTTGACATTAGCTTACTTGATGAGTGGAGAACCCAGGCCTATGAGAATGCCAAACTGTTTAAAGAAAAAGTTAAAAGATGGCATGACAAAAGGATACAAAAGCGTAAGTTTAATGTAGGTGATTATGTTTTGTTATACAACTCTCGTTTAAGATTTTTTGCAGGAAAACTTCTCTCTAAATGGGAAGGTCCTTACGTTATCGAGGAGGTCTATTGTTCCGGTGCCATAAAATCAACAACTTCGAAGGCACAAATCCGAAGGTGGGTCCGAAACCAACCCTAACTCTTGTTTCCCCACACATACGGACTCTAAAAACAGCCTATACTCAAGTATTTCGAAATTACTTGGGCGTGGCCCAATAATAAGGTGACATAGCACCTAGAATAGCCACTAGACGAAATTTATGAAGTGGCATCTTGTATATTTTGTCCTTGCCATGTCATTCGCTTGTGTGTTGCACTTTTCCATGTCATCATGTGCATTTCATCTGCATATTATTCAAAACATGCATCTGTCCGGGTCTCCCAGTTCTCTCTATTGTCCGTTCTGGCCCCAAACACACTCGCACGCGCCCCGACACCTCCGAAATATTATTTTATAAGTGGCAGAAAAATGTTCTCGGAATGGGTTGAATGTTGGTGTGCGGTCTTATTATAGAGTAGGTAGACCACCTGCCAAATTTCGTCGCATTCGGAGTCCGTTTGACAGCCCAATCGTTAAACATATAGCGGCACCGTTGTCGGTCTAACGTCGGACGTTTCAGCCTGCAAAATGCTGTGCTGGGCCTCTCTTTGTCTTCTCTCGTCTCAGCCTGAGACCCCTCCTACACAGCCACAATCAGCCCACTAACCCACCTATACCCTCCCTCCACTTTGGACCGTCCGATCGAGATCAAACTGTCTGAAAACGGACTAAATCCCCCTAACCTAGACACTCACTAACCCCCCTAACCTGCCATTTTGGCCTAACCCTAGCCCTCCTCAAAATCCGCACCGCTACTAGCTTCCTCCACTCCACAACCGCCACCTAACACCTCAGTCGCAGGCCCGCGTGGCCCGGATCTGCCCCTCCGGGCCCGAAGCGCCGCCCCGCCGCCCGTGACCCGTGCCCCTGGAGCCCCACGCTGCTCCGCTCGCTGACCCGAGGAGAGGAGCTCCCCGAGCATCTCCCGTGCGCCGCTCCGTCCGCCCGTAACCTCCCCGCCGGTCGGAGCTCGCTGGAGACGAATCCCGTGCCGCTGGAGTTTGCCGAGCCCCTAACCAGGCCCGTGCCCTCGTGCCCTTTGCTCCTCCCCTTCCCTTGTCTTTCCCTGTCTCCTCTAACCGTCGTCGCTCCGCTTGTGCAGCTCGCCGCCATCGACCCGAGCCGCCGCCGCCCCAACTCTGGCCAGATCCGGCGAGATCCGGGCCGGGGATCTCCTTCCCGGCCTCCTCCGTCTGCGCCCCGGTGCCAATCCGCCGCCGCTGCCCCTGCCATGTCCTTGCTCGATCTCCTGATCGAGGAGGAAGACGACCAGCTCAGCTGGCATCCTGGGCCTTGGCCCATGGCTGAGCCCCCAGCCCTCCTCCTCTGTTGGCCCAGTGTGCTTTGATTCTATTTTTTTAACCTGTGCGAATTTTACTAAGTCTTTCTGCAAAACTTCATGTTTGCATGTTTGTGTGATTATAATTTTGTGCATGTTCATCCGTTTGGGGTGTATAATATATCAAGATGTTCAGCACAGAGTGCTCTTCATGTTGGTTGCTGTTTCATTCATGTTAGGATGCATCTACATGTACTAATCTTCATTACAAAAGTGCATGGTGCTGTTAACGGCTGAAAACGGATATAACCTGTCATTTTGTCATTTTCATATCTTCTTGTGTGATTTTCTTCTGAGCAACATGCCAACATGTTTTAGGAGCATAATCATGCCATATTTGCAGTGGTGTAATCCATTTATCATGATATGCACTGTGGGGACTAGCACAATCTTGCAAATTGGGCTACTCGATGTTTCTGTTTTCAAGGACTTGGTAAATTCTGCCAAGTCTGTAACTATTATATTGTGATGCCATGTTTGCTTGATGCTACCTAAAATCTATGCATATTTGGGAGATGTCCAGTGAGCATGTTTTGAAGATCGTGTTATGCTCTATCCACCCATGCCGTTTTTTGCAATTATAATCTATTGTAGTTTGTTCTTTTCGTGCCCTCAATTTTCTTGAAAATATAACTGTTAGCATGCTCAGTTTTCACTAAGTCTGTTATATCATCCTGCCATGTTCACTTGAAGCTATCATCAAATCTGTTGCTCCAATGATCATGCTAATTAATGATGTTTTGTTAAGGGTGCCTGTTACATGCTTGCCATGCTCTTTAATGCCATGAATAGTCCATGTAGCATATAATTTTGCTGTGTCAAAGTATGCATCATGAATCTGCTTTCAGCCTTACTCTGTTTTTTACCAAGTCTGAGAATCTGTTATGACTTGCTTACTTATCTTGATGAATGCCATTGATCTAGAGGTTATATGGATATGCTTAGTGATAATATTTTTCCATGAATAACCTTTAATTTAGTTCCATGCTTTTGGTTGCTATGATCTTGCAATCTAGCATCATTGTTTCATGCCTCCAACATGTCAACATGTTATTTGTGCTCACATGTATGCCCTGTTTTTCACTAAGTCATAATTTGTGTTATGAAGTGGCTTGTTGCATTGATCATGTTGGTTTAATCTCGATGCCTATGAACCTGAACCTTGATGTTATTTTAAGCATGTTAACTGTTCTCCAAGTGCATGTCATGGTGGTGTCAATCTTGTTCCTGTAGCATGTTGTTTTGATGCTTGCAATATGCCTGGTTGCTGTTTTGGACAGCTTGTCCTTTAAACTTGTTTCTTGTGTATGTGTTGGACCGTTGCTCCGTTTTCATCATGTTCTATAAGAAATTTTCTTGGTTTTGCATGTAGTTTCATCATGACATGTTGCACCCTTGATTTGAGTATATGTGCTTGATGTTTGAATGCATTTTGCATCAATGCCATGTTTAACTTGTTTTGCTCATACTACTAGGGAAAAGCCTAGCAGTAGCATGGGTTAAATGCTTAGCAGTAGCACGGCCGCGCTACTGATATGGTGCTACAGCTAACGCTTATCAGTAGCGCGGTTTGACCCGCGCTACTGCTATCTAGGATAGCAGCAGCGCTCGTCTCCAACACACGCTGCTGATAATAGTTGTAGCGCCCTGGTACAAAGATCACTACAGCTAAGGCATCGCTGCTGCTAAAGCCATACCCTGCGCTACTGTGATTAGTTTCTGAATTTTTTTCCTGCTCCATATTTTGTGCTGCTGAATTTTGTTTAGGGCTTTATACAATAATCTCTAGCATATCATACACATACAAACGTAGTCATAGCATATACATACAAATAGTCTCATCAAATCATGTCATCATCATAATCATCCAACACAAAGTGTTCTCTCGTCATCATCTTGAAAATAGCGATAGAAGTCTTGAATACTTGCACTAAATCATCATCCATCTAAACAATGATATACGTGAGAAGAGCTATCACTATGAGTGATAGCGGATCTATGCAATGCATGAGGCGGCGGTTATGAGTCCTCTCTCGCGCTAGCGTGAACCTCAAGTAACTAGCTTTTGCTTCTTGTCTGCTTTTGAAGCCTTTATGGCTAGCGCCCGAGACCCCCTCCACTTGCGCCTGACACTCAGGCCACTCATCGTACACTCCCGGAACCTTTCTTTTGTACACGACATAGCACTGCTTCTTCGCCATCAAGAATCGAGGTACCTGTTAGAGATGCATCTTCATCAAGAGAATATACAATCATATATGCAACAAACGAGAAACACGATAAAGAAAGGGTTAGCAACTAGATGCAACATATAGTAAACATACAAATTATGAACGCAGTTTCATCGTACAAAAACTAATTAACTAGAGGTACGCAGGTCATCGTACCCAAACTAAAAACGTAGCGTTACACAAGTTTGGCAGAGACCATGGACATCACAAAGTTTCATCGCTACAGAAAGTATACAAGTTCAACCGACACATATCATCATCATCGGCATCGTAAATCACTAGAAGTTCCATCCTTCCATATCATCGAGGATGGACCCTAGCTTCTTGAACGGCGTGAGGTCCTGACGTTGCATGCCAATGCAAGTTTGAATGTCAGCTCGGGATATAGGGCCGTGGTGGAACATCCCCTTCTCATCAATGACTTCTTTCATGATGATCGTCGCATTGTCGCTCTGGATGCGAAAGAAGTCATCTCTAAGTTTATAATCCGCTTCTCCATGAGATTCTACCCACTTGCAGATATGATCATCGTTTCTACTTGTCATGCGAAGCTTTTGGTGATTCGTTCTGAACTCCATCATGAGATGGAGGAGGTTGAATCCATTGTTCTTGCTTGGGTTTGGACATGGATGCAGCAGAAGTTAGTTTTATGCAAGAAACCCGTCTTCTTGTTCCTTTGTTTCCTGATCTGCAGGGGGCCACCCCTCAAGCTTAAGCCTTGGAGAGCATCATCTAGAATATTCATTATGTGGGTGTAGTCCTTCTTCTCGTAGTTTCTGGTAGGGTCAAAACACACGGTGTGGGAGACTCGCGGGTAAATAACGATAAGGACGGCGTGCCCGCTGCTGTGGGCAAAAAAACACCTCAAATTATTCTCCATATGAGCGAGAAGGAATGATTGAAATGTATGAAAAGGTTGTCCGGCACTGACTTACTTTGGATGATAAGGCAGGAGGACAATTTCCTGGTCCATATTCCATACCATGAAGTTTTCGAGGTACTCCCTAATAGTTTTACGCTCAAAGTCGCCGAGACTCAAGGACTCGTGCATGTAGTATGGATCCGCCACACAGATTTGTGAGACTTCTTCTATCTTCATGACAGAGCTCATATGTAGCACAAAAAGGCAGACGATTGTAAAATCGAGCCACCTTGTTAGAAACATCTCGAAGATATGGTCAACCCGCAGGAAGAACACCTCCGCGGGCCGTGCGTCGACGTAGCACTTCCCCTCAGGCACACGAGCCACATATGTTGGATATCCTGGATCCTTCGAGGCTAGTAGGCTTTTCTCAGTCGACAGCACATGGTCGTGCTAGTGCCTCGAGCGGTTTTGGCGGTAGCATCGGCTCGCCCGTGACATGGAAAATGGCCGCACCTTTGACGGGTACACGCTCTTGAAAATCCGTCGTGCGGCTGCTATGTGCACTAGCTTGTTTGTAGGTAGCTGAGCCTATCTTCCTCGGTCTCTTCCTCTCCTTTTTCTTGGGCTGAACTTCCAGACCCTTCCTTAACCCCTGCCCAGTGTTGTCGGGCTAAGCACTGTACGACCCCCGGCTAGTTGAGCCTGTGTTGAGGCGGCATCTTCAGGCATGTCCTGTGAGGATTGCATGAAGAGAGACTACTTGCAATCCCTGCTAGGACGTTCCTGCCTGGGAAGATCATCCATATCCTCATCAGCATGCTGATAGCTCGAGTTGTCATATGGATGACTCATCATATCTAAGTCACCGTCATAAGCGCCTGTATTGAGGAAACTCATTGGGTCCTCCTCCATCTCATCATCCATTATTTGTTCTACGGGGGCGATTACATCAGCCACTATTGGACCCCCTTCATCACGGCGTCCACTGCTCTCACCCGGCACTACAGGCGCTGGTAATTGCGTAGGCGGGGTGGTGGTATCCATACCTGCTTGTTGATGTGTGGTTATTGGTGTGGTCTCGGCCGGCTCCAGATAAAGAAGATTCTTCGGCCATAGCAGCACCCAACCCTTGCAGCTTCCAATCCGTAGCGGGGTCTCGTCGTCCTCCCCCCCCCCTAGTCGTACTGGAGGAGGCAAATCCTCGGGCCCCGATTGCACACTCGACAAGGTAACCCTAAAGTTCCCACGGGGCATCGGCTGGTCGTGGAACATGAGTTCCAAGGGCTTCGTTATCACCCCCTTTCCCACATCCACCTTCTGTCCTTTGATCAAGTAGAGTACGATGCACGGGGTTTCGTCGGCCTGCAAACACATGTCTGCGGCGTAAAACATCCGAAAGGCAACAAAAATGGAATATTCTAGATGTATGTTGGTGCGACATGTAATTATCGTGAGGGCGTCGAGCTCAGCCAAAGACGAAGGCCCGCCTAGCACGCCAGAGACTGAGGACGGGCTGCTATGAGCAGGCCCGGCTGCGTGAGCAGGTGATTGTGCGGTGGTGTTGTTCATCGAGTTTCTCCTGATATATGTGGACATGGTGAAATCATCTACCATCTTGTCTGGATTTTCCTTCGTCCAGTTGATGATAGCCGGGATCAAGTTAGTAGCGAAATCATTTCTGCAGGCAGCTGCATCGACTGCATGCTGTAGCAACTCATTTTTCTCCTCGGTTGTTTTTTTCGCGTCCTCAGCTGCTTTTTTCTCGAATGCAAGCTTCACCTTCTCGTCGATGTCCGCCTGACTAAACTTCTTTTTCTGCTTCTTGGCCTCCGGGCCCTCGTTGTAAAACACCTTCCATGTGGCGTTGTCTCCGGCGCCGTGCACACGTCCATATTGCGGCCGCTGGCCCAAAGGGAGTCCCTTAAGTGTGTTCAAGGCCCGGTTGAGAGGGGTGTCCCACTTGGGCCTCATCGGTGAAGTAGGGCTTTCGGCTGCAAGCTGGTGTTCCTTCTCCTGCAGAAGGAATGTGAATCGTTTACGAATGTGTAGTCAACTTGATCAGGAGCAAAATGTAAGGTGGTAAAAGAATAATTACCAGTATTCTAATCAATTTCCTCGTGATCTGGTCCATGTAAAAAACCTTCTTTTCTTTGTCCCACTTGTAGCATGCCCTGATAAAGTGACGCTCCAAGGGGTTAGTGAACTTCTCGAAGGGGTCTGGGAGACCCGCGGCTTCACGTTCCGTGTCCTCCTTATCCCATATGGACCTTTCGCCAAGGTAGCCACGGCTTCCGAGGCGATGCTTCCCCGTGTTCCTTTGCTAAAGACACTTGAATTTCGCAGCCTTAGCCTTGGCTGCCTCGGTAGCGCAAGTGTCCTTGAACTTTTTGAACTCCTCTTCCGTAAGTGTCGGATTTTCCTCCATAATCTTGGACAGTGGTTCCTCAGCCTCAATAGCTCGTTTCACCCTCCCTTTCCAAGAGGCCAAATCATTGTTGAACATGCCCATGGCGTGATTGTTAATCTTTTTCATCTTTGGATCATCCCACGGTTGTTCTATGCTATCATCCCGGTCGGGGGACTTGAATCTCTTGTGCAACTTCGTCAGGAGCAACTGCCTCAAATTTTGTTTACTCCTTAAGTCATCGTGGTTGATGCTCGCGCATTCCCGTAGGATGCATCCTACTTGGTTCCCATAGCACTTCCCAGGTTCTTCTGGCTCTAATGGCTCAAACTTGCCAGGGGCCATCTTTGTGATCACCAGTCGTCCGATGCCGAGTTTGTTAGGTTTCCGTATCCTCTGTTTCTTCTTTTCGGTAGCGGCATCGGCGCCGGTACCTTCCCCGCCGGTAACTTCACCCCCGGTCTCGGTGCCGCCATTGGTGCCGGCGCCGTCGTTGTCGATGTCGGCGTCAGTACCATCATTGAGGCCGACCTGCAAACCTTGACAGTGCTTAGCAGACAAAAAGTCGAGGTACTATTGTTCACCCTCATAATCCATCTCGTTCGCATCGTGGTTAGAAGGCCTGGTTTCTTCGTTGTTCGACATGTTTCATATGATTAAGTCTCCTTGTTTAATTCTAAAACTATGAAAAAAAGAGAAATGACATAAAAAATATCTATGTTTGCCGGAATGCCATTTCCTAGAAAATCTCGACACTCGATATGCCTACTTTCTAGCACAAGTCATGCCAAAATTCACAGAAAATTTCGGCATGACCTTTGCTATTTGAAACTAAATTCAGCCTGCCTAAATCTGAAACTAAAAAAATTGCTTTAACTAGGGTTCATACTAATTCTGTTTTTTAATAACAACAATTTTTTAAACTAAAAATTTTAAATAGCAACTGTTGCTTTAACTAATCTATCCTAGGTTTCATACTAATTCTAATTAATTAACTAGCACTATAAAATATAAATAGCAACAATTGCTTAAACTAAAAAATGCAAGAAACTAACTAGGGTTCATAGTAACTAGGGTTCAAATTGCACATAGGGTTCATAATATAGCCAAATTAACCTACTAGTTTGATACCTAGCTAAATTTGTAACTAAATAGATAACCTAATTAACCTACTACCCTAACTAAAACCTAACTGAATTAACCGAAGAACCCTAGCTAGCAGAGAGAGGAGGAGTGGTGGAGGGCTTACAGAGGGTGCAGGGGCGAGGAGGTAGGCCCGACGACGACTGAGGTTGGGAGGTTGGGGGCGAGGGCGAGGTCGCCGGGGTCTGGGGGTCGGGGGCGAGCGCCGGGGTCGGGGGCGAGGGCGAGGTCGCCATGGTCAGGGGATCAGGGGCGAGTGCCGGGGGTGAGCGTAGTGGCGCGGCGAGGGCAGGGCTCCGGTGGCGACGAGGGGGGAAGAAAGAGTGGGGATTTGGGGGAAGAAGCAGAGGCGGGGAGAAGCAGAGAGTGGGGATTTGGGGGGTTAAGTCAACATAGCAGTAGCGTGTTCCGGCAAAACGCGCTATAGCTAACTTAGCTATAGCACGTTTAGCCAAAAAGCGCTACTGCTATCAAAGGTAGCTATAGCGTGTTTCTCCAGACGACGCTACTGCTAGTTTGACTAGCTATAGCTCTTTTTTAGAAAAGCGCTACTGCTATAACTAGTACCTATAGCGGTTTTCCTGTTTGTTTCTTCTATTTTCTTTTCCTTTATTTTCTCTCCCTTTTCTTTTCTTCTTTTTCTTTTCTTTTCTTTTCCTTTTTTCCGAGAGCAGGAACGAAGGGAAGGTGATACAATGTATATAACTAAGGCAATATATATTGCATCATTTGACAGTTAAGTATGGATACAAAATAGGAACATATATATTACATCATTTGACCCATGCATAACGGTTAAGTGTGTACACAAAATAGGAACATATATATTACATCATTTGACCGATAATGGTTCCTCAGTGTCGACGTTTTCGTTTTTGAGTGAGCTTCTTTCCCTTCTTGTTTGTTGAAGAATAATTGAGCCCCCCACTGTGACTTTTCCTTTTCCATGGATTACGATCTTTCTTAGGTAATGTAGTATTGATTCTTCTTTTGACGTATACTTCATCGTCATCGTCATCTTCCCTCATTGGGTTGCCGTACTGGTCGTAGTCTTCCTTGTTGCCGACTCCATCCATACCAATGACGTTCCTTTTGCCTCTCCTCACGACAACACGGCTGGGATTGCACGGGTCGGTTATGAAGAAGCATTGTGTCACGTGCTTAGCATGTACCCATGGCTCGTTTTTTGCAATAGCGTTCACAGTAGCACTCTTGGTGTTGGGTATAGTCATGGTAGTGAAATACCGGTTTTCTCTTTCAACATTCTTAGCCCATTTGACACAGAACGTCGTCGCGTTGTGCAGTACAGAGTAGTCAAGCTCCCAGATCTCCTCGACCCTTCCGTAAAATCTCTAGGTTGTGTCGTTGTCGCTGCCGGTCATGCATTTCGTCGTCTCCCCTGAGTTCTGATCATCACTATCGATATCTTTGGCCTTCGTGTAGAACGTGTATCCATTGATATCGTATGCCTGATAGGTGACGAGGTTGGGTGAGGGGCCATGTGCTAAGGCGTATATGAGCAATCCGTCCTTAGAGCCCTCTTCCAGGGGATTAGCAATAATATGCTCTTTGAACGAATACAGGAAAGTGGAGTTGTGCTCTCTAGTAACTTCGGCGTCTGCCCTGCATACCCCCCGGTCACGATACTTCTTTGCGATAGTTTCTTTGTGCAGTGCCACGAAAGGATCTACCTGGTCTAGGTGTTGTAGCACTACCAAGTTTTTTCTGTCAAAGTCGTTGCGACGATCTGAGTAGGCCACATGCAGTATCCCGCGACCGTTGGAGTGACCTTCTCCTTCGAGCCTCCCATCGTGCTTGTTAACGGGCAAACCAACACTAGGCGGCTGGTCTGCGCCATATAGAAAATTCTCACAGAAAGAGATGCACTCTTGTGTCAGATAGCCCTGGACGATGCTTCCATCCGGATGGGACATGTTACGAATGAATCCTTTGATGATCCCATTCATCCTCTCAAATGGCATCATGTTGTGCAAGAATGACGGCCCTGAGTCTATTATGTCGTCCACAATATGGACACACAGATGCACCATGACGTAAAAGAACGCATGCGGGAAGTACATCTCAAGCTCATTTAGTATCACAACGATCTCTTCCTGTAGCCTTCGGAGCTGCTTCACACTGATCGACTTTCGAGAGATCACGTCGCAGAAGTTGCAGAGACCAATAAGCGTGTCACGGACGTGCTTGTCCATTATCCCTCTAAGGGCAACAAGTAGTATCTGCGTCATCATCACATGACAGTCATGGGACTTCATCCCGCTGAACCTTTTTCTTCTCGTGTCTAGATATCTGCTTATCTTGCCACCGTAACCGGAACTAACTTTGATTTCGGTAAGGCACTTGAAGAATTGATCGATCTAAGTCGGACTTAAGCTGAAGCAAGAAGGGGGCAATAATCCTCTTCCTATACTTTTTTGACCTTCTTCTCCCGTGCCTCTGTCTCCGTCTCTGTCTCCTCTGACTTTTTATGGGGCGACATGTGCAGATCTTCCCTGATTTTGAAATCTTGCAAGTCTTTTCTTGCCTTCGGCCCATCCTTGGTCTTATCCGGCATGTCCATCGGTGTTGCAAGCAAGCTCTCAAGGACATTCCTATAGATATGCATTTGATCAAGGCAATGAGGCGTGTCGAGTTTGTGCCAGTACTCCAAGTCCTAGAAAATAGACCTCGACTTCCGTACCTTCAGCAGCGGCTCCAGCGCCTTTTTCATCGTCTTTCTCGACGCGGGGCACTGTTCCAAATTTTTCAACAGCTCATCGATTTCGGCGCCGCTCCACTTACGTGGAGGTCCTCAATGCTCAGCCTCACCATTGGATAGATCTCCACGGGTCGTCCTTCTCGAGCCATCTTCGATGCCCCATGTACACGATTTTCCCAGACCCACCATCTTTCCATGACGTTAGCTGCTGAGACATCGTATCATCCATGCAACGTGCGGATCCGCAATATCCATGGCACACCTGGCCTGTGACATATATGTAACCGAGATAGTCATGCACCATCGTGATCAACACGACTCTCATATAGAAATACTCGCCTTTGCTGACGTCCTATGTCTTGCCCGGTGTTTTCCACAATGTGTCTAACTCCTCTTGAAGTAGCCCCAGATACAAATTAATATTATTTCCCGGTTGTTTCGGCCCTTGAATCAGCATGCTCATGTGTATGTACTTCGACTTCATGCACAACCAGGGGGGTTGTACATACATACAAACACGGGCCATGTGCTATGGGTGGTGTTCTGGTTGCCAAACGGATTCATGCCATCGGTACACGAGCCGAGCACAATGTTCCTTGCATCACATGCGAAATACCGATATTCGGCGTTGAACGCTCTCCACTGGCTTCCATCCATGACGTGTCTCAGCTTCGGATCATCTCCATCGTCGGGCTTCTTCCTCTCCTCGTGCCAGCGCCTGAGCTTTGCTTCCTTGGGATCTACGAAATACCACTGAAGACGAGGATTGATCGGTAAGTACCATACAACTTTCTGGGGAGATTTCTTCCCGGCCTTCTTGTATCGAGAAGCATTGCACACCGGACAACTTCTTTTTTCCGCGTGCTCCTTCCGATAAATTATGCAATCATTGATGCATGCATGGTATCTAACGTGCGGCAGATCAAGAGGGCACACGATCTTCTTGGCCTCATCCACACTAGTAGGACATAGATTCCCCGCGGGAAGAACATCCTTTAGGTACTTGAAATGCTCATCGAGGCTATTGTCCGTACATTTGTTTTTAGACTTCATCTTCACGAGTTCGAGCAAGAAACTCAAGCGGGCCACCTCAGGATTGCAACCGTGATACAATGGAGTGTTCGAGTCTACCACCAGTTGCTGCAGCTTGGCCTCCTCTCTAGAAGCAGCTCTCTCAGTACTCGTCTCCTTGCGAAGCAGTGCTTGAACACAAGGGTCCCGCATGATTGAACTTAGTACCGACAAATTCTGCGGCGTGGAGTCCACGCTCTCTCCGCCACCATGTCTGGCCCCTTCTCAGTCGCCATGTCCGGTCCCTTCTCCGCGGCCATGTCCGGCCTCTTCCCTGCCGCCATGTCCGGCCCCTTCTATGCCGCCATTATCGACCATCTCTTCGTCTTGCCCCGTGTCATCATTGCCTGCCGCATCGGCATCCTCAACATCATCATCCTCATCTTCAATTATCCACCGAGTATAGCCACCCATGAAACAGTCATGAGCAGGTGCGCTTCGACACGACCATCGTCATAGTGGTCGATCCAAACTCGTCCTTTGCATCTTCGACACGGACATAAAACCTGTGTGAGGTTATTTTCTTTCATGTCCTACACCGCCGACTGCAACCACCTGTCCACCATCGTTCCACTGACCATCATGAACGCCTGCACGGTAATAATAAAAATGCATGCATGCATCAAAGTCATACAAAAATTCGGCATGACCTTCCCTGAAAATAGGACATATAGAGTTTTCCCGGAATTCGCCGAAACGGAAATAAATCGACATTTTGACAAAACATAGGCAACGCACAAGCACAATTCGGCGTCAACTCATGCCACACACACAATTTCCATCATATCGCCTGATTATGTCATATCGCACACACATACACTTATTTCCATTCCTATAAAAGCATATATTTTTAATCACCTATCTCGAGATTGAGCACGGTGAGATGATGATGTAGTTAGGGAGATCAAAAGTGGACAAAGTTTTTCTTGACAAGGTTAGATCTAGTTAGGGGGTACATAGGTCACTTCACTAAACGCTACTCTACCTAGCTAGCTAGTTTGGGAGGAGACAAGTTCAACTAGTGGAGGGGGAAGGAAAAAGAGAAAGGAGATGCATTAATGGAGGTGGTGTAGTTAGCAAGGAGTAATAAAGAGAGAGAAAGGTAGGTAGAAGAAGGAGAGTAATGGGGGGAGAAGTAGTGAAAAAGAAGCAAAGTGAGGGAGAGAGGAGGTGGGAGCTAGGGGAAAGTGAGGAAGAGAGGATGGGGGAGGGGGAGGAAAAAGGTGGTATGGCTGCGGCTTAGCAGTAGCGCTGGGCGTACACGCGCTACTGCTAATAAGATAGCAGCAGCGCGCTTTTGGCACACGTGCTACTGCTAAGCGGGGCCTGCCATGTGGCCAGTTTCAAAATTAGCAGTAGTGACCTACAAAAAAGCGCACTACTACTATTACTTTAGCAGTAGCGCGGTTAGCGCGGGCGCGCTACTTCTAAACCTAGGGTGGTGGGAACGGTCGGTCAATTTTAGTAGCAGCGTGGTCCTACCGAGCCGCGCTACTACTAAGTTGGTAGCAGTAGCGCCTGTTTTGGGCCCGCGCTACTGCTAATTAGCAGTAGCGCCTCTTCCTGAGCCGCGCTGCTGCTAAGATTCCATGTATAAGGTTTTCCCTAGTAGTGTCATATCTTCTAGGCCGTTGCTCCGAATTAAACGAACCTTATATGTAACTTGACTAGAAAGACGTGTAGATCATCGTGGTGCATATTAACTTGCTGTTTAACAACTTCAACATAATGTGTTATTCAGATCTGGACCAATTTCGAATTTGCATATGGGGAGTTTCCGGAATTGTTGTATGTTGAATTCCGGCCTCATTTAAACTTGCTTGAATGTGGGGTTCTTGTATGCATCATCTCTTGCCATGAGTAGCATCATGTAGCCTTGTCATGCATCGTACTTGGATGAGCATCATGCCATGTTATGTGTTGTGTGTTTACCGTGTTTTTTGCTTCTTTATAGTGTTGCTTCTTCTTCATAGTTCCGATAACATTGCAATTGTGAGGATTCGTTCAACTACGTGGGTTCTTCTACTTCATGGATTCGATCTTCTTCCTAGCGGGATTTCAGGCAAGATGACCGTCACCTTGGATCTCACTACTATCTTTGCTATGCTAGTTATCTCGATGCTATCGCTATGTCGCGCTACCTACCACTTGTTTACCAAGCCTCCCAAATTGCCATGATAAGCCTCTAACCTTTTCCACCATCCCAGCAAACCGTTGTTTGGCTATGTTACCGCTTTGCTCAGCCCCTCTTATAGTGTTGCTAGTTGCAGGTGTAGTTGTAGGTTGTTCTATGTTGGGACACGGATACCATGGATATCACAATATCTCTTATTTAATTAACTCATCTATATACTTGGTAAAGGGTGGAAGGCTCGGCCTTTTGCCTGGTGTTTTGTTCCACTCTTGCCGCCCTTGTTTCCGTCATACCGGTGTTATGTTCCTTGATTTTGCGTTCCTAACATGGTCGGGGTTTATGGGCCCCCCTTGACAGTTCGCTTTGAATAAAACTCTTGCATCAAGGCCCGTCATTGGTTTTACCATTTGCCTAATAACAACTAAAAACTTGCATCGGGACCTGCCGGCGCCCGAGGTCTCTTAATCAACCCCCCGGGCCAATGCTCCTCATGAGTGTTGGTCCAAACCGGGCGATGTTTGGTGCCCCCTGAGCAACCAGGGTCTCAGCCAACCCGACGTCTGGCCCATCTAGTGTGCCCTGAGAATGAGATACGTGCGACACCTATCAGGATTGTCGGTACATCGGGCGGTCTTCCTGGTTTTGTTTTACCATTGTCGAAATGTCTTGTGAACCGGGATTCCGATCTTGATCGGGTAGTTCCGGGAGGAGGATTTTCCTCCGTTGATCGTGAGAGCTTGTCATGGGATAAGTTGGGACACCCCTGCAGGGTTTGATCTTTCGAAAGCCGTGCCCGCGGTTATGTGGCAAATGGGAGTTTTTAATATCCGGTTGTAGAGAACTTGACACCAGATCCGGAATAAAATACACCAACCGCGTGTGTAACCGTGATTGTATCTTTTCGACGAAGTTCGGGAAGAGAACACGGTTGGGTCTTGTTTGAACGTAAGTAGTTCAGGGTCACTTCTTGATCATTACTAGTTTGTGATCGTTTGCATAGCTACTCACCTTACTCTTGTATTCATAAGTTAGCCACCATACAATGCTTAGTGCTGCTGCAACCTCACCACTTATCCATTCCATTCCCACTAAGCTTTGCTAGTCTTGATACCCATGGTAATGGGATTGTTGAGTCCTCGTGGCTCACAGATTACTACAACAATAGTTGTAGGTACACGTAATGCGATGATCTTGACGTGAGAGCGACGTTTACTTGTATTGGAGTTATTCTCCTACTTCTTCGATTGAGGGATAGGTTCCTGGTCGGCAGCCTGGGCTAGCATGGTGGATGTCGTTTGAGTTTCTTTTTGTGTTTCATCCGTAGACGGATGTTGTTCTCCTGTATGATGTAGTGATGTATTCTTGTGGCATTTGTATGCCCTTGCATGTATCCCCAGCTATTATGTAATGGTACAATGTAATGATATCCACCTTGCAAAAGTGTCTTCAATATGCGGCTCTATCCTAGGTGGGACCTTCGAGTTCCTCTCAGATAGGATCACATATTGGTCGTGACATAGCTAGATGGCTTCTTCTCTCTTTTGATCTTCAATACAATGTCGAGATCTATTTGATGTCACGACTTTTCGCGGTGTGTTTTTTGGGATCCGATGAATTGCGAGTTTATGATCAGTTCTCTCTATGAATATTATTTGAGTCTTCTCTAAACACTTTTATGCATGATCTTTATAGCCTCGTATTTCTTCTCTGAAACTTTGGTTTGGTTTGTCCAACTAGATTGATTTTTCTTGCAACGGGAAGAGGTGCTTTGTGATAGCTTCGATCTTGTCGTGATTATTCTCAGTGACAGAAGGAGACATGACTCGCATGTATTGTTGCCATTAAGGATAAAAAGATGGGGTCTATTCCTACATAAATAGATCTTGTCTACATCATCTCATCTTTCTTATTGCATTACTACATTTTTCCATAAACTTAATACACTACATGCATGTTGGATAGCAGTCGATGTGTGGAGTAATAGTAGTAGATGCAGGCAGGAGTCGGTCTACTAATCTTGGACGTGATGCCTATATACATGATCATTGTGTTGGATATCATCATAATTATTTTCTCTTCAATCAATTGACCAACAGTAATTTGTTTACCCACCGTATGCTATTTTCTCGAGAGAAGCCACTATTGAAATCTATGGTCCCGGGGTCTATTATCTATCATATTATTTTCAGATCTATTATTCCAAAAACCCATAAATAGCTTGTTGCACTTCTTCTTTATTTATTTTATTTTGTGTTTTTGTCAGATCTATTTATCAAATCTCGTACAATTTTATGTAACTCAACACCGAGGGGGGATTGACAAACCCTCTTACGCGTTGGGTTGCAAGTATTTGTTATTTGTGTGCAGGTGTTGTTTACATGGTGCTGCTTGGTTCTCCTACTAGATTGATAACCTTGGTTTCATAACTAAGGGAAATACTTACCATTGTTGTGTTGCATCATCCTCTCCTCTTCGGGAAAATACCAACGCAACTACAAGCAATCAGGAAGAATTTCTCGGGGAGACATCATCAACATCTATCAGGCACCCAATCACAAATCTCATCTCCTTGCAATTTAGTTTATTTGCCATTTTCCTCTCGTTTTCATCTCCCCCACTTGTAAAATGTTTTTGCAAAAACACAAAAATATTTGCCTCTTTATGTCCCTTCTTTTTGTTTGCCTTTTTCTTGTTCGATCTTTTGTTTGCGTATGATCTTGTTTGCGTAGTCACGATGTCTCAAGAAAATACCAAGTTGGGTGATTTTTCCAACACCAATAATAATGGTTTTATTAGTACTCCGATTGCTCCTCCCGCCGCTAGTGCAGAGTCTTATGGTATTAATGCCAATTTGTTGAATCTTGTTATGAAAGAGGATTTTCCGGTACTCCTAATGAGGATGTCGCGTCCCATCTAAACACTTCCGTAGAATTGTGTGATATGGAAAAGAAAAAAGATGTGGACAATGATATTGTGAAACTAAAATTATTTCCTTTCTCTTTGCAGGATCGTGCAACAATTTTGTTTTCTTCTTTGTCCCGTAATAGTATCATTCTTGTGATAAGTGCAACAATGCTTTTATTACTAAGTATTTTCCGCCCGCGAAAATTATTTCGCTTAGAAATCAAATCATGAATTGTACGCAACTTGAGGATGAACATGTTGCGCAATCTTGGGAAAGAATGAACTTATTTCTAAGAAATTGTCCTACCCATGGTTTAAATCTATGGATGATTATACAAAAGTTTTATGTGCGATTGAACTTTGTTTCTAGAAATCTTTTAGATTCCGCCACGGGTGGTAATTTTATGGAAATCACTTTGGGTGAAGTCACTAAATTGATTCACAATATTATGGCTAATTATTCACAATGACGTACCGAAAGAGCTCCTCCTAGTAAAAAGCTTAATTATGTTGAAGAAATTAGTACTTTGAGTGAAAAAATTGATGCTCTTATGAAATTGGTTGCTAGTAAAAAATGCTCATATTGATCTTAGTGATGTGCCTTTGTCTACTTTGATTGAGCAAAACAGTGATCCGCAGATGTGAATTTTGTCTCACGAAACAATTTTAATAACGACGCTTATAGAGGTAGTTTTAATCCTAGGCCTTTTTCCTGGAAATTCCTGTAATAATTGTGGCAATTCCTATGGTAATTCTGCTGATAATAATAATAGGAACCCCTCTGATCTTGAGTCTAATATTAAAGAATTTATCAATGCTCTAAAAAATTTCAACAATACGGTAGAAGAAAAATTAAATAAGATTGATGATATGTCTAGAAGCATTGATAGAATTTCACATGATGTGGAAAATCTCAAGACTGAAGTCTTTCCACCCAAAGTTGATATTAATGAATGAATTAAAGCTTTATATGTTACCACGGATGAAAGAAAGAAAAGAACCGCTATGCTTAGAGCTAAAAATAGTTTTTAGAAAGAGCGTTTTCATCCAATTGCTTTAGTAATGATGAGGATGTTAACATGATTGGTGTTTCTTCTATTAATTCCTTGTTTAGTAATATTAAACTTGATGATAAAGGGACTGAAAAGAAGAGTCAACTTTAGTTAGAAGGTGTCCTAATTCAGAGGGTGAAAATCTTGTTGAAAAAAATGATAAAAGTGGGTTTGGAGAGGTCAAATAACTAACTAGTGATGTGCCCACTCTCTTGGATTACAAATACTTAAATTATGGTAATTGCTCTTTGATTGAATGTATTTCTTTGTTCCAATCCATGTTAATTTCACCCAAGGCCTATGGACAAAACAAATCTTTTACTAAACATATTGTAGAAGCGATGATGAAAGCTTTAGAAGAAAAGTTGGAATTAGAGATTTCAATTCCTAGAAAATTATATGATGAATGGAAACACACCATTAAAGTCAAGATTTGAAATTATGAGTGCTTTGCTTTATGTGATTTGGGTGCTAGTGTTTCCACAATTCCGAAATCTCCTTGTGATGTGCTAGTTTACCAAGTTGGAAGAATGTTCTTTTAATTTGGACTTGGGGGATTCTACTACTAAAAAACCATTGGGAATGATTAATGATGTTCTTATTCTTGCAAACAGGAATTATGTTCCCATAGATTTTATTGTTCTTGATATGGATTGCAATCTGTCTTGTCCCATAATACTTGGTAGACCATTTTTACGAACTACAGGTGCCGTGATTGATATGAAAGAAGGGAATATTAAATTTTAGTTTACCTTGAGAAAGGGTATGGAACACTTCCCTAGGACTAGAATTAAGCCACCATATGAATCAATGATGAGGGCAACCTATGGATCAAAAACCAAAGATGGTAATACTTGAATCTATGCTTTATGCCTAGCTAAGGGCGTAAACCGATAGCGCTTGTTGGGAGGCAACCCAATGATAGAGGAAAAGGTGTCCCGTCCTTCGATGAGATCAACCTGACCACGAAGCGTGAACATGCGAGGACGTCGCGCCTTAGCAATCGCTAAACCAACTCCGAGAGGTTATTGACCACGCCGGAGCACGATCAACCTGACCACGAAGGTCTGTTTCCTGCAGGCAAACGAAGAACAAGCAAGAAACTAAGATTGCAATCTGGATATTGCGAATATAAGAGGAAAGCTTTATTGATCAAGGTGGGGTTCTGTGACGCCTTTGTCTGGTCGTTGAACACAAACGAAGTACGTGAAGTTGCAGCTATGGCGAACTTTTAATCTAAACAAAACCCAAAGTCTAAACGGTGCCCTAAGGGCTGTATATATGGAGGAAGAGGGGGAATTTCGTGGCCCTTGGGGAAGGGGTCCGAAACCAACCCTATCTCTTGTTTCCCCACACATACGGACTCTAAAAATAGCCTATACTTATGTATTTCGAAATTACATGGGCCTGGCCCAATAATAAGGTGACGCAGCACCTAGAATAGCCTTTGGACGAAATTTATGAAGTGGCATCTTGTATATTTCGTCCAAGGCTTCATTCACTCCTTATGGTGGCTTCAAATTCCTGAAATCATCACTTGTAACTCCGTTCTTGTTCCCCTTGCGCATGCCATCAACTCCATGCTTGTTCTTGGTCCAATGTTCATCCTTCTCCAAGCTAGGCCCTTCATTTGTAAGCAAAACAAAGTATCCAATTTAGGCAGCAACATATTCTCATGAACATTAGAATCATTACCAAGAAACAAAAATACCTGGTAATTTAATTGGCGTGCGCGAGCTCTAGTAATTGGTCCATCATATGTAACAGTAGGGTCTATGGGTGTAACAATGGTATTGATGTCCTCTTCATCCTCCCCTTCTTGAAATGAAGTCGTCCTCGACGGAAGCTCATCTTCCACACCCAAATAAGGCTTCAAATCTGCAATGTTAAAAGTGGGACTAACCCCAAAATCTGCAGGTAGCTCAAGTCTATATGCATTATCATTTATTTTCTCTAACACCTTAAAAGGACCATCAGCACGTGGCATTAGCTTTGATTTGCGCAAATTAGGAAATCTATCCTTACGCAAATGTAACCAAACAAGATCTCCAGGTGCAAACACAACATGTTTTCTACCCTTATCTCTTGCAAGTTTATATTTAGCATTCATACGCTCAATGTTTTCCTTAGTTAACTCATGCATTTTTAAAATCAATTCAGCACGTTCTTTAGCATCAAAATTAACCTTCTCCGAAGATGGAAGAGGCAACAAATCAATTGGTGCACGAGGTAGGAAACCATACACAATTTCAAAAGGGCACATCTTAGTAGTAGAATGCAATGAACGATTATAAGCAAATTCAATATGAGGCAAGCATTCTTCCCACATTTTCTTATTATTCTTCAAAACAGCCCTAAGCATAGTAGACAATGTTCTATTGACTACTTCAGTTTGTCCATCAGTTTGGGGGTGACAAGTAGTACTAAAAAGCAGTTTAGTCCCCAACTTAGCCCATAAACATCTGCAAAAGTGGCTAAGAAATTTAGTATCACGATCTGAAACAATAGTATTTGTCACACCATGCAAGCGAATAATTTAACGAAAGAACAAATCAGCAACATTAACAGCATCATCGCTTTTATGACATGGTATAAAGTGTGCCATTTTCGAGAATCTATCCACGACAACAAATATGCTATCCCTCCCCTTCTTTGTTCGAGGTAAACCTAAAACAAAGTCCATAGATATATCCTCCCAAGGAACACTAGGTACAGGCAAAGGCATATATAAACTATGAGGATTGAGTCGTGACTTAGCTTTTTGACATGTAGTGCAGCGAGCAACAAAACGCTCAACATCCTGTCTCATCTTTGGCCAAAAGAAATGTGTAGCAAGTATATCCTCCGTCTTCTTCATGCCAAAGTGTCCCATTAGTCCTCCTCCATGCGCCTCCTACAACAACAAAAGACGAACGGAGCTAGCTGGAATGCATAGCTTGTTAGCACGAAACACAAATCCATCGTTAACGACGAACTTGTTCCATGTTCTACCTTCTTTACAATTCTGCAATACATCTTTAAATTCAGCATCATGCACACATTGATCTTTGATGGTCTCCAAACCAAATATTTTAAAGTCAAGTTGTGAAAGCATAGTATAACGACGAGACAATGCATCAGCAATAACATTTTCTTTACCCTTCTTGTGTTTAATGACATAAGGGAAAGTCTCAATGAATTCAACCCATTTAGCATGTCTACGGTTCAGGTTTGCTTGACTTTTAATGTGTTTCAAAGATTCATGATCAGAATGTATAACAAATTCTTTGGGCCATAAATAATGTTGCCATGTTTCTAAAGTCCGAACAAGAGCATATAATTCTTTATCATAAGTAGAATAGTTCAGACTAGGCCCACTCAATTTTTCAGAAAAGTATGCAACGGGTTTGCCATCTTGTAATAACACACCTCCTAATCCAATTCTACTAGCATCACATTCAAGCTCAAAAGTCTTATTAAAATCAGGAAGTTGGAGTAAAGGAGCATGTGTCAACTTATCATTCAATACCGTGAAGGCTTCTTCCTGTGCGGTACCCCAAACAAAAGGCACATCCTTCTTTGTAAGCTCATTGAGAGGTGCAGCAATGGTGCTAAAATCTCTCACAAAACGCCTATAGAAACCAGCGAGTCCAAGAAAACTCCACACTTGTGTGACGGTTTTGGGCTGCGGCCAACTCTCAATAGCTTCAATCTTGGCTTTATCAACTTCAATTCCATGTGGAGTAACAACATAGCCAAGAAAAGATACTCGGTCGGTGCAAAAGGTGCACTTCCCAAGGTTAACAAACAAACGTGCATCACGTAGAGCAATAAAAATAACACGTAAATGTTCCAAATGTTCTTCCCAAGATTTGCTATAAATCAGTATATCATCAAAATAGACTACCACAAATCGTCCAATGAAAGCACGTAAAACTTCGTTCATTAGTCTCATGAAAGTACTAGGTGCATTATTTAACCCAAAAGGCATGACTAACCACTCATATAAACCAAACTTAGTTTTAAATGCTGTTTTCCATTCATCTCCCAATTTCATACGAATTTGATGGTATCCACTATGCAAATCAACTTTGGAGAATATTGTAGAGCCACTCAATTCATCAAGCATATCATCTAGCCTAGGAATAGGATGATGATAATGAATAGTAATATTATTACTGCCTCTACAATCAACACACATACGCGACGTACCGTCCTTTTTAGGCACTAGTATAATAGGAACAACACAAGGACTAAGAGATTCGTGTATATAACCTTTGTCGAGCAGCTCCTGTACTTGACACATAATCTCCTTCGTCTCCTCTGGATTGGTACGGTATGGTGCACGGTTGGGTAGCGATGCACCGGGAATTAAGTCAATTTGATGCTCAATCCCTCGAATAGGTGTTAATCCCAGTGGCACATCTTGTGGGAAGACGTTAGCGAACTCCTGCAAAATGTTAGTGACAGCAGGGGGCAAAGAGGAAGGCACGTCCTCGAATGAAAATAATGCCTCTTCGCACACAAAAGCATAGCAAACAGATTTGCTAAAATCTAGCTCATCAATACCAGATTTGGTGGCAAGTAAACATGCACTCTTCAATTTAATTTCAGAAGCAACACTAGATGGTTTATTATTAGGCTTCATTTGTTGCTCAAATTCTTTTGCCACAATCTGATTTTCACTCTTATTTTTCTCTTGTTTTGCTTTATTAGCTCTATTAATATCATCTTTCAAAATGGAATCAGGAGTCATAGGAAGCAAAGTAATATTTTTATCCTTATGAACAAGACTATACTGATTGTTTCTACCATGGTGTACATTATTTTTATCAAATTGCCATGGTCTACCAAGTAATAAGGAACATGCTTGCATAGGTACCACATCACAATCAACATAATCAGCATATGTAGAGATACTAAAATGCACACGAACAGTACGTGTTACCTTAACCTTGTCGCTGTTGTTGAACCATTGGATGTAGTAAGGATGTGGATGTGGTCTTGTGGTGAGAGATAGCTTCTCCACCATCTCCATGCTAGCCAAGTTGTTGCAGCTCCCTCCATCTATGATGACGCGAATAGAACGTTCCTTCACAACTCCCTTTGTATGGAACAAATTATGCCTCTGATTTTGCTCAGCTTGTGTAACATGCACACTCAAAACACGTTGAGCAACTAAACATTCATACCTGTCAGCATCTTCAGCAGCCATGTATTGCGTCTCATGATCAGAATCATCTCCACCGTGTTCTTCATGTGTAATAAGAGCCAAAGTCTCCTCGTCATAGTCACTAGTGGACTCATACCCACCATCCTCAGTAGCAATCATCACACGTTGAGATTTGCATTCTCTCGCAAAATGTCCTCTTCCCTTACAACGACGACAAATAATATCACTTGTGTACCCTGTTGACGCGATGGAAGAAGAAGAGCTCCGTGCAGGCCCGGCAGGTGTGCTCTTGGCAGATAGTGGTGGTTGTGCCTGCTTTCTTGTATCACGGTTGGAGGTGGCACCTGAAGGAGATGATGGTGCAGTGGAAGTAGATGATGCACGTGGTGTCCATGATGAAGGTCGACCTGCAGAAAAGTTAGTTCGCGCCAATGCATGTCGATCCTGCACTTCACGTTCAGCTTTACAAGCAAGATGGAATAAACGAGTGATCTTATTATAATCCTTATACTCTAGAATGGTCTGAATCTCTCTATTTAATCCACCCATAAAACGTGCAAGCATAGCTTCATTCTCCTCAACAATACCACATCTAATCAAGCCAGTTTGTAATCCTGATAATATTCTTCTACAGAATTTTTTCCTTGTCTTAAGTGCTGCAATTTTTGAAGTAATTCACGTTGATAATATGGTGGAACCCAACGAGTACGCATAGCAGTTTTCAAAGCAGCCCAAGTAGCTGGAACGGGATATAATCTACAATGTTCAGACCACCAAACACATGCAAAGCTAGTGAAAGCACAAACAGCAGCAGGAACACGTCTCTCCTTAGGATATTGTAAACATGTAAATCGTTGTTCAGTTTCTAACTCCCAGGTAAGATATATATCAGGAACATATCTACCCTCAAATGGTGGAATATTCAATTTCAGTTTAGGGAGATGGTCATGATCTCGTACCTGAGGGGGAGCCCTAACATTGCCATTATTTGCATGTGGACGACCTGGTGGTTGTGGTGCTGGTGGTTGCACGTAGTTCTGATTTTGATCAACCTCATCCTCGTAATCTCCCGCATAATCATCCTCCTCCACATCAGCAGCAAGAGCCACAGAAGTATCAACAGCAGCACCAGCAGTTTGGCCAGGCTGAAGAGGGACACGACTTGCTTGGCGGAGGGCTGTTTCCCGACCTGGAGGTAGTCGTTGTTGTTGTTGTTGTTGTTGTTGTTGTTGTTGTTGTTGTTGTTGTTGTAGAGGTGCGGCAGGTGCAGCCGGTGGTGGAAGACACGCAAGCAGGTCATTAAATCTGTTACCGAGCTTTGTTTCGAACATCTTCTCAAGGCCAGTGATCTTCTCCATGGCCTCTTCAAAATTGTTCAGCACATCTTGCACCTGTTCAGTCATCATTTGCTGAAACTTATCATGAAGCTCCTTGTTCGTTAAGTTCTCCCAGTCAATCTCGTCGGCTTGTGATCCTAGCATGGTTAGCAACAATAGAAACACACAAGAATATGATCCTATAGACTACTAACAAGTGGTGGTGGTGGGTGTCACAAATCCGTCAAGCAAATCTCAAATTCTTACCAGTTCTTACCCAGCAGCAGGCGGTGATCGGCAACCGCTGTAGTCAAAAGTCTCAAAGCTTGGATAGAGCGATTACCAGGGAGAGTCAAATGCACGATGTAGATGTATGTGGAGCTGGGAAGGCTTATAATATGGTAGCAAAAAGGGTCAGCAATAATCAATTCAGAGATGCAAAGTTGAATAAACGCTCAACAACGGTACTGTGCTGGTCCTAGGCTAGACCGTACTAGAGACGCGAGCCTAGAACACTATAAAAATCACGGCGCTGCACGTAAACAAGGGAGGAGCACACTCTGAATTTTTTTTCTCTTTTTTTTGCACTTTTTTTTCTCTTTTTTTTGCTCCGCAACAAATTTTTTTTGAAAAAGTCTACAAATGTCCTAAAAACTGCCTAGCCAGAAATTTCCAGACTTAGTTTTTTTTTAAACTGGAACTATTTTTCTTCTGTGGATGGCTCGGAAGTTGGGGAGTCCTACTCTGTCACGACTCGGAGTATCGCGTGATCAGGAAATCGAGAACAAAGCAATAATTGCTGGACTCGGACTAGGACTGGTGGCGGAGATGAATCTGGTGGAAACTCGGACTGGTGGCGGATATTTGCAGGGCGATGGAAGACGGACTGGTGGCGAATCTGTGATGGAGGTGGACTCGGATTAGCGTGATGGCGGTGGATATGTGGTATATGGTAGCGGCGATGACGATGGTGGTATATGGCAGCGGTGATGATGATGGTGGTATATGGCAGCGGTGATGACGATGGTGGTATATGGCAGCGGTGATGATGATGGTGGTATATGGCAACGGTGATGACAATGGTGGTATATGGCAACGGTGATGACGATGGTGCAGCGGCGGCGTGACAACAAGTGAGAAGAACTCGAAACTCTAAAGTACTAGACGCTAGGACCAGCAACTTGACACGATGATGCAACCACAAATTCAACAAAGCCAATACAGAAAAGATTATGCAAAGGCTAATATTGGTTCGGATAAGATGAACTAACCCTAATATTTTTTTTGGCTTTTTCGTGGACTATAGGTATGAAGAACAGACTCGATCTAAACTACGAAAAACTGTAAAATCTCACCGAGCAACCTAGAAATCTGATACCACTTGATATAGGCAAAGGTGTCCCGTCTTTCGATGAGATGGTGGCTATCGTTTTGGAGGAAGTCGACTTTGACGATCCGACTACGAACGTGCGAGGACGTCGCGCCTTAGCAATCGCTAAACCAACTCTGAGAGGTTATTGACCACGCCAGAGCACGATCAACCTGACCACGAAGGTCTATTTCCAGCAGGCAAACGAAGAACAAGCCAGAGACTAAGATTGCAATCTGGATATTGCGAATATAAGAGGAAAGCTTTATTGATCAAGGTGGGGTTCTGTGACGCCTTTGTCTGGTCGCTGAACACAAACGAAGTACGTGAAGTTGCAGCTATGGCGAACTTTTAATCTAAACAAAACCCAAAGTCTAAACGGCGCCCAAAGGGTTGTATATATGGAGGAAGAGGGGGGAATTTCGTGGCCCTTGGGGAAGGGGTCCGAAACCAACCCTATCTCTTGTTTCCCCACACATACGGACTCTAAAAATAGCCTATACTTATGTATTTCGAAATTACATGGGCCTGGCCCAATAATAAGGTGACGCAGCACCTAGAATAGCCTCTGGACGAAATTTATGAAGTGGCATCTTGTATATTTCGTCCAAGGCTTCATTCACTCCTTATGGTGGCTTCAAAGTCCTGAAATCATCACTTGTAACTCCGTTCTTGTTCCCCTTGCGCATGCCATCAACTCCATGCTTGTTCTTGCTCCAATGTTCATCCTTCTCCAAGCTAGGCCCTTCATTTGTATGCAAAACAAAAGTATCCAATTTAGGAAGCATCATATTCTCATGAACATTAGAATCATTACCAAGAAACGAAAGTACCTGGTAATTTAATTGGCGTGCGCGAGCTCTAGTAATTGGTCCATTATATGTAACAGTAGGGACTATGGGTGTAACAAAGGTATTGATGTCCTCATCACCCAATAGTTATCTTTGAATTTTTTAATTTTTTCTGTTCTTCAATAAATATGAAATTATACTTCTGTTTTGATTGTGCTTTTATGTTATAATTAGTTTTTGTGCCAAGTAAAGCCTTTAGGATCATGTTGGGTGATAGTTGATTTGATCCCATTGAAAAATAGGAACGTTTGTGTCCAGTAGCTGAATTGTTAAAATCACTGAAGCGTAGAAAAATTCTGATTTTTTACACAAGATTGATATAAAATTGCCTACATTGTCCTAATTTTTTAGAATTTTTTGATTTACATAAGTATGGACAAAGTCCATATTACTATAGACTGTTCTGTTTTCGAGAGATTCTATTTTCGTTGCATAATGTGCTTATTTTGATGAATCTATGGATTATCGGGGGGTATAAGCCATGGTAAAGTTAGAATACAGTAGGTACAATGCAATTATAAAATATGAATGGGTTTGCAACAGTACTTAAAGTGGTGATTCACTTTATTATACTAACGGATCTCACAAAGGTTTTGTTAAATTTGTGTGATTGAAGTTTTCAAGTTTTGGGTGAGATCACGATGGATGAAGGAATAAGGAGTGAAAAGAGCCTAAGCTTGGGGATGCCCATGGCACCCCAAAGTAATATTCAAGGAGAACCAAGCAACTAAGCTTGGGGATGCCCCAGAAGGCATCCCCTCTTTCTTCTAACGTCCATCGGTAATCTTACTTGGAGCTATATTTCTATTCGTCACATATCATGAGTTTTGCTTCGAGCGTCTTGTATCACATGAGTCTTTACTTGTTTTATTTTTTATTTTGTCACCATTATCCTTGTTGGACACACCTATTTGAGAGGGCCATAATGATGCTATGATTTGTTAGAATTGCTCTATGTGCTTCACTTAAATTTTTTGAGCTATGGAATTGCTCTAGTGCTTCACTTATATCTTTTTGAGCACCGTGGAGCTTTAATTTTTGAAAGACATTCTCTCATGATTCACTTAGATCAATTTGAGAGTTATTCTTTTGAAGAAATTCACTCACGCTTCACTTATATTATTTTGAGAGATGAAAAAATATTTATGCTCATGTTCTTCACTTAAATTTGTTTGAGAGCTTGTTATAAGCAATGCTAATATATGAAACTAGTCCCAAAGTGATAGATATCCAAGAAGGATATAATAAAAACTTTCATGAATATCATTGGATATTGTAAACTTGATTCTTTGTAATAGTTTTGAGATATGGAGAGAGTAATATATGAGTCATGTTGGTGAGTAATTATGCTTTAGTAAGAATATTGGTGTCAAGGTTTGTGATTCCCTATGCAAGCACGAAAGTCAATAGTTATGCAATGAAGTTACATCCTACTTGTGGTGCATTATTTGGTGTTAGTTATGTTTAATGCTCGTCTATGATCATTTTTGTTTTTTTGGTTGCTTCTTAATCTATTTGTTAGCCTTTCCTTATACTAAGTGGGAATAGTACTTGTGCATACATACTCCCTAAACCAAGTTGTGCCAATGAGTCCACCATACCTACCTATATGCGGTATTTCCATGCCGTTCCAAGTAAATTTTTAGGTGCCAACTCTACTTTTCAAAATGAATTTCCTTTTTGTGTGCCCGTATCGCACATGAAGCGGCAGGGGGTGGCCGATATTTTCCATGCTAGATATGTTATTCTCAAGATGAGTGTTTATTCACTTCTCATTGCACGAGAGTGTGGCAACGTAATAGAGATGCCCAGTCCTGGAATGAATTTTTTTATTTATGTTGTCAAAGAATAAATTCATTGGAAAGTGTTGGTATGGAAGGCACCCGTGGATACCTTTTTTTTATGTTGTCAAATAATAAATTCCTTGGAAAATGTTGGTATGGAAGGCACCCGTGGATATGTCTAGCAATGGATTGTGAAAGAATGGTGGAAAAAGGAATAAACTTTATTTTATGTTTGGGAACCGCGTATGATGTATCTAGGATGGAAAGTATGGGGAATTCTCGGTCGTTTTCGTTGACGGGCAAAGTATGCCTCTCAAAATATTTGATCTCTCAATTTAAGCTTTGAGCTCTAACACCTCTACAAATATCTGCTTCCCTCTGCGAAGGGCCTATCAATTTACTTTATGCAATTTATATTTCTATTTGAGTCTCCATCTTCTCTTATAGAGCACCAACTAGGGAGCACTATGATCATACATGTGCATTGTATGTAGCTAATATTCGAGTGTGTTTAATGAATGGATCAATGATTGAGCATGATGGGCTAGGGATAGCTTTTTTTAGTGTTGATATTTTGAAAGACATGGTTGCTTGTTGATATGCTCGAGTATTGATGTCCTCATGTCCATTATAGACTATTGCTTTTAATCATCTAAAAGTCCAAATGTCTATGTTACAAAAGAAAAGAATATGTGATGAACATGTTAGGTAGCATTCCACATCAAAAATTCTATTTTTATCATTTACCTACTCGAGGACTAGCAGGAATTAAGCTTGGGGATGCTGATACGTCTCCAACATATTTATAATTTTTGATTGTTCCATGCTGTTATATTATTAACCATGGATGTTTTATATCCATTTACTAGCAACTTTATATCATTTCTTAGGACTAGCCTATTGACATAGTGCCCAGTGCCAGTTGCTGTTTTTTGCTTCTTTCTTATTTTGCAAAATATCCATATAAACCGAAGTCAAAATGCAGCAAAACCTTTTGGACATTTTTTCTGCCCAGAAGAGACCCAGGGAGCCGAAGAGATGTACCAGAGGAGGCCCATGGGGCCCACAAGACACCAGGGCGCGCCACAGGCCCCAGGCGCACCCTAGTGCCTTGTGGAGACCACGGTGATCTTTTCCACCGCCTGATGAGGACATGACTACCTTGGATACGACCAAAACTGTTGCATACATGTATATTTGTGATGTGATTTCTAATGCAAACTATGCAATAATTTATTTATGTCATCCAGGACAAAAATACATCACAGACTTTTGTGCCATGTCTAATTGCAGGTGTATGGGACATTGGTAAAATCCACATATGAAGATAAGGGAAAAAAGAGAAGTTTAGCTATTGTTCAAAAAGTCCTCTCACGTCGCTTTTGGGCCAAGAGAAGATAGAGTCCAAGTCTCTCACGTTCTGGATTCAGATTCGGACTGCGCAGACATACCTGACTCAAAACACCAAGAAATCTTTCATACGGACTTCGAATTGGGTGATTATTTTTCGTTGGAAAGTAGATTTCGTGCTCTTTCCAACCCAATTAGATTCTCCTTGAAATTCGTCCCGAGCATTGAGATATCGACGAAACAATCTGACGCTGCAGTAGAATCCGGGTCAAAAGTCCAAAGGTGTTGCATCTCCTCCACTTGGGCCCATGAGCCTTGTACGACCTAGGGTTAGTTTTAGGCTGCCTTGGGACATCCTCCCACCTCCTTGGCCGCCACCCCTTGCTCCTATATAAGTATATCTATCTAGTAGCTTTTTCTTTGGGATTTGTTTAGTTAAAAGTTAGCCATTGCAACTTCGTGTACTTTGTTTGTGTCCAACGACCAGACCAAGACCGCTTATGGAACCCCATCATTATCAATACTTCATCCATATTCGCAATATTCATATTGCTTTATCATATTCTTGTTGGTTCTTCGATTGTTTGCAGGAATAGACATTCGTGGTCAGGTTGATTGTGCTCCGGCGTGGTCAATAACCTCTCGGAGTTGGTTTAGCGATTGCTAAGGCGCAATGTCATGCACGTTTGTAGTCAGATCATGAAAGTCATCTCCTCCAAATCGATGCTTGTCATCTCATCGAAAGATGGGACACCCTCGCCTCTATCAAGTGGTATCAGTTTTCAGGTTGCTCGGTGAGAATTTCCAGTTATCCATAGATTAGATTTATTTTCTTACCTATTGTCCAAGAAAAAGCCACAAAAAATAGGGTTACTTCATCATATCCGAACCAATCTGAGCTTTTGCATAATCTTTTTAGTGTTTTGCTTTGTTGAATTTGCGGTCACATCGTCGTGTCGTGTTGCTGGTCTTAGTGTCTAGTTCCTTCAGAGTTTCGAGTTTTGTTCACATTAGTCACGTCGCCGCTGCGTCATTATCCCTTCCGCTATCCACCACATCCATTCATCAATTTCCACCACGTGCGACCCATCGATCATTGTCATGATCATAGCTAAGGTTGTTCGCATCTTCGCTTAATCCAATCTACATATTGTCTAGTTTGATTTGGAAAGAGAGAGAAAAAAGACAGGAAAAAAAGTAAAAAAAAATTGAGAAAAAAAAGAGAGCAAAAAAATAGAAGAAAAAGGAGAGAAGAGAAAAACCCTAATTTTGGATTTATCTAGACTCAGTCTTGTACTTGAATTCGGATTGAATCTGTTTTGTGCACTGTTCAGTAAGACAGACATATTTTCCTCATACGAAGTCCGTTTTGGCTCCACAAGCACTCAAATTCAAGCTAACAAAGAGACGCATCTGAATAGTTGCAGAAGCTAATTCAATATTTCGCACCTCAAATTCGGCTTCTAAATAGATCATTTACCCTATAAAGTTCATGAACATAGTTTCTTACAGTTTTTCAAGTCAGTTTTAGAATTTTTTGACACCTCATATCAACTCAGAATTGAGTGATTCTTTTTGCATTGGAAAGCTTGAGTCAGTAGCATTCTATAGAAAAATTATCAGAAAATTGGCACAAACTTTTCCAAAGTAAAGTTGGAGAGAGAGTTGTTGTATATCCTGCTTGGCAGTTGTTTCTCGTCATTATGTTTACTGCCATTTTGATCTTCACTTATATCTTGCTGTCCAGAGCTACTTCATATCGTTTATTGATGATAGTTGTGCTACACCGTGACCTCATTAGTGTTCTAGGTTCGCGTCTCTAGTCTATTCTAGCCTAGGACCAGCACAGTACCGTCGTTGAGCGTTTATTCAACATTGCATCTCTGAATTGATTATTGCTAATCTTTTGCTACCAAATATTTAAGCCTTCCAAGCTCCACATATTTCTACACCGTGTATAAGTACATTCCCCTGGCAATCGCTTTAATCAATATTCGGAGTTATTTGACACCGCTGGTGGCCTGTTAACCTACTGCTTGGTAAGAACTTGTAAGATATTGATATTTGCTTTACTGTGAGTGCTTTACCACCACATCCTAGTAGTTCATAGGAACATTATTCTTGAATTTTGTTTCTTGTTTCTACTAATCGTGACAGGTTCCGGAGATAGAAGTTCTTGGACGACGGATACATCTTCACCATCACGAGAGGTGGGACAACACACACAAGCACATGGTCAGGTTATCTCTTTACCGTCATTTGAGAGTAGATTTAATCATGCTCTTTATCTAGCTTGGGAGCTTGAAGTAGAACAAGTTTTTAGTCACCATGATTTTTATGAACTTGAGAGAGTACGAGCTGTCACTGGAGCATTTACTGGTTTTTCTTCTGCTTGGTGGAGTGTACATTGTACGAAAAACATTGATAACCAACCCACAACTTGGAAAGATTTGAAAGGTGTAATGAGACAACAATTTTTTCCTCCTTACTATTGCTGTGAATTGCTTCACAAATTGGAACAATTAAAACAAGGCAGTAACATTGTTCATGCTTACTACCAAGAGTTCAAATCTTATATGCATCATTGTGACATAGAAGAATCTGAGGATGATACAATGAATAGATTTTTTGGTGATTTGAACCATGATATTCATGCAAGATTTCAGTATATTCATCGTTGCATTACTGGTATGTATATTCGTGCTTGTACCTTTGAGAAACAGATACAGGAGGATGCATTGGGTGACTACAACAACTAATATTCCAGTTCATGCTCACCACCATCGGTTGGTTCCTCTGTCGTTGCACCTACTAGGGCAGCCACACCTCAGATTGAGAGTGCGACATCATCTCAAGAGTATGGTACATCGTCATTGTCCGTACCTACATCAGCTACATCTTTGCGACAAGGTAACAGTAAAGGTATTGATGGTATAACTTCACATGAGAATGATACATGCCTAGTTAACTTGAATATATCGTGTGTTGACATAAATATAGATTTGAGCACACCACCTATTTTAGTGAATCATGTTACTGTCATGAATGCGTCATGTGATCGAACAACTGAAATACCAACAATTTTGAATGCACCCACTGAATTAATTGTTGATGCAAAAGAACCAATGTTTTAATCATTTTGATATGACCTCTAATCTTGGTGATGATTCCATGTCTAATGACTTATTGCATGTTTGCTTATTTAAGCATGTTGTAGCATGTAAATTTGATGCAAGTAAGCTTTATTTACCAATGTTGGGATGGTTTAATGATGAACATTGTCAACCTTTTGAAATGAATAAGAGCTTCACTTATATGTGCAAACTGAGTTGCAATATTTTCACTCCTTCTACTTCTTGTGATAATATTTTGGCTTTAGATTTTATGAACTATGAATGTTACTCATGTATACATGTGTCATATGTGCAAAAACCAAGGGAACTAAAAATGGATGACATATACATATACAACATGTACACCTTGTCTCTTTTGTTAGCCACATTTCAGATTAAGCAACGCCGAAGACAGCTTTGTTTTCAAAAGTGGAGGATGATGAGGACATGACTACCTTGGATACGACCAAAACTATTGCATACATGTATATTTTTAGGTGATTTCTAATGCAAACTATGCAATAATTTATTTATGTCATCCAGGACAAAAATATTTCACATACTTTTGTGCCATGTCTAATTGCAGGTGTATGGGACATTGGTACAATCCACATATGAAGATAAGGGAAAAAGAGAAGTTTAAGTGATGTTCAAAAAGTCATCTCACGTCACTTTTGGGCCAAGAGAAGATAAACTCCAAGTCTTTCACGTTCTGGACTCAGATTCGGACTGCACAGACATACCTGACTCAAAACGCCAAGAACTCTTTCATATGGACTACGAATTGGATGATTCCTTTTTTGTTGGAAAGTAGATTTCGTGCTCTTTCCAACCCAATTGTATGCACCTTCAAATTCGTTCGGAGCATTGAGATATAGACGAAATAATCTGATGCTGTAGTAGAATCCGAGTCAAATTACAAGTCCAAAGGTGTTGCATCACCTCCACTTGGGCCCATGAGCCTTCTACGACCTATGGTTAGTTTTACGCTGCCTTGGGACGTCCTCCCACCTGGTTGGCCGCCACCCCTTGCTCCTATAGAAGTAGATCCATCTAATAGCTTTTTCTTTGGGATTTGTTTAGTTAAAAGTTAGCCATTGCAACTTTATGTACTTCGTTTGTCTCCAACGACCAGACTAATACCGCTTACGGATACCCACCATTATCAATACTTCATCCATATTCGTAATATTCAGATTGCTTAATCTTATTCTTCAGATTGCTTAATCTTATTCTTGTCGGTTCTTCAATTGCTTGCAGGAATAGACCTTCGTGGTCAGGTTGATCGTGCTCCGGCGTGGTCAATAACCTCTCGGAGTTGGTTTAGCGATTGCTAAGGCGCAACGTCGTGCACGTTTGTAGTCGGATCATGAAAGACATATCCACCAAATCGATAGTTGTCATCTCATCGAAAGATCAGGACACCCTCGCCTGTATCATCGCCTCTCAACTCTTTAAATACTCAAATATTCCAGAAACCCTAAGGGAGTCGATGAAACACAATTCCCAGCGCCGCAAGTTCTAGAACCACGAGATTCAATCTAGATCCCTTTTACGGCACCTTGCCGGAGGGGGAAACGATCATGGAGGTGTTCATCATCCTCATTGGTGCTCCTCCGACGATGCGTGAGTAGTTTACCACAGACCTACGACTCCGTAGGCAGTAGCCAGATGGCTTCTTCTCTCTTTTTGATCTTCAATACAATGTTCTCCTCGATGTTCTTGCAGATCTATTTGATATAATGACTTTTTGCGGTGTGTTTGTTGGGATCCGATGAATTGCGAGTTTATGATCAGTTCTCTCTATGAATATTATTTGAGTCTTCTCTGAACTCTTTTATGCATGATCTTTATAGCCTCATATTTCTTCTCCGAAACTTTGGTTTGATTTGACCAACTAGATTGAGTTTTCTTAAATTTGGGAAGTGGCGCTTTGTGATGGGTTCGATCTTGCGATGCTTATTCTCAGTGACAGAAGGAGACATAACACGCATGTATTGTTGTCATTAAGGATAAAAAGATGGTGTCTATTCCTACATGAATAGATCTTTTCTACATCATGTCATCGTTCTTATTGCATTACTTAGTATTTCCATGAACTTAATACACTAGATGCATTCTGGATGGTGGTCGATGTGTGGAGTAATAGTAGTAGATGCAGGCAGGAGTCGGTCTACTAATCTTGGACGCGATGCCTATATACATGATCATTGCCTTGGATATCGTCATAATTATTTGCTCTTCTATCAATCGCACAATAGTAATTTGTTTACCCACCGTATGCTATTTTCTCGAGAGAAGCCACTAGTGAAATCTACGGCCCCGAGGTCTATTTTCTATCATATTATTTTCAGATCTATTATTCCAAAAACCCAAAAATACATTGCTGCACGTTCACTTTATTTATTCTATTTTGTGTTTTGTCAGATCTATTTATGAAATCTCATACAATTATATGTATCTCAATACCAAGGAGGGATTGACAACCCGTCTTACGCTTTGGGTTGCAAGTATTTGTTATTTGTGTGCAGGTGTTGTTTACATAGTGTTGCTTGGTTCTCCTACTAGATTGATAACCTTGGTTTCATAACTGAAGGAGATACTTACTGTCGATGTGCTGCATCATCGTCTCCTCTTCGGGGAAATACCATCGTAGATACAAGCAATCACTTCCACGTCCCCTGGATTGAGGATAAAATACTATCCGACAGCGTGACATGGATTCCAAGGGGGGAGAAGGACCAGACGGATTATCACCCCGGGAAGTTTTATGGCAAGTGGGAGGAGTGGAGGGAAACTGGTTTTGGATCCAAGAGAAGGATTTTCCTTCATTCTACTTGCCGTGGACAGAGAGGATCAAACACAGCGATGACTGAAGGAAATTGGGCGGCACCGAAGAGAACTTCGCCCAGCACAAAATAGAATCGCCTGCGTGAAGCGCCCTAGGCTGACCATAGAAATGGTGGGCGCTGATTTTCTTTGGGGCCGCATTGCTCCGCTGCAGCAGAGGAATAGGTCGCCTGGGAGTACAAAATGCCGTTGTGTAACATCCCAAAATTCTAAATTTTGGAATGTTATATTAAATAAATAATTGTGGTTGTTTGTTTGATTGTGGTGTGATTGCTTGTGTGAAGTCGAGTGACATTTGAAACTATTTGAAATGAAACAAGAGGGAATAAAAGGACTTTCCCATATATTCATTTGGATCTTATTTATGGTCTGAGAATATTCATAACACTTCCAATTCAAATATGAGAGAGGATGACATGACTTCGTCAAAGAATAATATTGTTGAATAGCTGAATATTCCCTCATTTGGATTTTTCATATTTAAATAATTCTAACTCAAAAAAAAGAGAGAAGGTAATATGACTCCTTCAATATTAAAAGAGTTGGAAATGGTTTAAATGTTATTTGCATTTTTCTCTGGAGTTGAAAATTATTTGATGGAACATTTTGTAAGTGTCAAAATAAAGTTTATAGAAAGTATATGTATTTTATACAAATATTTGGCTTGGAAAAAAATGTTCACTAAGATGTGTATAACTATATTAGTTTTTGCCCATGTTCTAGTATTTTTTTGTATAAAATTATTAGGGTCATTTTGGGGGCCAAAATACTTTATGTATTTGTTTTTGAAACTAAACCTATCTAGGCGAGGTGCAAGGCTGAGCAAAACAATAGCTGGCCCAGCATTGCCAACTAGTCCAACAAGACCATAGCCCACCTCTTAGGCGCACCCTGTCTCTATTTTTTCCTTTCTCTTCTTTTCCCACTGCCACTGACTGGTGGAGCCTACACGCGTCTCCTACCTCTGCTAGATCTCCTACTGCAACACGACAGTGCCGCCGCTGCAGAAACAACCTCGCTCGATTTGTTCGATCCCATGACCCCACCCCAATCTAAAGCCACCGAGGGATCCCCCTCAAACCCCTTGTCCGATTCCAACCATCGCTGCTCGAGAACCGCCCCAATTTTATGCTCACGGACCTCGAGAAGATCCACCGCCATGCTCGACGCCGGTGAGAAATCCGGGCGACTCTTGTATTCCCGATGCCCTCCTTTTTTCTCCAAGGTTCTGTATGCTCTCCTATCTCTCCCTCATATCAGTACAAAAAAGACACATCCGTGACATTATGGCCCGAATGAAGAAAAAAATTGTCACGGTTATGACACTTCTATGACAATAATTGTGACAAAAACATGTATCATCATAGATGTGGTTGGCTTCTACTCCTATGACAAAAATTATGACAGAAAATGGGCTTTTCATTCTGGGCCGGCCGGGGACGCACCTACATGAAATTCTTTGGGCCGTCCATGATGGAAAAAATCATGGTAGAAGCGAGGGCGAGGAAAATTTCGGGGAGTTCCTGGTTATGGTGGGTGGTTAGGGCCGGGCGATGCACGGAGGTGTGCGTTTCTCTCGTATAAGTACGTGCGCGTGTGTGCGAGGCACTGGGCTCTAACTGAACCCGAGCGAGGCATTCACTTGCTGAACCCGAGCAATCGCACTAGCTACATTACTAACCCGAGCGATCGATCCCTTGGCTGTTAAATGAACCCGAGTGATTCCTTCGTTGCTGACTGAACCCTAGCGATTCCTTCGCTATTGCTACTAACTACAGCCGATCGAACCTACCTCTTGATGAACAGGGACCATTGTTGGGGGTTGGTTGAATGAGTCGAGACGTGCTGAGTCTAGCCGGTTGGTTGGGGTTGGATGAAAGTTCCCGGTGGGGGTTGGATGAACAGGACCCCGTGGTACTAAGTCGTTGCCGCTGGATGAATAGGACTCCGAGGAGGCCGCCACACTCGAGCCGGTTGGGGGTGGATGAACAGGAACCAGTGGAGGGCTGGCTGAATAGTTGCTGGTGGGGGTTGGATGAACAATAGCCCATGGATGAGCAGTAGCTAGTGGAGGCAGGAGCAAGGCACGATGGATGAATAGTAGCAGGTGGAGGCTGGAGGAAGTCAACGGTGGATGAACAGTAGCCCGTGGAGGCTGGAGCGAGGGAGTAGATGGTGGACGAACAGTAGCCCATGGAGTCCCGTTTTGCGGTACGCCACACCCCTTCCAATGAATAGGACCCTGTTTCGACCGTATCACGTCCAACAGAAGTCTGTTTCCTCTGTTTTGCGGTATGCCGCACCCTTCCCAATCAACAGGACCCCGTTTCGACCATAGGCACTCGAACAGAAGTCCGTTTCCTCTATTTTGCAGCACGCCAGACCCTTCCCGATGAACAAGACCCCGTTTCGACCGTATGCGGTCGAACAAAAGGCCATTTCCTCCGTTCTGCGGTACACCAGACCTCATTTCGGTTGTTCCGTACAAGTCAGTTGGCTCCCGATGAACAGGACGTATCCCGACCAAGACGGTTGCCTCTAAATGAACACGACGTTGTTTCCTTTCTTCCGACCCAGCCGGTTGGCTACCGATGAACAGGACGCGATCGCTATACGTGTTCGAGAGCCCGCATGTATGTACGTATGTAACAGTATTTACTTTCTTGCAGCATGGCTATACGTATGTGTACACGATATAGACGGGACTGCGTGACATGCTACATCGGCGGTTCTATTACGACACATGTCGCTCTTTACTCGGCCACGCATCATCACGGCAGACAGACCGATCGACTGCTATGTACGTACACGTTCGTGACCAGAAAGATAACGCTACGTATACTTCGACCAGGTGGGTCCTAGCTATCAGGGAGGACAAGGAGGCACTTCCTTGCATGCGAATATATAGCTGGCGGGTCCCAGCTGTCAGAGGCAGAATCATTTTTTCCGTAATAAGGAGGCAGTTCCGCGTGCAAAGATGTTGTTGGTGGGTGCCAGGTGTCAGGGGCAGGAACAAGGAGGCACTTTGTTCCATGCGAAGATATACATGGTGGGTCCCAGCTTTTAGGGGGAGGAATAATTTTATTTTTACGTAATAAGGAGGCGGCTGCATGCGTGCGTCCATGGATCTAGTGCATCCCCACTGTCAGCCTCTCCACGTACAATCCTCTTCCAATGACTCATGTTTGTTGACCATGTTGACCACGCCGCACGGAGTACATGATGGACGACGGCGAGGCCCCGGACGGCAATGAGCCGGAGATGGAAGGACGCGGTAGTGGAGTCGCAGTTAGAGAGGTGTACGAGGGTTAACTGGTTCTGGTGCGGCGTGGTTCTGCAGTCGGCAGAGAATAACAGGAGGTGTGGAGGGGTGGAGGGATGGCCTGGCCGGTGGTGGGGTAGCGCTTCGCAGCGAAGCGTGCTAGGCAAAGCTTCTAGCAGACGGAGGCGGTAGCAGGTGGTCCCAGCTGCATTGGAGGAAGAAGTCGAGAGATTGAAGATGGATGTCGTTCATTGGATGTAAATCCAACAGTTATGGATATTAGAATCATTTGTTGACTAAGTTGACAACGCCTTGCGTTGGCTTCGACCTATTTGCCCACATTTCTGCCTCCAAAAATGTGGCACATATTCAGCCCATTTTTTTAGAATTTACAATCCATTTGCTGGGCTGGGTGAACAACTAATGTAGCGTCCATGTGGCCCATTTATTTTTTTCTAAAAAACTACAACTCATTTCCACTTTCTCGAAATACACGAATTTCCTGGGTTGGGTGAACAAATAATGTAGTGTCCATGGGGCCCATTTATTTTTTTCCTAATAAATTACAGCCCATTTGCACTTTCTCGAAATACATGATTTTACTAGGTTGGTTCTAATTATAATGTTGGGCTGGGCGCATCAATGTTATCAAAAAAATAAACAAGGGCTGAGAATTTTGTTATAAATATATTTGAATAATAAGCGCTTTATTATTACATTGGTCCTTAAATGTTGCCAAGCTTTTGTACACAATCACCAGGATTTTCACTGTATGAAAACATAATGAAAATGGTACCAATGGAAAGATCTCAACGAACAGAGAAAATGAGCGCTGGAATCACCTCATTCGTTGTTACGGTTGAAAAGTTGTGGTTGTTCGTTCGTTAGGCAGGAATCGAATAAAAATATATCCAGTTCTGGCCTTAACGGGTGAACATTCACAAACTAAAGGATTCGGCGCCGGCTGAAAAAGAGAAAACGCATTCTGAGGAATACGTCTTTGTAATACTGAAAGTGTATTCTTAACAGAAGAAACAGCCAAGTACGCTTTCAATAACAGAAGGTGTACTCACCCGAAGTACGCTTCCACTTAATCCAGTCAGCGGTCCCGCCACATCAGCGTTGAGACAATGACAGGCGGGGCCCACGACATCTTCTCTCTCCCCCGCCTGGTCCTTCTTCTCCATCGCAACGCCGAGGCAGAGGAGTGCCGTGGCTCTTGTCGGGGCCAGCGACTGGAGGCACGGGAGGGCCAGGCGACGCGCGCGGCGGCTCCGCCACTCCATGCCGCGCTCGTAGGTAGCCTCGGAGGAGCTCGGGGCAGCCTGCAGCGCCGGGGCCGTGGAGGTCCGCGGCGGCCAGAGACAGAGGGCAATGGGGTCGGTGGTTGGGTGGCTCTGGTGGGGGAAAAGGACGGGCGGCGAGCCAGGGAGGTTCGCCGGAGAGTGGCGCGTCCATCCATGGGCTCAGACTCGGCAGGGGACGGCCAGAGAGAGGGGTTTGGCGCGGAGGCCGTGGACGAACTCCGGTTACATTGCCGGGCTCCGGCGAGGGATTCAGCCGTACACAGGTGTGAGAGGGCTCCAGAGGGAGAGGGGAGGGGCTGGCTTGCTCGGGGAGGGCTCGGGCTGGCTATAAATAGCCGAGGCAGAGGCACCCGAGCCGGGCACCGCCGAGCGCGTCCGGTCGAGGCTCTGCCGGCCGCAGCAGTCACGGGGGCGCATGGGAAGGCGACGAGGGGGAGGTGAACGAGCGCCAGAGGCTCACGGAGACGAGCAGCGCTCGGAGACGAACGGAGAAGAAGACAGAAGCGAGGAAGATGACGATGGCCACAGTAGCGCACTATTCGGTCGTTGGCACGGCTCGCCGGAGAAGAAAACGATGGGGGCAGAGGTCCAGGAGGAAGGCGACATTGAGGGGGAGCTGTAGGACATTAATGGCGAGGCCAAAGCCGGTCGGAGCAGCGATGCCGATGGGAACAGTGGTTAGATCACCGTTTTTGGCTGGCTACACTCGTGATCACCACGGACAAGGCGCGTTCTGGGGTTTTTACTCATGCCAGCTCATGTCTACCGCATAGTCCTTCGAAGGGGGAGTGTTACTACGGTAAAGAAACGGGCAGAGACAAACTGAGCTGAGTAGACCAAGCTCCACAAGTTTGCTGTTGCAAACTTGGCCACACTCTAGAGAGTAAACCAGAGAGGGTAAAAGGTAAATTTGTTGCCTAAGAGGATTAGGGTAGAAAGGACTATGGTCCTGGGAATTATGAGGTCATTTGGTCAAGTCTTTAGTGTAGTTGTTGTACAACTGCTAAATCTAACCCAGAAACTAAAGCATGAAGAAGCACTCAATAGGAGTGATGGATTGAGCTAAAACTTGGCAAAGCCTGATGATTTGGGCATACAATGATGCTGTAAAACTTTCATACCAAATGGACTTGCCAAAATGGTACTTCCTTCACAGCTATCATTTCTGTCCAAAAACTTGAGAAAAATCCTCAGGGCAAATGACTAATTGAAATGAGCCAAAATTTGGTGTAGATGGATCCTATGGATAGGGGAAATCCTGGGAATATTTTCAGATATAATGGAGCAAGATAAAATATACTTGCTTCACAAACTGAAAAATTGGACAGAAACCAAGAATTGCTCCTGTGCTCACATGGTTTAATGAAATGAACTAAATTTAGGTGGAGGCTAATGATTTGATATACTTGAGAGGATGGAAAAGTTTCATCCCATTTGGAAACTCTATGAAGGTACTTCCTTCACAAAGTTGTATTCTGGTCAGAAACTTTGAAAAATTGCATAAGGAGCTAGGTTGAATGGATTGAGCTCATATTTGGCATCCACGGGTTATTTATCCATGTTAATCACCCTGCCAAATTGCAGCTCCATTGGAATTAGGAATAAAGCACTTCCTTTGCAAAATTCAGAGAAGGCAGAAACTTGCATTGGATCATGTGCCAAAATTTTGAACCGAGGAACATGAGATTAGGATGGAACTAGTGAATATATAGCAAGGACAAGCTCCACAATTTATGTGGGAATTTTCTCTGCTATAAAAATAGTAGTTCCTTTGGAAAATGGCAGAAATGCAATATTGGCATTAAATAGGAAAAAGGCAATTTTCCTTATTTAATTATGGCCAATATACTTTCGAGAGTTTGGATTAGGCATAAGTACCAACTCCACCAATTCTCATGAATTTAGGAGATGGCTAGCTATGCCTTTGGATTTTATTCCTCAGAAAGGCAAGAAAAGGAATAAATCACAATTCAAAGATATTGCATGGGACTTAGCAATATTTTTGCATATCCAAGTTTCAGAAAGATAGGAGGATCTCTAGGAACAATTGGGAGGATTAACAGATCAAGGAAAATGTTGGCTCCTTTGTAATCACAAAGGCCACAATCAAATTCCAAAAATTTGGAATTAGGGTTTGAGAGAATTTGAGATGATGCAATTGAGGTCTTGCCCATTGACAAAGACATGAGCAAGACTTTGAAAGGTTGAAAATGACCAGAATAGTCAGAGTCATCCAACAAACTCAGGAGAAAGATTTTGAAAATGAGTGCCAGGAAGGAATAACAGCACAAAAATTAATAACCCAATTTTGGGGCTGTTACAATCAAAGGTAAGCAAAATGTTGTGGCGGATGCGCTTTCCTGCATATGCATGCTTGTTACTAAACTTGAATTGAATGTCATTGGATTTGAGCACATAAAAGACTTGTTGCGCATGATCCTACTTTTGCTATTCCTTATGCCAAGTGTTTGACGCATACATCTTGGGAACTCTATTACATCAAAGATGATGATCTTATGAGAGCTAACAAACTTTGCATCCCCGAGTCTTCCCTTCATTTGTTACTTTTGCTAGAATCTCATGGAGGAGGACTAATGGGACACTTTGGACGCGACAAGACATTCGATACGCTCTCCAAGAACTATTTTTGGCCCAATATGTTCCGCGACGTCTCACGCATCACCAACCAATGTTCGACATGTCACAAAGCTAAGTCCAAAGCCCAATCTCATGGTCTATATACACCCCTTCCAATTCCATGTCACCCATGGGAAGATATTAGCATGGATTTTGTGCTTGGTTTGCCTAGGACTAGAAACGGAAAGGATTCCGTGTTTGTGGTTGTGGACCGATTCTCCAAAATGGCTCATTTTATCCCATGCAATAAGATAGACGATGCTTCACATGTTGCAAATCTCTTTTGTAGGGAAATCTTGCGCCTACATGGAGTGCCAAAGACGATTGTCTCGGAGCGCGACGTCAAGTTCTTGAGTTACTTTTGGAAGACCTTATGCACCAACCTCGGAATCAAGCTACTATCATCCACGGCATACCATCCACAAACCAACGGCCAAACGGAAGTAACGAACCGAATGCTCTCCACTCTACTATGCATGTTGATGAACACGAACATCAAGGAGTGGGAGGAGTGCCTACCATCGCCGAGTACGCCTACAACCGTGCAAGACATTCGACTACCGGCAAGTCCCCTTCGAGGTCGTCTATTGTTTCAACCCGATGTCCCCCATTGGACATTCTTCCTCTACCACTACAAGAGTGCATCAACATGGACGCAAGTACCCGAGTCAACTACCTCAATAATATGCATGAATATACAAGGCACACCATCGAGCGTCAAGTACAATGCCTCGCGACCAAGCTCAACGTCAACAAGCAACCCATGATATTCAATGTTGGAGATCCTGTGTGGCTACACCTTCGCAAGGACCGCTTCCTGAATGAACACAAGTCCAAACTTCTACCACGAGCCGATGGACCCTTCAAGGTGCTAGCACGCTACAACAACAACGCTTACAAGATCGACCTCCTGTGCGACAAGTACAACGTGAGCAATGTCTTCAACGTCAATGATCTTTCGCCCTACCATGGTGATGAAGAATTTGATCGGAGGTCGAATCTTTTCCAAGGGGGGGAGATGATGCGGAGCATCCCCAGCTCATCCCCATGGACCTACCCACGTCTCCTATGACGCCACTTCGACCAAAGACAAGAGCTCGAGCAAAGGCTATCGAAGATAAGGTGAATTCGCTCCTCTCCGAACTTCCACTTTCTACATATGAAACATGGCTACTACCTCATGCGGAGACCCTATGTGTGATTAGGTATTTGGAGGAAAGACATGGATCAGCTACACCCAACGGACAGGATGGCGAGGACACCAAGTTCAAGGGACAAGAAGAAGGACTGCTCGAAACTCCCAGTCATCGGATGACCGACTCCTCTCGGACGTCCGACGCCTGGAGGCTCCCATCGGCCAGCCAAGTCCTAGCGCGGGCACGCTCCAGCGTTCGAACGACCGACGCTGATCAGACGTCTGACACCTCCCAGCGTCCGGACGACCGAGCAAAACCGGACGACTAACACCACCATCACCGAACCAAAACATCGGAAGTATGGAAGCCTTCGGACGACCGACGCCTTGGACATTCGACCCCGACCGGACATCCGATCAAAGCCCGCCAGAGCCAAAACATAGGACTTCCGACGCGCACCGGGCGTCCGGACCCTCGCGAGCCATCGGACGACCGGTGACCGTCGGACGTCTGACGCCTGTATGCCGCCCGCGTGTTGGGCCGAAGCCCACTTACCCTTTCGTCCACTAAGACTATAAATAGACTTCCTCCTCCCTCTTTCTAGGATTAGCAATGTGATAGCTCATAAGTGAGATAGAACTTTGCTCATCCATCCGGATCTACTCCACGAGAGAGATGGCCTCTTCGGAGGAGATCCATCTTGGATTCAAGACCCCTAACGGGAAGACCATCAAGACCTCCTCTTGGAGATGAACTAGTTCCCTATGTATCGTCCTTTGTTGGATTCGGATCATGTACCTCTTTGTGTTTCGAGGATCTAGCACATGTGTAATCGAATCTTGTTGGTTTCCGTGATTCTCTCGTGTTTTCCCCTCGTGTTCTTCGTAGGATCCCCTCCATTTCGTGAAAGATCGGGCCACTAGGGTTCTACCCTACATCAAGTATGCTATGTATGCATGGTTCCCGGTGTTTCTCACACGATGATCCAAGATGATCAATATGGTAGTATGATATGCAATGTGGTGATTGTCGGTGTCAAAACCAGCCGATCTCGGGTAGGGGGTCCCGAACTGTGCGTCTAAGGTCGATGGTAACAGGAGACAGGGGATATGATGTTTACCCAGGTTCGGGCCCTCTCTATGGAGGTAATACCCTACTTCCTGCTTGATTGATCTTGATGAATATGAGTATTACAAGAGTTAATCTACCACGAGATTGTGATGGCTAAAACCCTAGAAGTCTAGCCTGTATGACTATGATTATGATTCTTGGCCTCTATGGACCTAGCCCTCCGGTTTATATAGACACCGCAGGGATCTAGAGTTACATAAGATCGGTTACAGAGAAATGAATCTTCATATTTGGACGCCAAGCTTGCCTTCCATGCCAAGGAGAGTCCCATCCGGACCCGGGAGGGAGTCTTCGGTCTTGTATCTTCACAGCCCTTTAGTCCGGCCCATGTCCAACAGGCCGAACGCCCGAGGACCCCTTAGTCCAGGACTCCCTCAGTAGCCCCTGAACCAGGCTTCAATGACGAGGTGTCCGGCGCGCAGATTGTCTTCGGCATTGCAAGGCGGGTTCCCCTTTCCGAATACTCCAAGATAGTCTTCGGACGCAACGAACGTGTCCGGATCTGCAACACAAGTACCACACTCAACCGCGGAGAGTATAATATTTCACGAGTCCAATCCACTGACAACTTTTTGTAAGGTGACATCACGTCTTCCCGGTCATTATTTTGAACTGTTTTCATCTCCCGTTCCACGTTCCGAGATGCGGTTTTCATTGGCACATCTTGACAAAGCAGAGATCGTGTCCCCTTATTGCGGGATTCTCATCAATACGGGCGTGGGTAATCCAACCGTGCTATTTGCACAACCCTTGGGAACAGGCAAGTTTTAAGGCGAGTGGGGAGGCGCTTGATATTCACTGCCTTTATAAGGAGATAAGGATTCCCTTTTCTTCACACACGCCTTCTCTCTTTCTCTGCCCTTCCATTCTCGAGCTCCAGCGCCCAAGTCCTCATCTTTTCCACCTTAAGAAAGCACTCCACCATGTCCGGATCTGGTGCCCAAAGCAAGTGGATGGCCTCCTCCGTCAAGGAGAAGGACATCACCGAGCTTCGGGAGGCCGGGTATCTGGCGAAAGAAATCGCCCACCGGCTTCCGGCCAAGGGGCAAGTTGTCACCACCCCGAAGCCCAATGAGAGGGTGGTGTTCATCCCCCATTTCGTCCGTGGGTTAGGGTTTCCTCTCCACCCTTTCGTCTGTGGACTTATGTTCTATTACGGGCTAGATTTCCATGATCGATCCCCAAACTCCTTCCTCAACATCTTGGCATTTATTGTCGTGTGCGAGGCCTTCCTCCGCATTCCTCCCCACTTCGGACTGTGGCTCAAGATATTCAACGTGAAGCCGAAGGTGGTGGATGGTCAACACGCAGAGTGCGGAGGCGCCATGGTGAGCAAGAAGCCCAACGTTACATGTCCCAAGGGTACTTTTGTGGAGACCGTCAAAGACTGGCAGAAACTGTGGTTCTATATCACAGAGCCCCGTGACACCACCTGGGCCGCGGCTCCCGAGTTCAAATCCGGAGCTCCAATGCGGCTCACCTCCTAGATAGAGAAGGGCCCAAATTGGTCTTCGTCGGATGAACTGATAGCGCTGCAAACGCGCATCCAAAGCATGGTGGATAAAAACATCAAGCTTGTCAACGTGATCCAGGTGATGCTAGTTCGCCGGATCCTTCCATGCCAGAGCCGAACATGCCCTTTATGGTAATTTGATCCGGAGAAGCACCAGACCTTGGAAAGGCTCTTCAGAACCACTCACGAAGATGTCTGGAAGTTGCTCTTTAAAGGCAATGAGACGCCGCCGGACATAGACTCGGACCGCGGGCAAGATCTTGCCCATCCTGCCAGTGCGGTAAGTCTTTCTTGTCTCAAGGTACATCCTCTACTTGCTTGTTCAAGGAAGATATCTAAAACTTCACTATTTATTTTTTCAGGTATGGACAGAGAAAGTGGAGCGGATTCGGTGTCTGGCTCCACTGCCCGAGGAACCAGTCATCCCGCTCCTGGCAAAGATGCTGGTTTCGGCGCCCTACAAGGCGCTGGAGAAGAAGGCCAAGGGGGCAAAAGTAGCCCTCGCCGCAAAGGAGCTTCGGACATGTCGTCCGAAGACAAGACTCACAACTCTGTTGGCGAAGACGACGACGAGAAGGAGGAAGAAAGCAACTCTCCCCCTGATGGGGGAAGGAAGAAGAGGGCGGCCTCCACAAATCTGGAGGCGGAGGCACCCAAGAGGGGGAAGGGCCCCCTCGCGGATAACTCTGCATGGGACGTCGACAGCAGCCCAGAGAGACGCCCCCGAAGCAAGCCCCTGGCCGCATCGTAAGTACTAAAAACCCGTATACGTCCGTGTATCCGGCCTCTCCTCTTCATGGTATTAAGATGTTTAATTATGCTATTGCAGTCCGGCCCACGACAGCTCCCTGCGATCCTCATCAGGAGGTTTGATGGATTCAAAGGCGATGGCCAGCGAGTCACCGCAGGCTGCTCACTCTCCCACGGCCAAGGGCGACGACGAGGTGCTGTCGCAAAGGACCTTCCCAGGCCAGGGAGAGGTTCAGGAGGCTGTCAGGGTGGCGCCAGAGGGTGACCCTTCGGCCGCCGGACACTCGGGAGAGAAGACCCCCATGGAGACCGACGATGGGGACAATGTCCAGTTCGGACCCCAGCCGAATACGGTTCCAGAGACCTATACGGCTCCAGAATCCGGCGAGCAGCCTTCTTCAAGAGAAGGAGGTGTGCCTGACCCGCCGGTGACCTCCGTCCAACCAGAGGCACTGGATAATCTGCTGGAAGTGCTACGAGGCGCTTCCATTGTGGAGGAACACCATATCCTTATGGGTACGGTGATTGAGAGGGTTCAATCCGTCAAGAGCGGACTGACCAAAGCCTGTGGCAGCCTGCTAACAGGCTTTGAGGTAAGCAACGCAAAAGAAAAAGTCCTAGTATAGACAATAGCCCCTGAGACACTGTCCGGTGTTCGGAAAGAAAAGCCGGACAGAGGATCAATTTATTTTCGCAGGAAACTAACTAAAGATGTCTTATATGAATAAGCAGGCGTCGTTGCTGGCCGCAACCTCTCATGCTGCCGAGGTCTCCGGACTAAAGCAGAGTCTGGAGAGGGCCGAACAAGAGCTCGACCTTGTAAAAAGGCAGCTGGAGGACAAGCAAGGTATGTTGTGACTTGCTGTATATTCAGGAAGAATGAATGATTTGTATTGACCGTAGTGCCATAATATTTGTAGGAGCGGCAATCAAGGTCAAGGTCCTTAAAAAGGCCCTGGCCGAGGCCGAGGAGAGAGCTGCCAAGGAACAAGCCGCTCGTAAGAAGCACAAGGCCAGGCTTGATGAGGTCCAGCAAGAGCTCTAGGATGCCGTGAAGAAATGCGAGACCTTGGAGCGCGATGTTTCGGCTCAAGAGACCGAACTCGCCAAGGCTCGCCAAAGCGCGGAAGCGGCCCAGGTTGAAGCCCAAGGCGCCGTCCAGGAGATCTAGGAGGCCAAGAAGGTCGCGGCGGGTAAGGCGTTTAGTATGCAAAGCAAGTATGTGGAGAAGAAGTATCTCTTACTAACCCGGATTTGGAGTTCTCCAGGGGCGTCTGCGGATCTGCAGCGCAATGTTTTTGATGCTGCGGAATTCTTCCGAGCCGAAGAAGGGAGCTCAATGAAGAAGCTGTTCTGGTCGCAATACCTTACGCTAGAACATCTGGTGCCCTTCAGCGATCAGCTAAAACAGCTGGTCAAGCTGCATAGAGTGGCCGAACTGGCCATGAAGGATTTAATAATCCGGCTGTGGCCTACCGAAGCTATACCCAGCAGCTACTTCAGGCTTGTGAAGCGGCTGGTGAATGCCTGCCCTCGGCTGGACGTCATCAAGCGGTCGGTCTGTATCGAGGCCGCGCGCATGGCCTTCGCCCGCGTTAAGGTGTGGTGGGCGAAGATGGACGCCGTCACGCTTGTGACCGAGGGACCGCCTTAGGGCAAGGAGCACCGCACGCCCGAGCGGTATTTTGAAGACGTCCTGGAGGGGTCTCGTGTTGTGGCGACGCAATGTGCGCAAGACATTATTTTCGAATGAATACATTCATGTTGTCTCTGCCTTGTATGATGAAACAAAGTCGTTATGTAATATAATGTTTGTTACTTAAAAAATTTCACCTCCTGTGCGGCCGTGTTGTGTGAAATCTGAGAGTTGGCCAGTCGTCGTCTTCTGCCCCCACGTAGGTAGTACGGGGGTGTTCGGGATGTAATCTAAACACTCTTGATCCAGTTGTTTGGTCCTTGAAGGAGGTGTTTAGCGCAACGAACTAGGCAATCGGACTATGCGGCTTTAGCACCCTCACTTAGCCATAGGAGTTTGACAATAAAAATATAGGAGCAGCCCCTAGTATCCGAACTAGGTTGCTGTAAACACCTGATCGGGTAAGTACCGATCCCTCGCGTAATGCGGAAAAAATCTCTAAAGATTTGAGACCTTCGAAGAGCTGACCGGCTCTCGCCGCATCATGACAGTCAGTTTTCGGCTTTCTCTACTGAGATGCTCATCCGGGTAAACCAGGGCACAATCGCAGTACTTCTCCCTTTACTACCCTAGCCGATATAACGGAACGTAAGGTAGCAAGCACAGGAGCCGGGCAACCCAACTATTGACCAAAGACATGATTCGGAGCCAATGCATATAGTGCTAAATTTGGGGTGCCGGACTATACTGTAAAAAGTGTTCGGACTTTGTTGCCGTATTGCGGGGCGCTATGAAGCCCCTGGCAAATTGAAACGTACCAAAGTGTACGGGTGCTATTTGATAAAGTTATCAAAAAAGAAAAGAAGAAAGGGTAGTAAGCTAGAGCCGTAGAATTTGGGCCGCAAACTGTTTCCATTATAATTTGGTTAATACGTCAAAGCGCATTCGTACAAGTAGTGCAATAAGCAACATGCTATTTAACATGCCACAACCAAGGGAGAGCTGCGCGTGGGTCCTGAAAATAGGTAGAGTGGTCGTTTAAAGAGACCACCTGGAAATTCCCATATACGTCCATGCTTACTGCCGTCTTGGTGTATTTATCCTTCGAAAGGACCTGTGATCAGGCCATCAAGGAAGGCCTGTGGAAAAGAAACCTGAAAAGGAGAAAAAGGAAACAGTAAAAGTATGTGTGTCCGGGGGCGGTCGAGCCGTATTGTGGATCACAAGCTAGTTATGCCTGCGTCTATGCCCATGGTATTTTGAGTGCATAGTTATGTACGCACGGTACGAATGCCGCCACTTGATCGGGACTGGGACGGAGGCCGAATTGCTAGTAGAGCTCTTGACGAGCCGAGCTGTCCTGCTGCAGAATAGTCTGGACTCTCTTGACAGTGTCCGGGAGCTCGGCCGCCGAATTAAGGTTCTTCTTGAAAAGGCCGCTCTGTACTTCTACTGTTAAGGCAGCGGTGTACTCCTTGGTGTGGAGGGAGCGTTCCGTGTTTCCATTAACTGTTATGATGCCGCGTGGTCCGGGCATCTTGAGCTTGGGATAAGCATAGTGTGGCACCGCGTTGAATCGAGCAAATGCGGTTCGTCCAAGCAGTGCGTGATAGCCTCTGCGAAAGGGGACGATATCGAAGATTAAATCTTCGCTTTGGAAGTTGTCCGGAGATCCGAAGACAACCTCTAGTGTGATTGAGTCCGTACAACGGGCCTCTACACCTGGTATGACTCCTTTAAAGGTAGTCTTTGTGGGCTTGATCCATGATGGATTAGTGCCCATTTTGCGCACTGTAGCCTGATAGAGCAGGTTGAGGCTACTGCCACCGTCCATGAGGACTCGCGTCAGGTGGAATCCATCAATTGTTGGGTCAAGGACCAGTGCGGCCGAACCGCCGTGATGGGTGCTGGTTGGATGATCCCGACGATCGAAGGTGATCGGGCATGACGACCATGGATTAAATTTTGGGGCGACTGGCTCTACTGCATAGACGTCCCTGAGCGCGCGTTTGCGCTCCCTCTTGGGATGTGGGTAGCGTATATCATGTTCACCGTTTTGACCTGAGGGGGAAACTTCTTCTGCCCCCTGTGTTCGGTGGCCGGGGCTCCTCGTCATTGTCCTCGCTTTGCGATCCCTTCTCCTTGTTCTCGGCATTTAACTTGCCGGCGTGTTTAAAAACCCAACAATCTCTGTTGGTATGATTGGCTGGTTTATCTGGGGTGCCATGGATCTAGCACGGGCGGTCGAGTATGCGGTCCAAGTTGGATGGTCCCAGGTTGTTTCTTTTATATGGCTTCTTCCGCTGACCAGACTTGGAGCTACTGAACCCGGCGTTGACTATAGTGTCATCGGTGTTATCACCATTGCTTCGACGTTTGTGCCTGTTGCATCGGAGCTTGCCGTTGCTATTTTTGACCTCGGAGGTGCTCCTTTCGCTTGCCATGTTTTTACTATGGGCCAGCCAACTATCCTCACCCGCACAAAAGCGGGTCATGAGTGCCGTGAGGGATGCCATGGACTTCGGCTTTTCTTGGCCGAGGTGGCGGGCGAGCCATTCGTCGCAGATGCTGTGTTTAAGGGCCGCTAGGGCTTTGGCATCCGGACAGTCGACGATCTGGTTCTTTTTAGTTAGGAACCTAGTCCAGAATTTCCTGGCTGACTCTCTGGGATGTTGAACTATGTGGCTTAAGTCATCGGCATCTGGTGGCCGGACATATGTACCTTGGAAGTTGTCGCGGAAGGCGTCTTCCAAATCCTCCCAGCTGCCAATAGAGTTTTCAGGCTGACTGTTTAACCAGTGCCGAGCTGGCCCTTTGAGTTTTAACGGGAGGTATTTGATGGCGTGGAGGTCATCTCCGCGGGCCATATGGATGTGGAGAAGAAAATCCTCGATCCACACCGCGGGATCAGTTGTTCCATAGTATGATTCAATATTCACGGGTTTCAACCCTTCTGGGAATTCATGCTCCATTACTTCGTCAGTGAAGCAAAGAGGGTGTGCGGCGCCTCTATATCGGGCCACATCACGACGTAGCTCCAATGGAGTCCATCTGTGGTTTTCGGCCCGGGCGTGACTAGGCTTGTCACGTACGAATAGATAGCTGTCGTTGCGTGTCGGGGCGCGTCCTCGCGATCCGTAGATCGATCTGGTATGTCCTGCTCTACTGTCCAGGTCCTGCCGAAGGTCATATGTATAACCCCGAGTTATTTTATCTCTGCTTTTACGGTGAGGTGGGGCGGGCTGGTGTTCGGCTTGAGTTGCCGCTTTGTCCTGACCACGTGGTGGTCAGTCAGCCGCATTGCGCGATGATGGTACGGGCTCCGGTGCATCATCATCGAACTGAGGTAGCAATTTGTGCTTCGGGTATCTTTTGGCTGGGCTCTTGAGGGCGTATTCTTCGGCTGCTAGGACATCAGTCCATCTATCGTTGAGCAGATCTTGGTCAGCTTGAAGCTGCTGCTGCTTCTTTTTCAGGCTCCTTGAAGTGGCTATTAGCCGACGCTTAAAGCGCTCCTGCTCGAGAGGTTCCTCAGGCACGATAAATCCTCGTTGCCGAGGCTCACCTCATCCTCGCAGAGTGGAAGATAATTACTGTCCTCCGAGTCGTCGCGTATGGCCTTTTCATCAGGGCTAACTTGCCCGTTTTCCCGTTCCTCCTGTTCGAAGTTATCTCAACGGGGTCTTCATTATCTTCGGCATCATCCGGAGTATTGTTTTCTCCCGTGCCAGTATTGCTGTCTTTTCCATGACGTGACTTAGAGCGGCGCCACTGACGCCGGCGTTTTGGCTGTATCACAGGAGGTTCATCCTCAACTGGATCTTCTTTGTCATCGTTGTTAGTTCTTTTAGATGTATCCACCATGTACACATCGTAAGAAGAGGTGGCCGTCCAGTGTCCCGCAAACGGCGGGCTTTGGCCCTGCTCCTCATCGCATCGTCGTCCATACCGTCAATGTCTTCGGAGCCGTAATCGAGCATGTCGGTTAAATCTTCGACAGTGGCTATGAAGTGGGCGGTGGGTGGGAAGCGAAGTTCTGCGTCATCAGCCTCCAGTTCGAACTGGATATAATTCGGCTTTTAGCGACTTTAACACGTCGCCCAAAGGCGAGTACTGAAAAATGTCCGCAAAGCTGAATTCGATGATCGAAGACTGATCGAGCTCGACGCACGTGGACACACATGATTCGGAACCTATAGCCGGAAACGAGTCCGAGGCTCCGGTGACACAGATTCCACTCGAGGTTGGGTCCGTGTGCGGCTCTGACGCCGCTGAGTCTGCGGCATCCGTGGTGGGGTTGAGCTTCCCGTCTTCGGATGGCGCGATCTGCTCCGGATCTAAGGCTAGTGCAGTTACAGGTGCTATCTCTTGGGTATAATCCGATGACAGATTTAAGTCATGTTCATCGTGGTGACGGGGAGCGGCTGCCGTGGTCTCGAATCCGTTGAAGATCAAGTCTCCGCGGACATCCGCGACGTAGTTCAAGCTCCCGAATCTGACCCGACGGCCAGGGGCGTAGCTATCGATCTGCTCCAGATGGCCAAGCGAGTTGGCCCGCAGTGCGAAGCCGCCGAACACAAACATCTGTCCGGGGGGGGAAGACTTCTCCTTGGACAGCATTGCTATAGATGATTGAAGGGGCCATCAAACCTTTTGAGGACGGCACAGTGAAACTCTCAATGAAAGCACCAATGTCGGTGGCAAAACCGGCGGATCTCGGGTAGGGGGTCCCGAACTGTGCGTCTAAGGTCGATGGTAACAGGAGACAGGGGACACGGTGTTTACCCAGGTTCGGGCCCTCTCTATGGAGGTAATACCCTACTTCCTGCTTGATTGATCTTGATGAATATGAGTATTACAAGAGTTGATCTACCACGAGATCGTGATGGCTAAAACCCTAGAAGTCTAGCCTGTATGATTATGATTATGATTCTTGGCCTCTACGGACCTAGCCCTCCGGTTTATATAGACACCAGAGGGATCTAGGGTTACATAAGATCGGTTACAGGGAAAGGAATCTTCATATTTGGACGCCAGGGAGAGTCCCATCCGGACACCGGAGGGAGTCTTCGGTCTTGTATCTTCACAGCCCTTTAGTCCGGCCCATGTCCAACAGGCCGGACGCCCGCGGACCCCTTAGTCCAGGACTCCCTCAGCGATGCTATGGCTATTCCTTACAATCTCTTTGTTTTTCTCTTTGCTTAAAAGCTTATTCTTTTTTTATATGGCCACTTATGCGAAATGCACAAATCTAGATAACAATTGTGTATATGCGGGAACAATCTTGTGACACAAGAGATGATATGATGACACCAAGATAAGGATACGAAGATGATATGGTATGTATGCAATGGAAGGAATCCATGATCAGTAATGTGCACATGTAACGTTGTCGGCAATACTGAATGGCTAGGCTTGATAGACAAGTGACACAAAATGGGCTAGGGCTTATCAATGCAATGGCAAGAATGAATGTACAAAGATGGGATACCACAATTATAAGGTGATATAGAGGTTACTGTTCGTGGTATGTCGAGTGTAAGCAAGAACAGATGATGATATGGTCATTGGCGATGTCGCGACCATGGCGATGATGATTGGCGGTGTTCTTGTTGTAGAACCGTTCCTAATTAGCTGAAGCACCTTAGGAAATGGAAAAACCGCAAACTCAAAATCTCCAAAGGCAAATGCCAAATGGTGGTAGCGGAAAGCGGTGGTGGTTTTGCGGAAGCTCAATGGGATTGTGGAAGTGCAATGATGGGTTATGCGAGTCAAAGTTGAAGTCACCATCCCTAAGTAGCCGAAACGCCTTAGGAGACACAAACCACAACTCAAACAAGCTCAAGCAAAATTGGGTTAAGTTGTGGTGGCGGAAATGTGTGGTGGGCAAGGTAATGCAGAAGTTATGGTGGTGGTTCATGAAGGAGCAACCGTGCCTAAGAAACCGAAACACCTTAAGAGACTCGAATCACTACTCAAGCAATCACTAATGCTATGGGGAACAAAAATGGTTTAGGTTGCGGAAGTCGGTCATGGTATAGTAGATGATGTGTTGAAGGCCCTAGGCAAAGATGCCAAAGCTCCAAACAATTGAGGTAGTCAAATGCTGTAGGAAGTATTTTTGTGGAGAGGGGAATGTCGAGAGCTTAAAAACAAGCTAAAGACCGTCAAAATCGGACTCCGGATGAATTAGTTATGGCCAAAACAAGATTTCAGCGAAGTCAGATTTTACAGGTGTCGGACGTCCGAGAATTGTCGTATGTCCGGTGGCTGGAGCAGGACAGACGTCTCGAAAAGACCAGAAGTCCGTGATTTCAGCTCTGGTTAGGGGGTGTTGGATTTCCAGTAAGTACCGGTCGTTCGGTGCATCAGAAGGGTCCGGTCGTCCGTAAAAGTGTCGGACGTCCGGTGGGTCTGGGTTAACTCAGGATTTCAGATCCGGGATGCGATTTTGGGCGGAAATTGATAAATTTGGGGTCAAAATTGATGAGATTTCATGGATGGACTGTGGGCAAACTTGTGGAGAAGCTAGATCCACCTGAAACACAACAAATCCATAGATCAAAATCAACAAAGCATCATCAAACAAACAAATCACAAAAAATGGGACTATTTTTGGTGGGGATTCTCGAAATTTAGGACGAAATCAAGCAAAATAAGGTTAGAAAGTGGGGGTAGGGGCTCCAAATTCATGATCAACCATGGCTCATGATACCAAGATGATGTAGGGTGGAACCCAAGGGGCCGATCTTTCATGATTTGGAGGGGATCCCACAAAGAACACGACAAACGCACAAGGGAAAAACACGAGGGGAAACGAGAGGAAACACTCAAATCAATGAGAAATAATCACACATGTGCTAGATCCATGAACACGAAGAGACTTACATGATTCAATCCAACAAAGGGGGATACAAGAGGTAACTAGTTCATCTCCAAGAGGAGGCCTTGAATCCTAGACGGATCTTCCCGTGAGGGGCCTTGAATCCCGTAGGATCTTCTCACATGCTAACATAGAGATCTTGAACTCCATGGGGGTGGTAGTCTCTCTCCCTCTGAAGAGTAGAGTGGTAGGAGCAAAGCTCACATACAAATGAGCTAATCCTTTGCTAACCCTAGAAAAGAGAAGTGGGAGGTCTATTTATAGTCTAAGCCACGAAGGGGTAAGTGGGAGAGAGATACAAGGCCAAAGGCCTGGCTGCGCACAGGCCGTGTCGGAAGTCCGGTCGATGTCGCACGTCCGGTGGATCGCGGAGGACCGGTCGTCCGGCGCGCGTCAGAAGTTCGACGTTTCTTCTCTGGTCCTGTGGCACCAGATATCCGGTAGCGGTCGGTCGTCTGGTGGGTGTAGTGTGTAGGATGTCCGACGTGCCGTTGGTCGTCCAGCCGTTGTAGCATGCATTGGTTGCGGTTCTTCTGGCTAGCCCGGGCGTGGTCGCGTCGGATGTCCGGTGGACCGTCGGACACCCGGTGGCTATAGCTTTGTTGCAGCTCCGTCTTCGCTTCCATGCTTCCCTCGCGGATGGTGTAGTCGTTCCGTTGCACTCGCACTCCTCCTCCTCGTCCATGAAGCTCTGACAATATCTATGCATGCACACGAGTGAAGTGTCAAGTAGTATACCATCCTCGAAGGGGTCAAGTGAGCACGTGTAAAGGAGATGATTCACCTTTATGTGTGTGAAGTAGATGTCACACGTGTCAGTTGCCAAACGGACTCTTGACATGGTGACATCCATAGCATGCTCTGCATCACGATTACATGGCACTTTCGCTTATATGTCGAGGAGAGAGACATGGAAAATGGTGGGAGTGGGATGTTGTGCAAGACCCTAGCTACTTACTCCTTGGAAAATGCAATAAATACTACGAAGAAAGAGATAGAGAGAAGTAAAAAAATACTCTTATAGCCAACTTTATAGCTAACTTTGTTGTATGAGTGACTATAGGTGATGACTATGTATGACATGCCAGCATGACATAGCCTAACGCACCTGGACGGAGGAAGTAATTTCATGCGTGCGAAGTAGGCAAAAAATGGCTCATTTATAGCCGTCTGAAATTTCCAAGGGCGCGACCGCGCGAGCGAGGCGATGGTCGTGGTAGCCGCGACCATGATACGGGCTGCTGACAGCCCTTGAATCTGAGATCAAAGGGTCACATGCTAAGTTCCTGAAAATTTGCAGAATAACCCTCCAGGATAGGGTATTCACCCATAGGTCTAGAATCATACCATGTAACCGTTCGATCTCAGATCCAAGGGCTCTTGGAAGCCCGTATCATGGGAGCATGGAAAGCTTCGTGTCACCTATAATTTTCCCAACGCTTGACGTGCGAACACGCAGATGCTATACTTCCAGGCCTACAAAGTGTGTCTAGTAGACATGACATCTAATTGGGCCCCTATAGTACTGTGCATGAAGACATTTATCCATCGGGCAAGCCACTACCCTGCCGTTCGCACGCCCCACTCAGCATTTTTACAATCGAAAACCGCTAGCACTTCGCTCCTACTCGTCCCTGGTCATCCTTAAACATTATGACAATTCGCTCCTAGTCGTCCCATCCTTTCACATTATAGTAGTTCCACTAATCCTAACCCTCCTCCAAAATCCATGGCATCCCAAATATCCATGATCGGTGGTGAGTACAAGGTTAGAACCATCACCGACAATGAGTTCGGCGTCATCTACACCTGTTCCTCTGTGACGGTGAACGGATGCCTTACTCGCTTCAAACGCATGTTCGTAAAGTCAGATGGTGATGAGTGGGTTCACTGGGCTAGATGTTGAGTACACCACAGTCTTGGGAAAAGAGAAGAATCTAAAGGAGTAAGAGAACAAGAAACCGGTCGTGATCCAGGTTTGCGTGCATGACTTGTGCTTGGTCTACCACATATGCCATGTCGATGTTAAGTGCGAGGATTTTAAGTACTTCCTCGCGGATGACAGAGTCAAATTCGTTATTGTAGACTTTCATAACGATAAGGAAGTCCTTGGTCGGATAGGCCTCGTTGTACGCCAGCCCTTCAATGCTGACCCTGGCAGGAGCCATGGTTGATCCTTCGTACGGTAAACTAACGAAACAAACCACAAGTTTCATCTTGAATGGGAGTAGAATTTAATAGATAAAGACCACATCCAGTACGATGTAATGGATGCCTACCTTTGTTGCAATATCTACAAGGGTTGGATGAAGATCGAGAGCCTAGTGTGCGGTTCAAGCAAAGAAGTATCGGCTAAGAGGAAGAGGGACAAGGACAAAGTCGAGGACATGGACGAGGAGTCCGAGTAAGGTGGCAGTGTCATTGCTCATGGTGGTTCTAATGCAGTGTCTACCGGATTAGTTGCTTAGTTTAATTTTAGGGTGCTTAGTTTATTTCAAGGGTGTGTTGTGCTGAGCCCCGAGCAGAACTATGTTATGTTCTTTCTCATTACTTTAACTCTTCAGTATGTACATACTAGTATTTCTTACAGTTCATCTTGTAGTTGGTAGTACTAACACTCGTTTCTTCACATTATATACGTACTATGTGTGAGTGATGACTATATATAATATGGCCAACATCATATGGCCAGAAGTTGGATATACAATTAACCACGCTCTATGCCACATACGCAAAACACTTAAATGAGATAAGTAATTATAAAAAAAACTTAAATGAGTGAAGTTTACCCAAAGCATGAAGGAGTTTAGTTGTCAAAGAATTAAATAAGTATGGTAATTTCTTTAATAGACTTTAGCACCCCATCTAAGCACATATTAGCTTTTTAATAGTAATATGCATAATTTGGCGATGAGCGCTCTGTATATGTACCACCTTTTTTCTTTAATTTCATCTTGTTAGTTCTGCTCCATGGCGCAATCCATCGATACTACTACTGTACAAAAGTACATTTAAAAGGTGGGGGCGGGACAGTCTTGCCTAGTCGGTTTGACAGAGAGGCGAGGGCCTTTGTGATTTGACGCACATTGCTGCTGTAAGGTGGGGCCTTTTGATTTGACTACTCGTATAATTGTTGCCAATGACCTGAGGAGGAGCAAAGAACCGTGCGATATACTCTAGTTTTCTACTGGAGTACTAGTACGACGGAGGAGTGCGAAACATGGCAGCCCAGTGCGATATGGCGATAAAAAATGATCTAATTTGCTTGTCATCAATCCCACAGCGCCGTTGATCGTTAGCATTGTTCTACTCATGCCTCGTAGAGAACGTGACACATGCGGCGAAACACCCAAAGCAAAAGAAGAAACGCAGGAGCAAAAGAAGAAGGAAGATTACCCCCCCCCCTCCCCACAAAAAAAGAAGGAAGATGCAGACACAAGTCTGGGGTGGTGCTCTCTACTTCATGAAGGGTTGTTGGCCGCGGAGTCCTAGCTGTTTCTTCATCGCCTCCACGGCCTTCATCTCCTCGCGCCTCTCCTCCACCATCTTCTGCATTCTTCCCATGACGTGGGACTTCTTGAGGCAAGCCTTCATCATCTCTTCCACGGCCGCATTACGTTGCTTGATAGCAGCCGGATGCTCGATGCGGAGCTTCACCAACTCCTCCTTTTTGATGTGGAGCATCCCTCGTCCACGCACATGGAGACTCCATCACCACAACAAGCACCGAGAGGACCAATGCCAAAGAGCACGTGCACGCGCCATCGAGAACGAGGTCAATTCTTTCCTCTTCGAGTTTTGTTCAGATTCACATGAGAATTGGGTTCTACCTCAAAGAGACACGTTATGCATTCTTACGTACTTCGGAGATCACCGCGAGGAAGGATGGAGGAATCACCAAGTCCACCCGGAGACCCAAGGAGAAGGAGAGGGAAAAGAACTGGAAGGACCAGAGATACCCTAGACACCCCGGGTGCCGGGACGTGAGGACCCCGGGTGCTCGTGCATGCAACCGCGGGTAGGCCAAGGCCCCTGGACGCCCCGGGTGCCGGCCTCCCAGCCCCGGGAGCCCGACCCCTCTCCTCCCAGGCGATATCCCGGCGGCCACCTGCCCAGCCGCCAGCCGCTGCCCGAGTGCCCTGGCCTTGGACCCCAGGTGCCCGGCCTCCACCCTCCAGCCGCCTGGCAGAACCCCGGGTGCCCGGGCTTGGAACCCCCAAGTGCATGGCCCACCTACAGCCGGGCACTGACCGGTCCGGGTGCCCAGATCCCTTTACCCCGGGTGCCCGAACCCCTCCGAGAGTGCCTGAGTGCAATATGGGTTTTTGACCCTTGTACCCCTCTCAACCTCATATTTCGTCCCTAGGCTATATAAACTCTTCCCCTAGCTCATTTGAGAGGTTAGAAAAGTATTACATAGACAAAGATAGAGCTTTGCTCATCTTCCTCCTCTTGGAGATCTAGACCTCCTCTAGGAGAAGATCCTCTTGGAGATCAAGCCCTCCTTTTGGAGAAGATCCTCTTGTGGATATCAAGACCTCACCTAGTTGGAAGAACTTTTACCCTAGTGCTATTTTCCTTGAAATGTTCTTGTATGCTTGTGGATCTCATGTATGCTACTCTAGTGGATGTGTTGTTTGGGTTTGTTTAAGTGATTTCCTCCTTGTGTTCTTGTGAGTTCTTCCTCTCCTCCCCTCCAAGTGTGAAAATATACCCTCTAGGGTTTCGCCCTACAACATCTTGGCATCATGAGCAAGGTTGATTCACATCTTGGAGTCTCGTCCCCCCATTTGCTAGCTTGATTTTGTTGTTTTTCGTCCTAATTCAAAAATCCCCACAAAAATAGCCCCCAAAAAAATTTCTTGGAATTTGTTGGATCTTGTAGATTTGGTTGTTTTGGTCCATGGATTTGTTGTTTGGCAAGTGGATCTAGCCCCTACCAATCAATCCCCACCCTTCCCACCACGAAATTCTCGGAATTTGGCCATTTCCCAAAGATTTCCGCCCAAATCGGAGACCACCGGGTGCCCGCACCCTGAACCCCCGGGTGCCCGCACCCACGGGCCAATTTCCCATGACCACCCCGGCCACCTGCACCTTCCACCCCCAGGTGCCCCCTCCCTCCCCCCCCCCCCGAAACAGCCCAACTCCACCTCCGTTTTGGCCATAACTTCCAACTTCCAACTCCCAAGTCCGTTTTTCGTGTTCTTTAGCTCGTTTGGAAGCTCTTGACATCCCCCATCCACATATATCACAACCATTTGGCTCCATAAAAAATTTCACCATTAAAGCAACCGCCTTCTGCATTTGACCGATTTTCAGTTGCGGTTTCCGTTTCCTAAGGTGTTTCATCTACTTAGGAACATGTGACATCGACATCACCGCCATTCATCATCACCTCGGAGTCATCTTCGCCAACGATCTTCACCGTTGACACCACTAACCGTAAGAAAGGATGGTAACCTCGACGACACTTAGTTCATTTCCTTGCTTTTGCATTGATAACCCGAGCCATTTTGCGTCACTTACCCATCGAGACTAGCGGCTTGAGAATTGCCGGGCCACGCTATTGTGCACCGTAGTGATCTTGCTATCATCAATGTGCCCTAAGTCTCTCCCGTGCATATCTTACATACTTGTCTCATATCATATTTGGCTCGAGCATCAAGCATAGTGAAAAAAAGAGAAAGAAAGAAAAGCTTTTAAGCAAAAGAGGAGAAACAAAGAGCTTGTAAGCAATAGCATTGAGCAATTTTGCATCGATATATCATCTTGGTCACCACACACAAAGCATAGCTGGGATTGAAGACGGCATGTTTCTCTCGTGGGTTGGTGCACAGGGTATCTTGCCCATTTCAACAATCGAGCTAGCGTCTCTCTAGCATCTGTACAACAAGAGCATTTTCTGTGGTTACACATTTTGAGCTCACTCCTTGGTTGTGCGGATCCCATCTATCGTCCGTGTGTGTGTTCCTAGTGATATTCTTGGGTTTGATCTATTTGCTTTACTTGCAATTTTGTGAACCTTCTCAATCTTGTCGATATCTTGACTAACATTTGGTTGAAATTTTTGTGCCACCGTCCTAACCAAGCTACTCCATAAACTTTACTTGTCTAGGTGTGAGAAACAAACCCGGTACCAATTCTCCTATTGTGGCATTACATTGAGCGACACTTGATACATGCACAATCCTCGGAAAAGGTAACTTCGGTATTGTTCTCTCATTTTCCTACTCACCCCACTTGGTTATGATGGATAGGCCAAGTTCTTCGACGAACCCACTTTTCGAGGAGCAAGGTGACGATCGCGACTACGTCACCAAGAACCACTTCTTCGTCGCCCAATGAGCTCTCCATCAAGAAAGTAAAGCCTTGGGTGAACGCATTGAGCAACTCTGCACCGAATTTCGTTAATCGGAAGCAAGGAACTACGACTACATTGACGCCAAGTTCACCACACAAATGGAAGAATTCCGCAACATGATTGTGAGACGCACGTCTTCCTCAACCTCTTCGCCAAGACGGCGCCACTCAAGCCGCCACTCAAGACGGAAATCTTTGGACTACTCCTCTTACGATGCAAGTCCTCCATGAGCTCGTTTCCTCGACATGATGATCCCCAAGATTGCCAAGCTCAAGAAAATCCATTCCAAGGCAATGGCTTACAAGACCGAGCCCGAGCACGTGAAAGGGTGAGCCAACAAGCGCAAAAAGCAATGGAGCAAGAGCAAATACCTCCAGAAGTGCAACGTCGACCACCTCAAGATGCTGATGCAATCCGACAAGAATAAGAGCACCGTGAAGCACAAGCACTCGGACGTGAAGCTCAAGCACTCGAAGCACAACCCACAATCAACGAGGCCACTAGAGCCGTCGACGAGCGCAACCGCCAAGTGCGTGAACAAGAAGAAGCATTTCGTCAAGCACGACAAGAAGAAGCCGCTCGACTTGAAGAGCAACAAGAAAGAAGAAACCAAGCGCATATGCCTCATCCTCCTCCACGACAAGAGCGACATAAGAGGAACGAGCATTTGAGGAGCTTCCTCCTCAGCAAGAACAACATCAAAAGCGCCACTACGACGAAGAACTCCGCTACGACAAGCTCAAGTTCACCATGCCCAAGTTCTTTGGAAGCAATGATCCCGAAGAATATCTCTCATGGGCATTGAAGGTGGACAGGATATTCCATCTTCACAACAATGGCGAGGAAAAGAGGATCGCCATGGCCTCCCTCGAGTTTCAAGACTACGTCCTCATTTGGTGGGAACAAGTGATTGAGCGACGACAAGCAAGATGCGAACCACCAGTCACAACTTGGACGCAAATGAAGGATGTCATGAGAGCTCGCTTCGTGCCTACACACTATACCCGTGCTCTTTTCAAGAAGTTGCAACTCCTCAAGCAAGGCACAAAGTCGGTGGAAGAATACTACCAAAAAATGGAGGTTGCCATGATAAGAGCCAATGTCAAGGAAGATGACGAGCAAACTATGGAATGCTTCTTGAACGGCCTCAACCACCCAATCAAGCGGATTGCCTACTTCCAACCCTACTCCAACCTTCCCGTGCTAGTTCATCAAGCGAACAAGGCCGAGCGACAAGTGCAAGATGACTTCAAATATGCGAAGTACTCGTCCAAGACCTACGGCTCCTACACTCAAGCTTCCGCGACTTCGGCACCTCCTACCTCAACTAGAACATCACCAAGTACCGGCGACAAGTCCAGTTCCAAGCAAGTTACGCCTTCCTCGACTCCTCCTCCGGCAAGCACCTACAAATCCAAGACTCCCTCATCTTCGGCACCACCGAATGAACCCGTCAAGACAAGTTCTATCAAGTGCTTCACATGTGGTGGCCGAGGACACAAGTCCTTCGAATACACCAACAAGCGAACCATGATCTTCAGCGATGACGGCACATACGACTCCATGAGTGAAGAAGAAATGGAAGCCCTTGAGCACGTGGCCATGCACCGGCACGTGAACGAAGATGAAGATGATCAAGTCTTTTGTGACAATGATTCAAGTCCCTCTCTCGTGGTCTCCAAGGTCTTGGCACTCCAACACCACCAAGAAGAAGACCAACAGTGCCTCATCTTCCACACCATGGCCGGCATCAACGAGCATTCCATGAAAGTCATCATCGACGGAGGAAGTTGTCAAAACTTGGCAAGTGAAGAGCTATGTTCCAAGCTGCAATCGGTCAAGAAGAATCATCCTCGTCCCTACAAGGTCCAATGGTTAAGAGACCGAGGCACTATTCAAGTGGAGCATACGGTGCAAGTTTCCTTCAAGATCGGCGCCTTCGAGGACACCTTGGAGTGCGACGTGGTTCCTATGTCCGTGTGCCATCTTCTATTGGGAAGACCTTGGCACTTAGACCGCGGCGTCATCCACAACGGAAGAACAAATCACTATAGCTTCAAGATGAAGGGCAAGGACTACGTGCTACGACCAATGTCACCAAGCCAAGTGATCGCCGACAAGCAAGCATCCACACATCATGGAGATACAAGTGAAAGAGTGAACCACCACAAAGAAAGTGAGCGCCACAAGCCCAAATTGAGTGACTCTTCGCCAAGAGAGAAAAATTTAGTCCTCCTAGCCACAAAAAGAGAGACGAGGGAAGTGTGTGAGAACCCATCAAGTGTCATCCACTATGTCCTACTATGTAAAGATGAGGTGGCAAAAAATAACACTTCTAATCCTCTTCCTCTAGTGTTCTCTAACTTGTTGCCAGAATTCACGGATGTCTTCCCCTATGAGCTACCTTCGGGTCTTCCTCCTATACGTGGCATCGAACACAGGATCGGCCTCATCCCCGGAGCACCTCTTCCAAACAAGGCTCCCTACCGCGTCAATCCCGAAGAAACTAAGGAGATCCAACGGCAAGTACAACACCTCATCGACAACGACCATGTACGTGAAAGCTTAAGCCCTTGTGTTCCAGTTATCCTTGTGCCTAAGAAAGACGGTAGTTTTCGCATGTGCTCCGATTGTAGAGCCATCGATGCTATCACCGTTCGTTATAGGCACCCCATTCCTCGCCTTGATGATATGCTAGATGAGCTTAGCGGTGCCACCATTTTGTCAAAAATTGATCTAAAAAAGTGTCTATTACCAAATCCGCATTCAAGAGGGTGATGAATGGAAAACGGCTTTTAAAACTAAATTTGGCTTGTACGAGTGGTTAGTTATGCCTATGGGTTTATCGGAAGCTCCCTGTAGTTTCATGCGTGTTATGCATTCTGTGCTTCGTCCATACATTGGAGCGTATTTTGTGGTCTACTTTGATGACATACTTGTGTTTAGCAAATCCAGCAAAGATCATGTAATTCATCTTAAGGCCGTTTTGCAAACTCTTCGAAAGGAACGTCTTTATGCCAATATAGAAAAATGCACTTTTGGTGTTGAAAAGCTTGTTTTCTTGGGTTTCGTTGTTTCTTCAAAGGGTGCCCATGTTGATGAGTCAAAAATTGAAGCAATTAAAACTTGGCCTCAACCCACTAATTTGCAACAAGTGCGTAGTTTCCTTGGTCTTGCGGGTTTTATCATCGCTTTGTGAAAGACATTAGCACTATTGCCGCACTGTTGCATGGCTTGAGTAAGAAAAATGCACCCTTTGTTTGGACCTTTGCAATCTACCGCATTTGATGAGCTCAAATCTTTGCTTACTTATGCTCCGATTCTTGCTTTGCCTAACTTTGACAAAACTTTTGAGGTTCATTGTGATGCTAGTGGTAATGTAATTGGTGGAGTTTTGATGCAAGAAAAGCGAGCCATTGCATATTTTTTTAGTGAAAAACTCTCCGGTGCTCAACTTAACTACCCATCTATGACAAAGAATTGTATGCTTTAGTGCATGTGTTGCATGTTTGGGAGCATTATTGATGCGGAGCATCCTACGGTCATACCCATGGACCTACCATCGTCTCATCAAGAGCCAAGAGGACCTATGACACGAGCACGAGCTAGAGCTCTCGAGAACGAGGTGACTTCCTTCCTTAGTGATATCGCCCGCCGGAATACCTCGCCGAGGTATAACCGAAGCCGCCATTCGCCGTCCTTTTTTTTTCAAAAACCGTTCGGTTTATTTTTTTCCGAAACCCTATGTTTATTTTTTTTAAATAGATCGGTTTATTTTTTCTGTCGGTTTAGTTAGTTAGTGAGCGTTCGCCCGATCCGTTCGTTTTAACGAACGTGTTCGTCGGTTAGTCGCAGTTAACGAATGTCCTTTCGTTTAACTGTTCGTCAGTTTTCTTCTTAGTCGGATTTTCCGCGATTATTCCAGATCGCGATTCTGATCAGATTTTCGTTCTGGTATATCTTTTAGCTCGTTTATCGGAATCAGGCGATTCAAGCGCCTAGAGTTTCGTCTCGAAATTCTCTTTCCGTTTAACCAACTCAAACAAGTTTATGCTACTGTAAAATTTGACCTAGATCCAGATTAGTAAACGAAGCTTGTTTCTTTCACCGTTTGACTTTCGTTGCTTCGTTTGATTTGATTCTTTTTGCAAAGCGGAGTTCTTAAGTTGAACTTTCTGGTTGGATCTTTTATTTGAGTTTTACCTGTGCATTAGTTGAGTGCTTATTGTATGCTTGTTTGTTTGCGACAGAGTACCCGGAGTGCGCCGCTTGCTACTTCGAATCTCTAGGTTTCACGGATCATTAGCAAGGCAAGTAACACTTTGATCATACTTCTTTTACTACCCAGTTTTATTGCATTAGACCAATCCTCAAACATTGCATGATTAGGATCTAATTAAATTGTGGGTATTGGGAAGTAGTTGAGGTAGTACCGATTGCCCTGTTTATTATCAAACCTTTGGGACTTACTTCTACGTTTGCTCATATTGCTATGCTATGCTAGTAGACGTGGATTGGGTTTGAGTGTTACCATGACAGATGTGAGATTGTTAATTAATGGTTAACCTTAAGGTGGCAACTAAAACTCACATCTGGGTGGATTGAGGTACCTGGGTATTCCAGGATTGCCTGTTTTTCTTTTGGACCGCCACCTAGGTTCAAAGGGATCAAGAGATTATTCATGCTAGAAACTTCCGTGTGCAGCCACAAGCTATTATGGGCTCTAGCATAGTTGAGTAGGTTACATGATCTCTTAAAGAGGTGGGCTAGCAGATGTAGGGGAAAGTAGGTGTAACTGTCCACCCGGAGTAAAGAGTTATTGTTTCTGAAAGACTGTGTCTCGGTCATCCGTTTCTCAAACATCATGTAGTGCGAGAATCAAGCGGAGGCGATCGAGTCTTGTGGGGAAAAGTGCACAAACCTCTGCAGAGTGTATAAACTAATCATGGTTAGCCGTGTCCCCGGTTATGGACATCTTGAGTATCTAGTATCTGGATTATCATGTGAATCTCATCATGGTACTTTAATTAATTTTGTTGGGTTTGATGATGATACTTAATTGGGATTGAGAATGCTGTCAACCATTCTCAATGTTTAACAACCACCATGATAGTTAAATAAAATTTATTCCTTTGCAGTAGGGAAAAATTGGCTTTTCGCAAAACTGTAACCATAGAGCCTTCTACCAGCCATATATGCATGTAGTATAGCATTATTATGTTCATTACTCTCTATGTGTTACATTGCCAGCATATTCCATGTGCTGACCCGTTTTCGAGCTGCAATGTTTCATGTTGCAGACTTTTCAGACGACGAGTAAGGTGCCTTAGGTCGTGGTCTTATACTCAGTGATGTCGTTGGAGTTGATGGACTCACTTACCTTCCAAGTCTTCCGCTGTTATCGTTTTAGATGGCCTTAAGCCATATTTGTCATACTTATTTCTCTCTTGAGATACTCGTTGTAATAAGTGTGTGATTTCTACTCTGTTATAAATCCTCCATTTGTACTGTGGGTGTCAGCATTACTGATCCAGGGATGACACTGGTGCACAGAAGCACAGACTGTTTGAGGTCTGGTCGCTACGAAGGTGGTATCAGAGCCAGGAGCAGAGTATATGGCAAGCCAAGGATGTTTTCAGATGCCATTGGCCATAGGTAGGCATCTTTTCCCCTCAGACCTAATAGTTTTGGAGTCGCAAGGTTTGGACGTAATATTGGGTATGGATTGGTTATCGATGTATGGGGGAAACATCGATTGCGCCAGTAAGACGATTTTGCTTACCACCCCAGAAGGAAGAAGGATTAAGTATGTATCCCGGCATGTGCCGAAGAGGACTCAAGTAAATTCCTTATCAGGAGTTGTACAGGAAGAAGTACCAGTGGTGAAGGATTACCCGGATGTATTTCCAGAAGAGTTGCCAGGCATGCCACCAGATAGAGACATGGAGTTTTTGATTGAACTTTTGCCAGGCACAGGGCCGATATCTAAGAGACCGTACAGGATGCCCGCTAAGGATTTGGAAGAAATTAAGAAGCAGATTAAGGAGTTACTGGATAAAGGCTATACTCGCCCAAGTTCTTCACCTTGGGGATCACCCGTACTTCTAGTGGAGAAGAAAGATGGATCGTTGAGGATGGTTGTTGATTACCGTGGATTGAATGAAGTGACCATCAAAAATAAGTACCCACCGCCGATGATCAATGATTTGTTTGACCGATTACAAGGAGCTAAGGTATTTTCCAAGATCGATCTACGATCAAGATACCATCAGTTGAAGATTCGAGAGCAGGATATACCTAAGACGGCTTTTACCACCAGGTATGGGCTGTACGAGTATACCGTTATGTCATTTGGCCTGACTAACGCACCTGCCTATTTCATGAACCTGATGAACAAAGTGTTTTTGGAGTTTTTGGATAAGTTCGTCGTAGTGTTCATTGATGACATTTTAGTCTACTCCAAGAATGAAGAGGAGCATAAGGAGCATTTGCGTTTGGTACTTGAGAAGCTCAGAGAACATCAGTTATACGCCAAGTTCAGCAAATGTGAGTTTTGGTTGAAGGAAGTTGGATTCCTCAGACATGTTATATCCGGAGAAGGAATAGCAGTAGACCCCACCAAAGTCAACACTGTGACAAACTACGAATCACCCGCATCAGTTGGAGAGATCCGGAGTTTTCTTGGACTTGCAGGATACTACCGGAGGTTCATTGAGAATTTCTCGAGGATTGCTAAGCCCATGACAGAGCTGTTAAAGAAGGACACCAAATTCAATTGGACTGAGGAATGTGAAGCTAGTTTCCAAGAGTTGAAGAAACGTTTGGTTACATCACCAGTGTTGATTCTGCCAGATCAACGCAAGGATTATGAAGTATATTGCGACGCTTCACGTCGAGGACTTGGAGCAGTACTAATGCAGGAGGGAAGATTTGTTTCGTATGCTTCACGACAACTTAAACCCCATGAGAAAAATTATGCCACGCATGATTTGGAGTTAGCAGCCGTAGTACATGCGTCGAAGACATGGAGACATTTTCTCATCGGAAATCACTGTGAGGTGTACACAGATCACAAGAGTTTGAAGTACATTTTCACGCAGAAGGAGTTGAATCTCAGGCAAAGGAGATGGTTGGAGCTCATTAAGGATTATGATATGAGATTGCATTATCACCCAGGGAAGGCTAACGTAGTAGCTGATGCGTTGAGCCGCAAGAGCCATGTTAACACCCTCATGACCGGAGAGTTACCGATTAGCCGAGGATCTTCGCGAGCTATGTTTGGAAATAGTTCCAAGAGGCTATTTAGCAACGTTGGAGATTCAGTCTACCTTGATGGAAAAGATTAGAGAAGCTCAGAAGACAGACAAGGAGATTGCAGAAATAAAGGAAAGGATGAGCAAAGGAAAAGCCAAGGGATTTCGTGAGGATGAGCACGATACCTTATGGTCTGAGGACCGCATTTATGTGCCCAATGATCCGGAGATCAGGAAGTTGATCTTGCAACAGGCCCATGATTCACCGTATTCGATTCACCTAGGAAATACCAAGATGTATTTGGATTTGAAGGATACTTTCTGGTGGACTAGAATGAAGAAGGATATTGCAGAGTATGTAGCAGTTTGTGATGTATGTCAGAGAGTGAAGGCAGAGCATCAGAAGCCAGCAGGATTGCTACAGCCATTGCCGATACCCGAATGAAAATGGGATAAACTAGGCATGAATTTTATCACGGGATTGCCCAGGACTCGTTCAGGCTATGACTCAATATGGGTTGTAGTCGATCGTTTGACGAAGGTAGCTCATTTCATCCTAGTGAAGACCACTTACACCAGTGCTAAGTTGGCAAAGATATACATGACCAGGATCGTATGTCTGCATGGAGTTCCGAGGACCATTGTATCAGATAGAGGAACCCAGTTTACTTCAAAGTTTTGGAATCAGTTACATGAAACTTTGGGTACCAGGCTAGAGTTCAGTACAACCTTTCATCCACAGACTGACGGACAGACCGAGAGAGTCAATCAGATTTTGGAAGATATGTTGAGAGCTTGTGCGCTAGATTATGGATCTAGTTGGGACGACAATTTGCCGTATGCAGAGTTCTCTTACAACAACAGTTATCAAACCAGTTTGAAGATGGCCCTTTTGAAGCTTTATACGGAAGGAGGTGTAGAACACCATTGTTATGGGACAAAGTTGGAGACCGCCAGTTGTTTGGACCAGACTTGATTAAGGAATCAGAACAGAAGGTGAAATTGATTCGCGATAGGCTCAAGGTAGCCCAATCCAGGCAGAAAAGTTATGCGGATTCTAAACGCAAAGAGACAGTTTACGAAGTCGGAGACAGAGTTTACCTACGAGTATCACCACTTCGAGGAGTTAAGCGCTTTGGGGTTAAAGGAAAGTTAGCGCCACGTTTTGTAGGACCATACAAAATTTTGGAGCGTATGGGAGAAGTTGCTTACAAACTGGAATTGCCTGAAGGATTGTCAGGAGTTCATGATGTATTTCACGTTTCCCAGTTAAAGAAGTGCCACGCAGAGATGGCTGAGATACCACTGAGAGATACAGTGCCACTGGAGGCGATTCACTTGGATAGTGACTTGACCTATGAGGAGAAACCAGTTAAGATTCTTGAGTATGCCAGCCGAGTCACCCGCAGCAAGGTTATCAAATTTTGCAAAGTTCAGTGGAGTCACCATACCGAGGACGAAGCCACCTGGGAGCGAGAGGAAGATCTACGGAAGAACCACTCTCACCTATTTTCTAGTCAACCCGAATCTCAAGGACGAGATTCATCTTAAGGGGGTAGGTTTGTAACATCCCAAATTTTCAATTTGGAATGTTATACATTAGATCATCATTGCATAGCATATTTTATTGCATTTTGGAAAAATCCTCGAAAATCCTAAGCAACTCAAGGACCCTCGGAGAGAGTTGGGGATTTTTCGCGGTTTTCATATTTGACTTCTATCAAATAATGAAATGAGGATTTTTGGTTTTAATTATTTTTCTCTCCAAAAAATATTTCGTATTAAAATAAATGAGAGGAGAAAATATGACTTCTCCAAAACAATTGAAATATTGGAGGAAAAATATTAAAATCAAATATTTGATTTTATTCGAATTTTATTTGCAATTTTATTTGCATTAGAAAAAATTGCACGTTTTCAAAACTGCATTTTGGGCCAAGAAAATGTTCATCTCGTTCTAATTATTTTAATTAGACGGTGAAAATTTGTTTTGGCATTTTTGGATTTTTATTTATTTTTCTATGATTTTTTTAGGTTCGGCGGAACTATTAAAAAAACGCGCGAGCGCCGACTAGGCCGAAGCCCAGCCGCGCGGCCCAGCCCACCCCGCGAGCCGTCTGCCTCCTGGAGACCGCCGCCGCCGAGTCCCGATCAGGGATGACTCCCGCCGCCGCCCGTCGCCCCCTCCCCACGGCACCCCATCCACCTCTTAAATACCGCACCCCGCCGCCCCTCTCCTCACCCCGCCCCCGACCCGAAGCCGCCGCCGCCGAGAGGAGCCGCACCGGAGCCGCCCGACCCCGCCGCCGAAGGAGCCCGACGCCGTCGCCACGGGAAGCCGCCGTCCCGCCGCCCCTCGTCGCCCCTCGCCGCCCCGACGACGCCCGCACCCCGCCGCCCCTCGCCGCACCCCCGAAGACCCCGCCGGAGCCCCGTCCCGCCCGCCGGAATACCTCGCCGAGGTATAACCGAAGCCGCCATTCGCCGTCCTTTTTTTTTCAAAAACCGTTCGGTTTATTTTTTTCCGAAACCCTATGTTTATTTTTTTTAAATAGATCGGTTTATTTTTTCTGTCGGTTTAGTTAGTTAGTGAGCGTTCGCCCGATCCGTTCGTTTTAACGAACGTGTTCGTCGGTTAGTCGCAGTTAACGAATGTCCTTTCGTTTAACTGTTCGTCAGTTTTCTTCTTAGTCGGATTTTCCGTGATTATTCCAGATCGCGATTCTGATCAGATTTTCGTTCTGGTATATCTTTTAGCTCGTTTATCGGAATCAGGCGATTCAAGCGCCTAGAGTTTCGTCTCGAAATTCTCTTTCCGTTTAACCAACTCAAACAAGTTTATGCTACTGTAAAATTTGACCTAGATCCAGATTAGTAAACGAAGCTTGTTTCTTTCACCGTTTGACTTTCGTTGCTTCGTTTGATTTGATTCTTTTTGCAAAGCGGAGTTCTTAAGTTGAACTTTCTGGTTGGATCTTTTATTTGAGTTTTACCTGTGCATTAGTTGAGTGCTTATTGTATGCTTGTTTGTTTGCGATAGAGTACCCGGAGTGCGCCGCTTGCTACTTCGAATCTCTAGGTTTCACGGATCATCAGCAAGGCAAGTAACACTTTGATCATACTTCTTTTACTACCCAGTTTTATTGCATTAGACCAATCCTCAAACATTGCATGATTAGGATCTAATTAAATTGTGGGTATTGGGAAGTAGTTGAGGTAGTACCGATTGCCCTGTTTATTATCAAACCTTTGGGACTTACTTCTACGTTTGCTCATGTTGCTATGCTATGCTAGTAGACGTGGATTGGGTTTGAGTGTTACCATGACAGATGTGAGATTGTTAATTAATGGTTAACCTTAAGGTGGCAACTAAAACTCACATCTGGGTGGATTGAGGTACCTGGGTATTCCAGGATTGCCTATTTTTCTTTTGGACCGCCACCTAGGTTCAAAGGGATCATGAGATTATTCATGCTAGAAACTTCCGTGTGTAGCCACAAGCTATTATGGGCTCTAGCATAGTTGAGTAGGTTACATGATCTCTTGAAGAGGTGGGCTAGCAGATGTAGGGGAAAGTAGGTTTAACTATCCACCCGGAGTAAAGAGTTATTGTTTCTGAAAGACTGTGTCTCGGTCATCCGTTTCTCAAACATCATGTAGTGCGAGAATCAAGCGGAGGCGATCGAGTCTTGTGGGGAAAAGTGCACAAACCTCTGCAGAGTGTATAAACTAATCATGGTTAGCGTGTCCCCGGTTATGGACATCTTGAGTATCTAGTATCTGGATTATCATGTGAATCTCATCATGGTACTTTAATTAATTTTGTTGGGTTTGATGATGATACTTAATTGGGATTGAGAATGCTGTCAACCATTCTCAATGTTTAACAACCACCATGATAGTTAAATAAAATTTATTCCTTTGCAGTAGGGAAAAATTGGCTTTTCGCAAAACTGTAACCATAGAGCCCTCTACTAGCCATATATGCATGTAGTATAGCATTATTATGTTCATTACTCTCTATGTGTTACATTGCCAGCATATTCCACGTGCTGACCCGTTTTCGGGCTGCAACGTTTCATGTTGCAGACTTTTCAGACGACGAGTAAGGTGCCTTAGGTCGTGGTCTTATACTCAGTGATGCCGTTGGAGTTGATGGACTCACTTACCTTCCAAGTCTTCCGCTGTTATCGTTTTAGATGGCCTTAAGCCATATTTGTCATACTTATTTCTCTCTTGAGATACTCGTTGTAATAAGTGTGTGATTGCTACTCTGTTATAAATCCTCCATTTGTACTGTGCGTGTCAGCATTACTGATCCAGGGATGACACTGGTGCACAGAAGCACAGACTGTTTGAGGTCTGGTCGCTACAATTCAAGACCTCACAGAGAAGACCTCCATCAAGACCTCCTCACGGAGAAGAACCGGTTACCCTTTGTATCGTCCTTTGTTGATCGTGGATCATGTATCTCCCTTTGTGTTCTTGGATCTAGCGCATGTGTAATCGAATGTTGTTGGTTTGAGTGATTCTCTTGTGTTTCCCCTCGTGTTCTTCGTGTTCTTAGTTGGGATCCGCTCCTTTCATGAAAGATCGGCCATCTAGGGTTCCACCCTACATCAATTATCTTTGCCCACATGAGTTTGTCATACATACCGATCATGAGACACTTAAGTACCTTAAAGTTCAAACCAAGTTGAATAAACGACATGCTAAATGGAGTGAATTTATTGAATCTTTCCCTTATGTGATCAAGTACATTAAGGGTAAAGAGAATGTTGTGGCGGATGCTCTTTCCCGCAAATGCATGTTAATTACTCAACTTGAATTGAACGTTGTTGGATTTGATCATATCAAAGATTTGTATGAGCACGATGTGACTTTTTCTACTCCTTTTGCTAAGTGTGTGACGCATACATCTTGGGAATGATATTATATCAAAGATGGTTATCTAATGAGAGCTAACAAACTATGCATCCCCGAGTCTTCTCTTCGTTTGTTACTTTTGCAAGAGGCTCATGGAGGTGGACTCATGGGACATTTTGGGTGTGACAAGACTTTTGCCACTCTCTCCAAGAATTACTTTTGGCCCAAGATGTTCTGCGATGTCTCACGCTTCACCAATCGGTGCTCTACATGCCGCAAAGCAAGTCACAATCTCAATCCCATGGTTTACATATGCCACTTCCTATTCCACATCAACCATGGGAAGATATTAGCATGGATTTTGTGCTTGGATTACCTAGGACTCAAAATGGAAAGGATTCCATATTTGTTGTTGTGGACCAATTCTCTAAAATGGCTCATTTTATCCCATGCAATAAGATAGACGATGCTTCACATCTTGCAAATCATTTTTGTAGGGAAATATTGAGGTTACACGGAGTGCCAAAGACAATTGTGTCGGACCGAGACCTCAAGTTCTTAAGCTACTTTTGGAAGACGTTATGCGCTAAGCTCAGAATCAAGCTACTCTTCTCCACGGCATATCACCCTCAAACTGATGGCCAAACGGAAGTCACCAACCGGACGCTCGCCACTCTCCTACGCGTGTTGATCAAGAAGAACATCAAGGAGTGGGAGGAGTGCTTACCATCGCCGAGTAGGCATTCAATCGCGCAAGGCACTCTACTACTAGCAAGTCCCCCTTCGAGGTTGTCTACGGCTTCAACCCTTTGTCGCCGTTGGACATCCTTCCTTTACCGCTACAAGAACGAGCGAACATGGACGCTAGCGCAAGAGCCACCTACCTCAAGAAGATGCATGAAGAAACATGTTCCACGATCGAGCGTCAAGTACACTGCCTCGCCTCCAAGCTCAACATCAAAAAGTCACTGATGGTGTTCCAACCAGGCGATCTAGTATGGTTACATCTCCGCAAGGACCGCTTCCCCAAGGAGCGCAAGTCCAAGCTACTTCCGAGAGCCGATGGACCATTCAAGGTGCTCGCACGCTACAACGACAACGCCTACAAGATCAACATCCCATGTGACAAGTAAAACGTAAGCGACATCTTCAATGTCAAAGACTTGGCCAAGTACCATGGTGATGAAGATCACGATCCGTGGATGGATCTCTCCCAAGGGGGGAGATGATGCGGAGCATCCCGTCCATGCACATGGACACTTCATCACCACCACAAGCACTGAGAGGACCAATGACAAGAGCACATGATACGGGGCTAACCCGGTGTAGGCCAATCTTTCACGATTGGAGTGGGTTCCCTCGAAGAACACAATGAACACGGGGAAGAACGGAGAGAAATCACAAGGGGGAACACTCAAGAACAAGTCCAATCACACATCGACTAGACAATCAAACACACAAGGTACATGAACAACAAAGGGAAAGATACAAGGTAAGGTTCATCTCCATGAGGAGGTCTTGAAGGGGGGGCGCCCAAGAGGGGGGTCTTGATGATATATCCCGCAGGATCTTCTCCTAGATGGAGGTCTTGGCCTCCATAAGGAGTAGTAGTCTCTCTCTCTCTCAAGAGTAGAGTGGTACAAGGAGCAAAGCTCTCTATCAAATGAGCTATCACTTTGCTACCCTAGAAAGGAGAAGGGGGAGGTCTATTTATAGTCTAAGCCTCAAAGGGGTAAGTGGAAAGGGATACATGGGCCTCTGGCCCGTGGCTGCGCGCAGGCAGGCGCTGGATGTCCGAGCTGGGGGCCGGATGTCTGGGCTCTCGTGAGACGTCGGATGTCCGGGGCGGTTGGCCGGATGTCCGGCCCGAGCGGGGTGATCTTCTGTTGGCTTCTGTTGTTGATGCCGGATTTCTGGGAGGGATGCTGGATGTCCGGGCTATCAGGAGGCGCCAGATGTCCGGGCTGGCCGCCGGATGTCCGGCCGCTGATGCTCTTGGTCGTCTGTTGGGCAGCTCCTGCGCGGCTGCCTAGGCGCCAGATGTCCGGCCTTTGGCCCGGATGTCCGGCCGCTGTAGCTTCAGCAGCTCCGTCTTCTTCCGTCGTCACTTCCAGGCTTCCCTCGCGGATGGTGTAGTTGTTCCTTGGCGCTCGCACTCCTCCTCGTCGTCCGTATTGTTCCAACAGTACCTATGCATGCACACGAGTGGAGTGTCAAGTAGTATACCATCCTCGAAGGGGTCAAGTGAGCACATGTAAAGGAGATGATTCACCTTTGTGTATGTGAAGTAGATGTCGCACGTGTCACTCGCCAAACGGACTCTTGACATGGTGATGTCCATAGGATGCTCCGCATCATCTCCCCTCCCTTGGGAAAGATCCGACCTCGGATCGAAAACCAAATCACCATGGGAAAGAGATGGCTTCGCCGTGTAGAAGTGGACGTTCACCAAGTACTTGTCATCTTAAAGCTCGAAATGGGCACTCTCCAATGTCACACCGTCTTGTGATTCCTTCAAAAGGAGTAAGGACAACAAACACTTGGAAAAACAAATGTGGTTAGCGTTAGTGCAAAACCAAGCATTCAAGAGGTGAGTCACCAAACAAGTGTTGTCATCATGCAAAGAATATGGTGTGATAAAGGATTGTGACATGGCATGTAAGCATATCAATCGAGCACAAACAAAGATATCATGGGGACAAGCATGTAAATGTGAGGTAGTGATGCAAATATGTGTGTCAAGAGAATAAGCATCTACCCCAAAGTCAAAGCAAGCATTCACAAATTGCTCAATGAAAGGTCAATGGTAGGCATATGAATCTTTCACAACACCTAAGAAGATGAGATGTCTAAACACATGGGTTAAGTGCAAGACAATCCAAGCATAATGTGCATAGGGTGTAGTGAACATAGTGTGGCACTCAACACAATAGAAAGAGCAATTGTTCATCATGTGTGAGGCAATCAAGTCAATCATCTGACAAGCAATGGGACATGGCATATGTGAAGTGATGACATTGTTGCAACCAAACATATGAGAGGAGCAAATAATCCTAGAATTGGATGCAACACACAAGGCATATATATCATGATGCATGGAATGGTTAAAATGACAAGTCGAAGCAAGATCTTTAACAAGTGTGCAATCAAGTGATCCAAGATGAACAATAAGTCTCATGGGGAAAGCAACACAAGTAGTATGATCCATAATATCCATGATCATGGTTTGGGGGTTCTCAAAAGAGAAGGATATCACCGTGAAAGCGTGTACTTGTGCGTCCTTCACAATGCCGAAGCACGAGCAAGTGCAATGTAGAATCGTCGTGGTAGAAGGTGGTTCGCTCTCAAGAGCTCGAATGGTCAACTCACGTGAAGCGGAAGTCGACACAAAGTCCAAGTATCCTACACATGCACACAACAAAACAAAGAACGTATGCGCATGGTAGATAAACACATCATCCAACATGATGGTTCTCTTGTTTTGCACATAACCATTAGAAGCACAAGTGCATGAATAATATGATGCAACAATGGCAATATCCATGGCACTAGGTATATGGTGCAAAGAGGTAAGACAAGCATGCTTCACGAGGAATATGTCAAAATCTCCAAATATATGTGAGAATGCTATGGGGGCAAGCTCATTAGCAAGATTAGAAACATTGTTGCACTCAATACATGTCAAATCATCTATCATGAGAGAGGCAACATATGGAGATGTATGACAAGAAGCAATAACAATCATGTGCAAAGCATGTAGATAGTTGTCATCAACCACATGAAGTGAGCAAGTATAAATCATTGGTGATGCAGCAAGGCAAGCAATAGTAATCAAGTCGAGCAAGCTAGTAGTGCGAAGATGCAACATACTAGAGGAAATCATGGCAATCATGTCATGTGAGCAAATAATAGGCACAGACAATGCACATGACATTTCGCAAGCACGAACACAAAGCAAGATCATAGTATAATCATAGGCATGGGGCACAAAGCAAACATGGCAATAACAAGTGATATCTCCACCAAGCTTGCAAATACACATAAAAGTACTAGAATCAATCATCATGTGTAATGCAAAGCATGGGTCACAAATGCATGGCAAAAGCATAGAAATGGGCATATCATGCAAAGTGAACATGGCAAGATGGGCATAGAATATGTATTGGACAATAACCCATTGCCAAGTGAGGGTCATGTAGAAGAAATGCGCAAAGTATTTACGCGAAGAGAGTGGTGGGAAAGGCAATCTATGGGATCCCAAGTCATCATTGCTCTCCAGAGCTCGTTTTGTCAACTTGTGGGATTGCGAGGTTGACAAGTATTCATGGGTACCTACACAAAAGAGACACAAATCAAAGAAATGGTGCGCGTGGTAAATGTACACATCATCCATCATGATGTGTATGTGCACGTGTGAGTTAGCACAAGATAAGCATCACTCAAAGAAATTTGATGCATGGTACAAGAACATGTCATCCATCATGAAAGAATAGTTGTTATGTATAACACGATGGGGATGCAAATTGAGCATACTAGTATATGGCACATCAATAGCATGTTTATTCATGGGAAGCATGTTGTGCACACAAGTATTGGGATCATGCAATGGATAGGATGAATCAAAATCTCCTAAAATGTATGAGGAAACTATGGGGGTCTCCTCATGAGCAATATTGGAAACATCATATGGAGAAAATGGACAACATCCAAAACAATGCATATCCGAAGCTAGGTGGTCATGGCATGGCATATGAGATAAATGATGCAAAGGAAGCATATCAATATCATCACAAGAAAAACAAATGCCAATAACCATGGGCTTGTCATCTATGCCATAAGTGCAAATGGGGTTAATTTTAATGGCATATGCATAGTCACTACGATGAGATTGCAAATATGACATATGATTGATCTCATTCATAGCATATGACAAGTCAAGCGGATTGTCAAACATGATGTGACCTAAAGAATTGTCACAAGAAATCCTATGTAACATGGCATCACAACTAATAGACTCCACATGAGAATCCTCATACTCATCGTAAATGGGCAAGAAATCATCACAAGAGGAAGTCGCACTAGCATGAAGCATGGTAATAGGTTGATCAACATCATGCAAGCAATCAATGTCAAGAATGTCCACTAGTGGGACTAAAGCGTCACCTTCACCTATGTTACCTTGTTCATTGCACTCAAGTGGTGTAGGTGAGGTGGGAAAGACCAAATGGTGGTCATCTTCATCTTGATGGAACCATGTGGGGGGTGCATCATATTCCACCATGGCCATCGTCTTGTCCAAAGGAAGGACGAAGTCGTCGAGGATTGGCGCGTCATCATATATGGGACCTAGCACCAAATGAGAAGACACAATAGAGGTAGAGGTCAAGTTGTTCGAAATTGAAGTGGCCTCACTCTCTCTATGTGGTGGTTCACTCACTCCCTCAAGGTAGGTGCACTCAAAGTCACATATGGTGGAGTCACTCATCTCACTCAAGTGGTGGGGGTTGTGGCTCTCCTCACATGGGAATTGGGGCAACTCGTCATATATGGGGCTAGTGGTGAAGACACTCTCACTCTCAATATGGTGGCACAAGTCACTCAAGTCATCATACGTCGCCGTGGTCGAAGTGAAATACTCAACCATCTCATCGCCGTCACCATGGATGAAGGCCGAAGATGGCACATCATCACTCTCGCCTCCTAAGATGGAAACATCATCCTTGCTCGTCACTAAGTCGCTCGCCTCCAAAGCTTGGTCCTTGAAGGTCTCCGTAGTCGTACTCGTCGCCGCACCATCTTGAAAAAGAGTCGTGGAGGACTCGGCATCATCAATGCCACAAAGAGGGATGGCGGTGAAGTCGAACTTGGGAGCATCGTCTTGGAGCTCGTCGGGCTTGGACATCTTGGTGGTACTAGCCTCATGCTCGTCATCTTTGAGCTTGGTCTTCGAGAAGTGTGCTTGGGGTGGAGAAGCCTTGGCCTTCATGAGTTCTTGTTCCGCCTTGAGAGCACCAATGTAGTTGTCGTCGAGGGACTTGTAGTTCTCAAGGAAGATAGTCTTGGAGATGTCGTTGTTTAATCCCATCATGAAGTGGAACTTCATTGACATGGGGTCGTCCACGCCAGCTCGTCGCAAGGCTTTCTTCATCTCCTTGAAGTACTCGTCGATGGACTTGGATCCTTGGATGGTGTTCCCCAATTGGCGTAGAAGTTGTTCCGTGTAGGTTGGAGGCACGAAGTCTCGCCACAAAGCTTTCTTCGTCTTGGGCCAACTCATGTCGTAGCTCTCCGAAGGTCTGTGAAACCACCATGTCGAGGCGTAGTCGTGGAAGTTTCTTGTGGCGCACTTCACTTGATCTTCGGGAGGAACTTGATGTAGCTTGAGGTAGTCGTCCATCAAACGCTCCCACTCGAGATACTCCTCGGGTTCTAGAGTCCCATAGAAAGGAATCTCGTGGTCGGTGTCGAGGTCATAGTAGCTCGTGGAGGTCGCGGACTTGAGCTTGGGGAGCTTCTCTTGAGGTGCTTGTGGGCGAAGATGCCGTATGTCCAAAGCTGAAGATGCCTTGAAGTCGCTTGGCGAAGATGCCAAGGGAGACGGTGAAGTCGTTGAGCAGTTGTTGGTGTTGAGCTCTTGAGCTTCACGTTCTTGTTGGTGATGGTGTCGATGCTGATGTGACCTTGCCGGAGATGGTAGCTCGGAGGCATGTGCTCTTGAGCGTCTTCTCGAAGATGAGGAAGATCCCTTGTAGGACTTGATGAGGGCTTTGATCTCCTCCATTTGAGCTTGCATCTTGGCGTTGTTGGAGTTGCTCGTGGCATCGAACTCGTCATTGTTGTTGTAGACCGAAGGTGAAATGCCTTGCCTATCCATCACAAGACTCGAGTAGAGGTGAGTAGGAAATGAGATAAACAATACCAAGTTACCTTTTCCCAAAGTTGAGGATGTATCCCGTTTCACTCAATGTGAGATGAAAGAATAGTGGAATTGGTACCGGACTTGTTCACTCACACCTACAAACTAAAGCTTATGGAGTAGCTCGGGGAGGATAGTGGCACAAAAATTTAATGCAAAATGTTAGCAAGAGTCAATAATGTTGAAAGAGATTCACAAATTCGCAAGTGAAACAAGTAGACCAATAGCAATGAATGGCACACAGAAACGCACACACGGATAGATAAATGGGGTCGTGCAACCAAGGAATGAGCACAAAATGTGGAGTCCACGGAAAACGCTCGTGTTGCACAACTCAAGAGAGACGCTAGCACGATTGCTCAATAGGCAGATACGACACTTGTGCACAACCTATAAGATGCAAAATGGATAAACTTTCTGTCCCAATTATGCTATATATGTATGGTTTCCAGTGTTTCTCACACAATGATCCAAGATGATCAAGTATGATACCATATGATATATTGTAATGCACTATGATATGATGCTATGGCTCTTGCTTACAAGCTCTTTGTTCACTCTTTTTCTTTGCTTAAAAGCTTATTCTCTTTTTTTTGTATGGCCACGATGCACAAACCAAGATAGCAATTGTGTACATGCGGGAACAATCTTGTGACACAAGTATGACGATACCAATATGATATGGTATGTATGCAATGGAAGGTGTAGATCACTAATGTGCACAAGTAACGTTGCCGGCAATACTCAAATGGATAGTCTCGATAGGCAAGTGACGCAAAATGGGCTAGGGCTTAACAATTGCAATTGCAAGGGGAATATACAATGGTGTCGTCGAGGTCACCGTCCGTTGCGATGATGAGAGGCGGTGTTGTCGATGTCAACCCGTTCCTAATTAGCCGAAACACCTTAGGAAACGGAAAAACCACAACTCAAAATCTCAAGGACAAAAGTCAAATGGTAGTAGCGGGAATGCGATGGTGGTTTTGCGGAAGCTCAATGGGATTGCGGGAACGCAATGATGGGGTTGTGAGACGCAATGCAGAAGTTGAGGGTAAGGTGTTGGATTATACACGGTTTGGGAGTTGGAAGCACGGTCCCTAAGTAGCTGAAACACCTTAGGAGACACAACTCACAACAAAAACGAACTTGGGTTAAGTTGGGTTGGCGAAAGTGTATGGTGGGCAAGCCTATGCGGAAGTTATGGTGGTGGTTGATGAAGAAGCAACCGTCCCTAAGTAGCCAAAACACCTTAGGAGACTTGAATCGCAACTCAAACAACCACTAAAGCTATAAGGAACAAAATTTGATAGGTTGCGGAAGGCTATGGTGGTTTTGCGGAAGTTATGGTGGAAGCCCTAGGCAAAGATGCCAAAGTGCCAACAATTTGATGGAGTCAAATGGTGTTGAAACCTATGTAGATGGATGGGGGATGTCAATAGCTACTCAACAAGCTAAAGAACGCGAAAATCGGACTCCAGATCTGAAAGTCATGGACACAACGGTGTAACACGGGAGGCTGAAATCTAGACGGGTCGGACATCCGGGGTTGTGTCCGGATTTCCGGGGGTTAGTGTCCAGAACCGTGCAGATTTGGTGCTCCAGGAGCCGGATGTCCGGCTTGGGGCCCGGATGTCTGGCCAGATGGCCCGGATGTCCGGCCTGAGGCCCGGATGTCCGGCCCGACGATTCCAGATCTCGTTTGGGGCGGAAATTTTGGAATTGGGGGTGAAAATGGATGATTCCAAGGGCAAAATTTGAGAGATTTTGTGGATGGAAAGGGGGGAAAAGATGGGAGAAAGCTACATCCACTTGGAACCAAGCAAATCCATGGATCAAAATCAACAAAACATCATCAAACTTAAAAATCACAAAAAAAATTGGGGGCTATTTTTGGTGGGGATTTTTTAATTTAGGACGAACACAAACAAAACAAGGCTAGAAAAGGTGGGAGGGACTCCAAATACGTGATCAACGTGGCTCATGATACCATATGATACGGGGCTAACCCGGTGTAGGCCAATCTTTCACGATTGGAGTGGGTTCCCTCGAAGAACACAATGAACACGGGGAAGAACGGAGAGAAATCACAAGGGGGAACACTCAAGAACAAGTCCAATCACACATCCACTAGACAATCAAACACACAAGATACACAAGGTACATGAATAACAAAGGGAAAGATACAAGGTAAGGTTCATCTCCATGAGGAGGTCTTGAAGGGGGGCCGCCCAAGAGGGGGGGGGGTCTTGATGATATATCCCGCAGGATCTTCTCCTAGATGGAGGTCTTAGCCTCCATAAGGAGTAGTAGTCTCTCTCTCTCAAGAGTAGAGTGGTACAAGGAGCAAAGCTCTCTATCAAATGAGCAATCACTTTGCTAACCCTAGAAAGGAGAAGGGGGAGGCCTATTTATAGTCTAAGCCTCGAAGGGGTAAGTGGAAAGGGATACATGGGCCTCTGGCCCTTGGCTGCGCGCAGGCAGGCGCCGGATGTCCGGGCTGGGGGCCGGATGTCCGGGCTCTCGTGAGACGCTGGATGTCCGGGGCGGTTGGCCGGATGTCCGGCCCGAGCAGGGTGATCTTCTGTTGGCTTCTGTTGTTATGCCGGATTCCCGGGAGGGATGCCGGATGTCTGGGCTATCAGGAGGCGCCGGATGTCCGGGCTGGCCACCGGATGTCCGGCCGCTAATGCTCTTGGTCGTCTGTTGGGCAGCTCCTGCGCGGCTGCCCAGGCGCCGGATGTCCGGCCTTTGGCCCAGATGTCCGGCCGCTGTAGCTTCAGCAGCTCCGTCTTCTTCCGTCGTCGCTTCCAGGCTTCCCTCGCGGATGGTGTAGTTGTTCCTAGGCGCTCGCACTCCTCCTCGTCGTCCGTAGTGTTCCAACAATACGTATGCATGCACACGAGTGGAGTGTCAAGTAGTATACCATCCTCGAAGGGGTCAAGTGAGCACGTGTAAAGGAGAGGATTCACCTTTGTGTATGTGAAGTAGATGTCGCACGTGTCACTCGCCAAACGGACTCTTGACATGGTGATGTCCATAGGATGCTCCGCATCAGCACATGCACGCGCCATCGAGAACGAGGTCAATTCTTTCCTCTTCGAGTTTCGTTCGGATTCACATGAGAATTGGGTCCTACCTCAAAGAGACACGTTATGCATTCTTAGGTACTTCGGAGATCATCGCGAGGAAGCATGGAGGAATCACCAAGTCCACCTAGAGACCCAAGGAGAAGGAGAGGGAAAAGAACGAGAAGGACCGGAGATCCCCTGGACATCCCGGGTGCCTAGACGTGAGGACCCCGGGTGCCCGGGCATGCACCCACAGGGTGGGGAAGGCCCCTGGACGCCCCAGGTGCCCGGCCTCCTAGCCCCGGGTGCCCGGCCCCTCTCGTCCCAGGCGACACCCCGAGTGCCTGGCCACCTGCCCAGCCACCGCCCGGGTGCCCGGCCTCCACCCTCCAGCCGCCTGGCGCCACCCCGGGTGCCCGGGCTTGGAACTCCCTGGTGCCCGACCCACCTACAGCCGGCGACTGGCCGGTCTGGGTGCCTGGTCCCCTTTACCCTGGGTGCCCGGACCCCTCCGAGAGTGGTTGTGTGCACTATGGGTTTTGACCCTTGTACCCCTCTCTCCCTCATATTTTGTCCCTAGGCTATATAAACTCTTCCCCTAGCTCATTTGAGAGGTTGGCAAAATATTACATAGACAAAGAGAGAGCTTTGCTCATCTTCCTCCTCTTGGAGATCTAGACCTCCTCTTGGAGATCAAGCCCTCCTCTTAGAGAAGATCCTCTTGTGGATATCAAGACCTCACCTAGTGGGAAAACTTTTACCCCAGTGCTATTTTCCTTGAAATGTTCTTGTATGCTTGTGGATCTCATGTATGCTACTCTAGTGGATTTTTTATTTGGGTTTGTTTGATTGATTTCCTCGTTGTGTTCTTGTGTGTTCTTCCTCTTTCCCCCCTCCATGTGTGAAAAGATACCCTATAGGGTTTCACCCTACAACACTTTTGTTCCATGATGAGGGCGTTCAGCATCCTCAGCAAGGAACTCCTCTTCTCATGCAGCTTCTTCCGGCCGGTGTTATCCTCCTTCAGCAGGTCGAGCTCGTGGAAGAGCTTCACCTTGTCCTCCTCATGTTGCAGGATTTTGCCGGTCACCTTCTTACCCGATGCAATGCTCTCCTTCAGCAGCTTCACGAATCCGCCGGTCAACTCCTCCTGCTTATTGAGCTGAGCAGGCATGTCGTCGAGGCTCTCCTTCAGTAGCTTCACCAAGCCATCGGTTAACTCCTCCTTATTGAGCTGAGCGGGCATGTCGTCGAGGGATAATGACTCCAGCACCGCCAGCTCGGCATGTTCGCCTCCACGGCTAGTGCGCTCCTGGGAGCCCTCGCCTGCCTGTGAGAGATTTTTCGAGGCCTCTACGAGGCGGCGGGCCCTCTCTTTTTTCCGCGTCCTTGGTCGCCGCTCCCTTGTTACTATTAGTTCTCGACCTAGAGCTCTGCACACCAGCCATGGTAAGGACTGACGAACAAGAAAGACTTATGAGGAGGAAGGTAGAGTAATTTTCGGCTAGGTAGTTCCCCTTTTCATAACCTACTAGCACTAGTACTAAAACATGCATAGTGGGAACAGGTTCAGGTTTGATACGTAGGGGTGAACAGGTTTGTGCTTAATTACAGCATGGTACTACTACTTTGGAAGATGGGAACAAGCTGAAGATTAATTGATGGTTTTGGTTTCGAAGCCCAAAACGTACCCCGATGAGTTTCCTAGAACACAAATTTCAAGTGCCACTGCACAAATGCGGTCGCACAAGTTAGTGATGTACCTGGTCGTACATGTCAAACCAAGCCAATGCGTGTCCCCTAAGTGAGACGCGGGTCCGACCGATCGTCTGTTGGTGCGACCGACCGTCAAGTATTACGTGATGGAGACTTCTGGTTGTGGCTTCAGTGATTGTCATGACCAAGCATTCAAAAACTCGTGATAAATCAATTACCATCTTTTTCCAAATGAACAAGTATTTTCATAGAAATACAATACATATAGATGGAGTGATTGTCACGGTTGCAAACTGCCATGGCACCGCAAGTTCACTCCAGCAGCAATCGAGTAGGCCATGGAGAGGAAGGAGAGCAGCTCACCTCGTCTATGATGCATGCCCAGCGCCGCCGCCGCAGCTGGCTCCGCGATTTGGCTTCTCCTACCGCCCATTTAAACAGTAGCACCGACTGCTCATCCCATGCCACATGCACACACGTTCTTTCCTCCGCAATTGCCTCCGTGGATATGATCTCTGCCATTAGTCCCAGCTCGAAATCAATGCAACGCTGCCAGATGCAGACATCCCTCGGCATCTCTCCCCTGAGACCAACTTGCGCCTCCGCCTTGTGCTTCGCCAGGCATAGCTCCTTTGAACTTGTCTCCAATTGATGCGGCGCTTCCTTGATCCGATTTGGCCTTGTTGCCCACCACCTACAACGCAGCCCTGGCATGTCCTCCGGAGCCACCGATCTGTGATTCCAGAGCAATGGATCCCCTCTGAAATACATGTAGGTTTTGTTCAAAGATGGCAGTGTTGCGGGCCGCAGCGAGAGGGATGCCCACGGCTTGCTGGGATCTAATGGATTATCCATGGTGGCATCCTCCATGGGGTGATCCGGTGGGCGAGGCGGGGAGGCGAGCGTAGGCACTGGGAGAGCCCTACAGGCTAAGATAAAGACAGTACCACTCCACTCGGTCCATATGTAAATACAAAGGCCACCAACAGTAACCCAGGCAAAAATTGATCATGTTGCCTGCGTCCTAGTTTATTGGCCCCCTTTGTATTTTGTGCCAAATTTTGCCCAAAATTTTAACTAAGAAAATGTTAATGCATGTCACCAAAAATTATATCATTGGATTCGCATTTGAACATAGTTTTCGATGATATTACTTTTTATGACATGCATAAATATTGGGTTAATTAAAGTTATGGTCAAAAATTGCACAAAATATGAAGGAGACCAATGGAAGTAGCAACCCATGATTTAACTACTCGCATGCACGCAGTGGAGTAGTAATGTCATTCTCAACTACTTCCTCCCTCACGTCCACTCAATTTAGATGCGCTGTATTAATTGACCATCCATTAAGTGAATGACTTTACACACATCAAATTATCACATGGGGTGGATCTTCATACAAAAATGTGTTCCACCATGTACCTGTTTGTGCGTGCGAGGGAATGAGTGCGTGTGTGCACATATTCGTTGCGTGCACGTACTCCGCTAGTATGCATCACAGAGGATGAGTACATTGTTCTGAAACCAGCAACACGTCACTGATAAATCCACACAAGAAGGTCGCAACAACACCTCCACATGTGCCAGTGGCTTTATGGATGCCCCCACATAATTTTAATCATAATATATTAACTTAAAAAGGGAGAGACACTGTGTAGCGTGCCATTGGAATCCTAATTTACTTGTTTTGCACATACTGGAAGTACTAGTAAGGTACATGTGCATTGCACGCATGAGATTTGCCAACCAAATTATGAATAAATACCACACTATAGCATGTAAGATTTGAGCCATATATGCATGATGTAGATGTTCATTTAATTCTTATAGTTGATCTCATTCAAAATCAATTAGTTTTATAAAAAAAATTAACCTATTTTGAGATTCATGGAATTGTGCATTGCAAAGCATAAACTAAAAACACATAATGGCAATTCATTTAGAAAAAAAAAGTTTGGGCAATTATGATACGGAAGATTCTAGAACAAAGGAGAAATGCTTGTGTTTTGAGGTTTGTGCATTATGCTGAAGTTCAACCATGGAGTCTTCTAGATTGTACATGTGCCAGAATCTGGTGGAATGTAGATGATATCCAATAGCCAGTAGTGCTCAGATTTGTCATCTCTGCACCGTCGGATTGGCTTCATCCAACGACCATCTTTCAAAGTTATTTGCGCACTATATAGGGTTATAGATATAGATATAGACTAGTGGCACACCATCTAAAGCCTTTCTACACACAAATGTTTTGTACAAATGTGCTCCACCGTGCATCCGTGCGTTTGTATGTGGGAACGAGTGCGTGTGTGCACCTCTTCTCTTTCGTGCATGTAGTCTGTGTGTGTGAGAGATACTGAGATATGGTGACGGAATACATGTCAATGCAATTTGTGTCAAAGAGAGGCCTATATAGATATATTTATGTGAATGGGGCTGTGGGGATATGCGAGAAGGGAGGGGAGGGGTCGACTACGGGAGATATCGATAGAGATAGATAGAGGGAAGAGCTCTACAAGCGTACAAACACTGGGATATGGGGGTGCTGGAAGATGGTGCGAGGGGCCAAGTGGAGGGAGACTAGGAAGGAGTGTACAAGTGCGAGATCGATATTTAAAGAGAGGGGGCGAGAACATGCGCGGTTGCGCGTAGTGGCGGAGCCATAAAAATTAAATGAGCTAGGGGGCCAAGCATTGCTAATCCTTGACGGGGAGGGCCAATTCATCAGCTTAAACCATTTTACTGGCAATTGATTTACTGGTCACATTCATATTTGCCTCAATATAGTGATGTTAGGGAGGCCAGGGCCCTTGTTGACCCCTGTCTTCGCCACTGTGCGCGCGTCTGAGAGATGAAGCGGAAGGCATGGATGATGAGAGAGAGATGATGCATAGATAATGTGTGTGTATTAGCTATGTAGTCCTATATAGATAGGTAGATTGATCGATGTGTATGTGGGAAAGAGGGTGAGACCTGACTAGAGATATAGATCGATCAGTTTGTGTGGAAAATAGGGAAAGACCTAGCTATATATATACATACACACATAGAGGAAGATTGATCGTTATGCATGCATGTGAGAGATAAAGAATGCCTGAAGTGATGAAGAGGGGGAGGTGTGTATGTTTGTGTGTGTGTGCATGCCTGGGAGACCGACCTAAAGAAAAAGATTGTGTGTGTGCGATGTATAATGCCGAGTGGTAGTGTGTGTGCATGCATGCACGACAGAAAGTTAGTGGTACAAGTATAAAGTGAATACGACTGTGTGGGTGTAAAAGACTTGGTGAGGTCATAATCAATGTAAAGTTGAATTCAAATATTTGAATAAGAGATCATGATGTTTGAAACCCATGCATGCATGAATATAGTTGAGATATGTGTGGTGTGGTTTTGAAACGAGCATGCTATACGGTATATGTAAGTGCATCTAGTGCCACCCCTAGTTGTTTTTGGAGTATTGACAACAAACTTGGTTGAGGGACTAATGTGCTTGTGAGAATTGCAGGATAACACAGGTAGTAGTCCCTCATTGATTCAGTTTACCTACCAGAGATGACCCCTAAAAATGTATGAAGACATTGAAGACAATGGTGGTTCGTGAAGACATTCACAATGAAGATAATGACCTGTGAAGACATTCACTTGAAGACTATGGAGTGCGAAGACATAGTTGTTTCGTAGTTTCCTTTTCTTCTTTATTGAGTCATAGGAACCACCGTACTGTTACGTGGGGTCCAGGTGAACAGATGACTGAAGTGATGCTCAACCAAAATCCTATGTCTTTAAGCAAAGACAATGAGAGCAAATCTTATCCAGAGTTGGATGAGTCAGCTTTGCTTGTAGCGCAAGCCAACTGCTGCGTGTGTTTGAAATCTGACCGTTGCACACGTGTCGGTTCCTTAGTGACCCAGGGTCATTTTGACATATCATGTCGGGTTGCCTCCATGCTATAAATAGCCCACCCCCTACACCATAATTTGGTGGCCGCTCAGAGTTAGTGCACGACTTCTGTCGTTTGAGAGCAACCCACCTCCGAAGCCCTTGAGAGAGAGATCCTTGCGAGGACAAAGCCCAAAACACCCAGAGCCAAAGAGTGCTAGGCATCACTGAAGTCTTTCTGTCCGCGTGACCTAAGGACTTATTACACTTCTCTGCATCCTCCAGCTGGTTAGGCGTCGCGTTCTGAGCATCCAAGAGTCATTGTGGATCGCTGGTGAATGATAACCCACAAGTATAGGGGATCGCAATAGTTTTTGAGGGTAGAGTATTCAACCAAAATTTATTGATTCGACACAAGGGGAGCCAAAGAATATTCTCAAGTATTAGCAGTTGAGTTGTCAATTCAACCACACCTGGAAAACTTAATATCTGCAGCAAAGTATTTAGTAGCAAAGTAGTATGGAAGTAACGGTAACGGTGGAAAAAGTAACAGTAGCAGTTTTGTAGTAATTGTAGCAGTGGCAACGGTAAAGTAACTAAGCAAAGATCAATATGTGAAAAGCTCGTAGGCATTGGATCAGTGATGGATAATTATGTCGGATGTGATTCCTCATGCAACAGTTATAACATAGGGTGCCACAGAAATAGCTCCAGTTCATCAATGTAATGTAGGCATGTATTCCGAATATAGTCATACGTGCTTATGGAAAAGAACTTGCATGACATCTTTTGTCCTACCCTCCCGTGGCAACGGGGTCCTATTGGAAATTAAGGGATATTAAGGCCTCCTTTTAATAGAGTACCAGACCAAAGCATTAACACTTAGTGAATACATGAACTCCTCAAACTATGGTCATCACCGGGAGTGGTCCCGATTATTGTCACTTCGGGGTTACCGGATCATAACACATAGTAGTTGACTATTGACTTGCAGAATAGGATCAAGAACTCACATATATTCATGAAAACATAATTGGTTCAGATATGAAATCATGGCACTCGGGCCCTAGTGTCAAGCATTAAGCATAGCAAAGTCATAGCAACATCAATCTCAGAACATAATGGATACTAGGGATCAAACCCTAACAAAACTAACTCGATTACATGATAAATCTCATCCAACCCATCACCGTCCAGCAAGCCTACGGTGGAATTACTCACGCACGGCGGTGAGCATCATGAAATTGGTGATGGAGGAAGGTTGATGATGACGACGGCGACGGATTCCCCTCTCCGGAGCCCCGAACGGACTCCAGATCAGCCCTCCCGAGAGAGATTAGGGCTTGGCGGCGGCTCCGTATCGTAAAACGCGATGAATCCTTCTCTCCATTTTTTTCTCCCTGAACGTGAATATATAGAGTTGCAGTTGAGGTCAGTGGAGCCTCAGGGGGGCCACGAGGCAGGGGGCGCGCCCAGGGGGTGGGCGCACCCTCCAGCCTCGTGGATAGGGTATGGGCCCCCTGGTGTTGATTGTTTCGCCAGTATTTTTTATTAATTCCAAAAATATTCCCCGTGAAGTTTCAGGTCATTCCAAGAACTTTTATTTCTGCACAAAAAAATAACACCATGGCAATTCTGCTGAAAACAGCGTAAGTCCGGGTTAGTTCCATTCAAATCATGCAAGTTAGAGTCCAAAACAAGGGCAAAAGTGTTTGGAAAATTAGATACGTTGGAGACGTATCAGTGAATGGAGTCTGTGAAGGTTTGGAAGTCTACCTTGAAGACTTACCAGAGTGATTGGGTGAGGGTTGGGTGTCCTTAGCTCAAGGGGAATAAGGTGAAGACACGGTCTTCTGAGTTCAATCTCAGCCTCCCTAACCAGACGTACACTGGAACTGGTCTACCAAATCCTTGTCTTCACCAAGCAACTGGTTCTATCCCCTTCTCCCTTTACATTTCAGTTTGTCTTTGTGAAGTCATTGCTTGCTTGCCTGATCTGATTGACTTCACTGTGTGAAGAATATTACCTGTTTGGCTTCATACTGTCTTCCATTCTGATCCATACTATCTACCTGCTGTTAGTCTTCGTACTTTCATTGTATTTCTTACTTGACTATCGCTTGTCTAGTGCCCTTAAAGCTTGGATAGAGCGATTACCAGGGAGATACAAATGCACGACGTGGATGTATGTGGAGCTGGGAAGGCTAATAATATGGTAGAAAAAAGTGTCAGCAATAATCAATTCAGAGATGCAAGGTTGAATAAATGCTCAACGACAGTACTGTGCTAGTCCTAGGCTAGACCGTTGTCGGTGTAGAAAAGTAGGGGCTCTCCTTTTTACCCCTTTACTTCTGCACGGGCAGTCGGAGCCGCTCCCACGGCCGCACTAAGTAGGGCAGAGGAGGGAAGCCAGAAGCACAAGACGGCCAAAGCAACGCCAAGACCAGGAAACACAAAGAGCAAGAGGGCGAGGTGGACTCCCCCGGCAAGACCCTTGCCGGGGCGGCCTCCGCAGCCCCGGCAAGAGCCTTCCCGGGGCAACTTGCCCGATGCCAGCAGAGCGCGCCACCCTTGAGCCCAAGGGTTCCAGACGCCAACAACCACATTGGAACCAAGGCTCGGGAGGCACCTCCATGGTGGCATGCAGATCTTCATCAAGATCAGAAACACACAAGATCAGATGAGGACCAGAAGACGAGGATCCTCGGCGAGATCCTTACCAAGGAAATCCACGAGACCCCCAGCAAGATCCTTGTCGGGGACGACGGCGATGCCACGGCAAGACCCTTGCCGGGGGCAACTGCGAGGCCAACCAGGCCCACGTCTGCCAAGACTCCACCGCCGTTTCCATACAGTTGCTAGCCCAACCAGCTGGGCAGGCACCTGCGTGGCAACGTGCGGCTTCCAGGCCAACTCAGCAAGCACTTGCGTGGTGGCATCAGATATTCTTGAAGACCCTACCACCACGCCATCTCAGTAGCCTGCCAGCCTACATGGCGTTGCATGCATCGTTGGCCTGGACGCGTGTCGGAGCAAGGCAGGGCGGCGACGGACGGGACAGGCCTCGTTGCCATCCCCAATAAAGCAACGGGACACCTAAGGGGGCACATTTAATGCGTCTTGTCCCGTAATGACAGGCGATAAGCTTGCGCACTGTATGCCTTTCCACCTCCTGTGTGCCACTGTGGCGACCCCTTTTGTCTGTAAAAGAAGGCCCGAGGCGTCCAGGAGAAGGATTCAGATCTTTTGGGCTACACACACATCGTAGCTAGCTCAAGAATTCAAGAACACTCAAATACATACACCAAAGCAGGACTAGGGTATTACGCATCCTCGCGGCCCAAACCTGGGTAAACGATCTTTGTGCTGGCTCCTAGACCTGCTCTTTGCACAACCCCATGCCCGCCAACCATAGAAGGGATCCCAGTGATCCCATAGGTGTCGTTCTCACCGACATCTTTGGCGCGCCAGGTAGGGGGCGCAGTTGTGAGAATCTGGTCTAGCAGCTAGTTTAGCAGTTCCTTATCGCCATGGCTCCCAAGAAGAAGACGATCACGGTGATCGGTTCGTCGGGAGCCCAATGGCCCGTACCAGTGCGGGCGAGTGGCGGGGCAGTCGCAGACAGAAGTCGAGGCGCGGCCCGCGAACACCCGCATCGCTCTGGTAGTCAAAGCGGGGCGAGCAGCGTCGTTCGTGCACGAGACGATGGGCCGCATGCCACCAAATCCAAAGACGGAGCCGGGGCCACCACAGGCGGCGCGGGGCCCTCCAGGGGCGGCGTCGTGCCACCTCCGGGTGGCGCGGTGACTTCCAATTCGCCTACGCCGGCGCCCACGACGCGCTCCTCCCAGGTTGTGCGCGACGAGCAGCATCACCACGCTGGTGAGCCTGGGTGCTGCCGTGGGATGAGTCATGCGCTTCATTCGCGGGACATAGAAGGCCAGCATGCCCGCCGAGACGCTGGCGAGAATGGCACACAGCCGCCAGGCCGTGATAGAGCTCCTTCTAACATGGTTAGAAGTCCGAGCGCATCACGGTCCACGCAGCTTTCGCCGCCGCCCACGCCAGTAGAAGTTGTGGCGCGCGCGTAGTTGCTCCTCGACTTTCCTCTCGGTGCAGAAAAACTCGATGAGTGGAGAGCCACCATCCGGAGCCTCGTCGGCGTCGCCAACATAGATGAGCCACGACCAACGGGGCCCTCAGGCCGACGCTCCGTCGAACCACCGCATGCCAGCTGTGGAAGGACCGGGAGTGCTGTGGCCACGTTGCACTCTCCTCCTCCACGCCAGCCACCGCGGGTGTCGATCCGTCATGATGACGCTTGTGATAACATTTCCATAGCATCGTCCGACCCACGGACCCACCGCGATCAGCGCCAAGTTCTTCGAGAGCGAGCCCACGAAGACGCTCGAACCACCATCGAGCGTCGGCGCGATGCACGCCACCAGTCAGATAGGCGGGCGGGGCCCACTATGGACCACCCAGCACCAGGAGGCCCTGGCGGCCTACCTTACGAGGTGGGTTGCCCAGCCTTTACCCGTGAGCTGCGGCAGTTCCAGTGGCCCTCCCACCGCACGTTCAAGCCCGACGTCGGCGAGAAGTACAATGGCAAGACCCATCCGTCGGAGTTCCTCAGCATCTACACCATCGCCATGCAAGCTTCTGGGGCTCGCGACGACAAGGTGCTTGCCAATTACTTCCCGTTGGCACTTAAACCCAATGTCATGTCATGGTTGATGCACTGGCCAGTGGATTCTATTTCTTCTTGGTCGGATTTGTGCCATGAGTTTGTTGGCGCCTTTACGGGGGGCCACCAAGCTCATGGCAAGGCAAGCGATTTTCATATCATCCCCCAGAAAGAAGGTGAAACCCTGCGCAAGTACATACAGAGATTCAGCCGGGTGCCGTACAACATCCCCGATGTTCATCCTGCCACCGTGATCAGTGCATTCCACCAGAATGTGCGCAACCGCAAGATGTGTGAAGAGCTGGCGATGAACAAGGTCAAAGATGTGACCAAACTTTATGCTCTGGACGATAGGTGCGCTCGAGCTGAAGAGGGGAGGAAGTACCCCGGCGAGGACGCCGGTGCGAAAACCGACTCCACAGACGAAGGAACAGCCACCCCGACGAAGAAGGGCCAGCGCCGCAACAGGAAGCGCAAGGGAAAGACTGTGCTTGCCGTCGAGGGATCCGAGGACACCGGCACTGCCAAGAAGGCCAAGGCAGATGACCCCGGCAAGGATATTGCCGGGCGCGCTGCTTGCCGGGCACTGGCGGCTGCCGACAAGCCAGGAGGCTCCGACAAGCAGTACTGCAAGATCCACCGCACCAAGGGCCATGACCTCCAGAACTGCCGACAAGTTGAGCTACTTGCTGAGAAGCAAAAACCTGAGTATGAGAGGCGGGACAAGGAAAAGGGTCAGGATGGTGCCGAAGGGTCCTGCAAGAAGCGTGGCGGCCAAGGGGGTCGCCGCGGCAAGGATAGCCAGCAAGAGAGGCCCGCTCGGGGCCGCGACAACAAGCAGGAAGACGACGGTCATGACGAGGACGACGAGTCCGGCGAGCAAGAGTTCCACAAAGCTACGGAGGCCATGTGTGTCGACGGTGGCGCGTCGCTGCACACTTCTCACCGCCAGCTCAAGCAGTGGGCGCGTGAGATCACAGCAGCGGAACCATCACTCGATGCTCAAAAGCCAATGAAGTGGTCCAGCACGCCTATGATTTTTGACGCCGAGGACCACCCTGATCGCACAACTGTGGTCGGGTGCTTGCCGTTGTTGGTTTCACCAACAATACGCAACCTCAACGTGACAAAAATGCTAGTTGACGGCAGGGCCGGTCTGAACTTGATCTCGCCTGTTGTGATCAAAAGGCTACAAATTCCCGATGGAGACCTCGAAGAGACGGGTACTTTTCAAGGGGTCAACCCGGGAAGGAGTCAACCGAAGGGTAAGGTCACGCTGCCCGTGACGTTTGGAGGCGAGTTGAAATACCGGATGAAGAGGATTGTTTTCAATGTAGCCGAGATCCCCTTGGCCTACAACGGGATCCTCGGCCGCCCGGCACCAGCCAAGTTCATGGTTGCGTCACACTACGCCTACAACACGCTGAAGGTGCCTAGGCCGATGACCATCATCACTGTCCCCTCCGACAAGAAGGATGCGCTGATCTGCGCTGACCAACTCTACCGGGAGGCAGTTGCAGCGACTACCGCTAAGGCACTTGCTCCTGCCGCCGAAGCCCCAGGAGGAAAGAAGACCGGCAAGACCTCTCGCACCCGCTCCGGCAAGCGCACCTCTTCGGAGTGTTCTGCTCTCGTCGAGGACGTGCCAGAGAGCTCCACCGGCAAGGGCAAGAAATCCAGAGCTGCGCCACTAGAGACCAAGAAGGTGTCCGTCAAGGAGGATAGCACGGGAGGGGCTTTCACCATAAGCTCCTCCCTTGACAGCAAATAGGAAAGCGCGCTCGTCACCTTCCTGCGGGCGAATGTCGATGTGTTTGCATGGCAAGCATCCGACATCCCCGACGTTCCCAGGGAGGTGATTGAGCACCATCTTGCCATCTGTCCTCATGCGCGACCCGTCAAGCAGAATGTCAGGAAGCAAGCTTTGGTGCGGCAGGAGTTCATCACGGAGGAGATCAGGAAGTTAGAAGCAGCAGGCTTGGTGAGGGGAGTACTCCATCCGACATGGTTGGCCAATCCAGTGGTGGTGCGCAAGGCGAATGGGAAGTGGAGGCTATGTATTGATTACATGGATATCAATAATGCTTGTCCAAAGGACCCTTTCCCGTTGCCGCGCATTGACCAGATTGTTGACTCCACGTCCGGGTGCGACTTGTTATCGTTCCTCGACGCCTACTCAGGATACCGCCAGATCTTCATGACGAGAGAAGATGAAGAGAAGACAGCATTCATCACCCCATGTGGTACATATTGCTTTTTGCAAATGCCTTTCGGGTTGAAGAGTGCTGGCTCAACGTTTGCAAGAGCAGTCCAAATTGGTTTTGAGCCCCAGCTACATAGAAATATGGAAGCTTATATGGATGACATAGTGGTCAAAACTGAGGACAAGGCGACACTCGTGCAAGATTTAGAAGAGACGTTTGCAGATTTGCACAAGATCAACCTCAAGCTGAACCCTAAGAAGTGTGTCTTCGGTGTTCCGTCCGGTAAACTTCTCGGGTTCTTTGTGCGACAGCACGGGATTGAGGCGAATCCAGACAAGATCAAGGCCATTGAGCAAATTGAGGCACCTAAGTGGATCAAGGATGTGCGCCGGCTTACTGGCTGCGTTGCCGCCATGAGCAGGTTCATTTGCAAGTCTGCCGAACGTGCCCTCCCCTTTTTCAAAATCTTGAAGAAGGCGGGCCCAATGGAGTGAACCCCAGAGGCCGAAGCAGCACTGCAGGATTTGAAGAAGTACCTCTCCTCTACACCAATACTGGTTGTGCCTAAACCACAAGAACCGTTGCTGATGTATCTTGCGGCAACAAACCAAGTGGTTAGTGTCGCGCTAGTGGCACAGAGGGAGGTCGATGAAGAGGCAGCGGCAATGTCAAGACAGGCGGATGACGAGCCAGAGCTTCCCCCGGCAGGACCTGGTGCCGGCGAGGCGAGGCCCCCGGCAGAGTCTGACGCCAGCAGGACAGGACCCGTGCAACCGAATGGAATGGTGTAGAAGAAGAAGATGCCGCAGCACCCGGTTTACTTTGTCAGCTCCCTATTGCAGGGGGGCTAGATCAAGGTACTCTGGCATGCAGAAATTGCTCTTCGGCCTCCTTATGGCCTCGAGGAAGCTGCGTCATTACTTCCAAGCCCACGAAATCACTGTCATCACCCGCCTCCCGTTGCAACGGATATTGCATAACCCAAACGCAACCGGGAGGATTGTGGAATGGGCTTTGGAACTGTCAAGCTTTGGCTTGAAGTTTGAAAGTACTTCGACAATCCAGAGTAGGGTCTTGGCAGAGTTCATTGCCGAATGGACTTCAACGCCCGACGAAGAGATCCAGGAGACCACTCTCCCCGGCAAGGAAACAAGTCGCAACTGGGTTATGTACTTTGACGGGGCTTTCTTGCTGGAAGGCGCCGGTGCCGGTGTGCTACTCATTGCACCCACCGGAGAGCGGACATACATCGAGTAAGTTCTCGTGTACATTGTTTTGCAACTTCTAATTCCTTTGAACTACTCTTATTCCTGGATATTTTTTGATACAGTCGATATGTCGCCAAATTCTTGGATGGAGCGGTGATCCAAAAGGAATCCATCAAAGAGTATGAGCTTCTGGAAAAGCAAGGAGCCGGCTTTCCCGGTTTCATCTCTTGGTTCAAACAAACGGTAATTTTTGTTAGACCATTCTCATTTCTTCGTCTAATTTGCGGATAATGCAACAATCCTTTCATATTAAACTTGTAGGCTAATTCATAGTCTATGGACGCTGAATTGAGACAAGTCGCTATTGGTTTTGACTTTAAGGTCCGTTCATTTGACAAATACGACATCAACGAGTATCGCTTTCGTACCTATGTCAAAGAGCTATCTATGGCCGACCGAAAGTCTACAAATTGTTGTGTCTCTGCTATCGGCGATGGAGGTATCGAGTATTATGGGAGAGTTGAAGCAATTTATGAACTTCTATTCTATGGTCAAAATGCAGCAAACGTCGTAGTCTTCAAATGTTACTAGTTCCAGCCGGAGGAGACTAGAAGGACTCGTGAACATATAGGGCTAGTCGATATCAAACAAACCACCCATTTAGATGTTCCCGATGTCTATATTACGGCTCAATAGGTGACCCAAGTTTTCTATCTACCGTGGGCCTGCCAAACTAATCCAAATATGAATGGTTTGGATGTCGTTTATGAAGTGTCGCCATGTGTTAGACCACACCCCCCCCCAATGAAGAGGATTATGAACCTCACATTAGCCCAGACACATATGAAGGTGAATTATTCCAAGAAACACGTCTTTCCAAAAAATGCTTCACGAAACGCTCTACTTCACACCAGAACATTACACTACTAGGGAAAAGCTTATAGGCAGACACTTAATAACCCTCGCTACTGCTATTTACTAGTAGCGCGGGTTTTTACCCCTCGCTACTACTAAGTTGATAGTAGTAGCGCAGGTTTTTAACCCTCGCTACTACTAAGCGGTCTCTACCGTGCCCCCCGGGACATGCCATAGTAGTAGCGAGGGGTATAAACCCGCGCTACTACTAAGTTGATAGTAGTAGCGCGGTTTTATACCCCTCGCTACTACTATGTACGAGGTAGGTGAAGTCCCCATATCCTCGACGAAATCCCTCCTCTCTCCCTCACTCTCCCCCTCTCTCTCCATAGGCTCTCGCATGGTGCTGCACACCACCTCCTCCATGGCGCACAACGAGTTCACCTCCTCGCTTCGTGTGCCTCCTCCTCCATGGCGCCAAAAGAGGGAGGGCGCCTCGCGCCGCCAGCGTCCCGGAGCTCGCCGGTCTTCCCCGTATTTCCATGCCACCACGTCGGACCACCTCACCACCAGCGACGAGCCTCGGTGCGCCCTCCATCTCATTCCTTTCTTCCTTGTTTCTCTTTTTCCCTCTCCATGTCCCTCTGATTTTACTCACCTCCCATGCCCATGCCTGTCGTCGATATGGCCAACGAAGAGCTCTCTGCCTTGGCCGTGAATAGGACCCTCACACCGTTGTCTTGCTCTCCTTTGCACTGGATCCGGTACCTCTACAACAGCCATCGCTGGATCTGGTCTCCGCTACCCGTCCGCACCTCCGGCGACCCTTGTCGTCGCTGGATCGAACCATTGACACCATTGATAGCACGCACGGTGTCGAGATTTTTATTTTGGTTTTTGAAATTAATAGTACTAGCGCGGGTCAGAGACACGCGCTACGGATAGTTAGTAGTAGTGCGTGTCGAACCCGCGCTACTACTAACACACGTACTAGTAGCGCGGGATGCACCGCGCTACTACTACTAGTTAGCTGTAGCGCCGTAGTAGTAGCGCAGGCACCCGCGCTACTACTAGCTTTTAACCCGCGCTACTACTAGGCTTTTTCCTAGTAGTGTTGAAGTAGACAGTGACAGTGAACCCGACTTCACCCCTGAGCTGGAACAAGAAGAGCCTGAACAAGAACAGCTTGAACAAGAAGAGGTTGCTGTTGCGGATGACTTGTCAATGCTTGACCGATTACGTAAATGTGGCCTTCCACATGTTGATGCCGCTGAACCAGATGAGCACTTCATTCATGATAGTGATGATGATGATGCATTTATTGATCCTGGAGCATTCACTGAACCCGACAATCCATATTATTATTAGGTATTCAATTTTTTATGTTGTACTTGACTTATATAGTTACTTGTATGATTGTATGATTTATATAGTTACTTGTATAATTTTCTTACTTTGTATGATTGTTTGTTATACATAGTGCCATGGTCTTGATATCCCACTACTAGGAAAACGCTTATACACAGTAGCATAGTAGTAGCATTGTAAAGAAGTAAACGCTGCTGCTATTTAGCAGTAGCGCTTTTCCAGGAAAGCGCTACTAGGAACCCCATAGTAGTAGCGTTGTGGAGCAGAAAAGTGCTACTACTATGTGGGACCAGACGAGGCCACCGACTGTTTTCGTAGTTGCAGCGGCGTACAGAAAAAAGTGCTACTACTAACAGTTTACTACCAGCGCTCTATTTTTATGTGCCGCTACTGCTAGTGCACCCTCCTTAGTAGTAGCACTTTTCTTGGAAAGCGCTACTACTAAGTCCAATAGCAGCAGCGCTACTGCTAGTTGCGGCTGGTGCCACCTTTTCCACCCCCTTCCCCTTCCTCTCCCCCACTTTGCCCTCTCTCCCCCTCCTTTCCCCTCTCCCTCTCCACTCTAGCTCCACCATTGTTTCTCTTCTTCTCTCTTCCTCCTACCTCTCTTCCCTCCTCATTAATGGCACCCTCCTCCATAAATGGCCTCTCTCTTTCTCGTACACCTCTCTTCTCTCCCCCATTAATGCCCCCATCCACCATAACCCCTCTCCATTAGTTAGCTAGCTAGATTCACCTCTCCTCCCCAACAACTAGATCTAGCTAGCTATTTAGCCAACCACCCTCCTCCACATCATCTAATTAACCGCGTGCTCTCGGTCTCTCTCGGGAGATATATATATAGGTGAGTAAAAAGTTGTTCATTTCAAGAAGGAATATGTGTGTGAATGAGAATATGTGTGTTTGGGATATATATATATATATATATATATATATATATATATATGGAGAGATTTGTGCTAGTGACATGCCCTCGAGTTGCTTATGTTTTGCCGAAATGTCGATTTATTTCCGTTTCGGTGAATTTCGAGCAAACTCATATGTCCTATTTTTAGGCAAGGTCATGCCAAAATTTATATATATGACTTTGAAGCATGCATTATTTATTTCATAACCCTTTTGCTTGTTATACCGTGCAGTCGGTCATGAAGGTGAGTGGATGGAAGGTGGAGCGGTACATGCAATCCGCGGTGATGGACATGTATGCAAATAATCGGACTAGGATTAGATGTCCGTGTGCAAGATGCAAGGAAGGAGTCCTTTTGGACCCTTTTGATCGTGGCACTTTGAAGGCGCACCTGCTGATGAATGGTTTCATGGATGGCCATACTCAGTGGATAAGTGAATAAGATGATGATGATATGGACGTCCACATGGCAGGGAATAACGACATGGGGCTAGACGAAGAGATGACCGATCGACAAGAAGACGATGGCGCCGGACATGTCGGCGGGGAAGAGTCCGGAAATGACGACGGCGGCGGAGAAGATTCCGGACACGGCGAAGAAGAGTCCGGACATGGCGGAGAAGAGGCGGCGGTCACGCCGCAGTCTTCGACGCTACTAAGTGCAGTCGTGCAGGACCCTCATGTTCGAGACCTCCTTCGCAAGAGTACGACTAGCGAGAGAGCTGCTTCTAGAGAGGAGGCCAAGCTGGCGCAACTTGAAGTAGACTCGAGGACTCCATTGTATGACGGTTGCGATCCCGAGGTGACCCGCTTGAGTTTCACGCTCGAACTTCTAAAGACGAAGGCCAAAAACAAATGGACAGACAAAAGCCTCGATGAGCATTTGAAGTTTCTACATAATAAAGTTCTTCCCGCGGGGAACCTGTGTCCTACTAGTGTCGAGGAGGCCAAGAAAATCGTTTGCCCTTTTGATTTGCCGCACATTAGGTACCACGCATGCATCAACGATTGCATCATTTATCGGGGGGAGCACGCGGGAAAAACCAGTTGTCCAGTGTGCAATGCTTCTCGATACAAGAAGGCAGGAAAGAAAGCTCCTCAGAAAGTTGTATGGTACTTTCCGATCACTCCCCGTCTGCAGCGGTATTTCGTAGATCCTAAGGAAGCAAAGCTCATGCGCTGGCACGCGGAGAGGAAGAAGCCCGACGATGGAGATGATCCGAGGCTGAGACACCTCGTAGATGGTAGCCAGTGGAGAGCATTCAACGCCGTATATGGATTTGCTGCAGAAGATCCAAGGAACATCGTGCTTGGTGCGAGTACCGATGGCATGAATCCGTTTGGAAACCAGAACACCAACCACAGCACATGGCCCGTGTTTGTATGGATGTACAACCTCCCCCCATGGAAGTGCATGAATACAAAGTACATACACATGAGCATGCTGATTCAAGGGCCGAAACAACCGGGAAATAGTATTAACCTGTATATGGGGCTTCTGCAAGAGGAGCTAGACACGTTATGGAAAACACCGGCATGGACATGGGACGCCAGCAAAGGAGAATATTTCCATATGAGAGCCGCGCTGATGACGATGGTGCACGACTATCTCGGTTACGGGTACACCTCAGGCCAGGTGTGCCACGGATACTGCGGATGCACGAGGTGCATGGATGATACAACGTCTCAGCAGCTTACGTCAACGAAAGATGGTGGGTCCGGGAAAATCGTGTACATGGGGCATCGTAGATGGCTCGAGAAGGATGACCCGTGGAGAAAGCATGGAGATCTATTCAATGGGTTGGCTGAGCTTCGAGGACCTCCACGTAAGAGGAGCGGCGCCGAAATCGACGAGCTGTTGAGAAACTGGGAACAATGCCCCGCGCCGGGGAAGATCAAAAAGGCGTCGGAGCCGCTGCTGAAGGTATGGAAAACGAGGTCTGTTTTCTGGGACTTGGAGTACTGGCCCAATCATGATACACCTCATTGCCTTGATCCAAATGCATATCACAAAGAATGTCCTCGAGATCTTGCTTGGCACACTGATGAACATGCCAGAGAAGACCAAGGATGGGCCGAAGGCAAGGAAAGACTTGGAAGATTTGAAGATCAGGAAAGATCTCCAATGTAAAAAGTTGATGGAGGAGACGGAGACGGAGACGGAGGAGGGGGAAAGGGGCAGAAAAGTCAACAAGAAGGAGGAGAATTATTGCCCCCCTTCTTGCTTCACCTTAAGTGCGAAGGAGATCGATCAATTCATCAAGTGCCTTATGGGAATCAAAGTCAGTTTCGGTTACTGTGGGAATATAAGCAGATTTCTAGACCCCAAGAAGAAAAGGTTCAGCGGGATGAAGTCTCATGACTGTCACGTGACGATGACGCAGATACTCCCGGTTGCCATTAGAGGGATAATGGAGAAGCACGTCCGTGACACGCTTACTGGTCTCTGCAACTTCTTCGATGTTATATCTCGAAAGTCCATAAGTGTGAAGCAGCTCCGAAGGCTACAGGAAGAGATCGTTGTCATACTATGTGAGCTTGAGATGTACTTCCCGCCCGCATTCTTTGACATCATGGTGCATCTGTGTGTCCACATCGTGGATGACATCATCGACCTCGGGCCGACATTCCTTCACAGCATGATGCCGTTCGAGAGGATTAAGGGGGTCATCAAAGGATTCGTTCGTAACATGTCCCGTCCGGAAGGGAGCATCGTCCAGGGGTATCTGACGCATGAGTGCTTCTCCTTTTGCGAGAATTATATAAGCGTCGGAGACCCTGTTGTTGGTTTGCCCATCAAGAAGCACGATGGGAAGCTCAAAGGAGATGGTCACAACAACGGTCGGAGGGAATTGCACGTGGACTACTCGGATAGACGGAACGACTTTGACATGGCTAACTTAGTAGTGCTACAACACCTAGATGTGGTAGATGATTATGTGGCACAGCACAAAGAAACCATCGCAATGAACTACCGTGATAAGGGGATGCTCAAGACGGATGACGAAGTTACTGTAGAGCACACGCCACTTTCTTGTGCTGGTTTAAACAGCAAGTTCTTGAAAATCCCCCGGAAGAGGGCCGTTCGGACGGATTGCTCGTACACACCTTAGCACATGGCCCCGCGCCCAAGCTCGCGACCTATCAGTCCTACGATATTAATGGGTACATGTTCTACACGGAGGCCAAAGACATGGACAGTGATTACTAGAACTCCGTGGTGACAATTCAATGCGTGACTGACGCCAATGGCACAACTGAGAGATTCTACGGAAGGGTCGAAGAGATCTGGGAGCTTGACTATGCTGGAATGCGCGATGTGACGATGTTCCATGTCAGATGGGCCAAGGACGTCGTAAGAGAAAACAAGTATTTCACCACCATGTCTATGCCCAACGCAAAGATCACTCCCGTGAACTTTAACGTCATCGCCAAAAATGAGCCATGGGTACACGCTAAGCACGTGACACAATGCTTCTCCATAACCGACCCGGCCAATCCCAGCCGTGTTGTCGTGAGGAGATCCAAAAGGAGCATCGTCGGAATGCATGGAGTAGCCAACGAGGAAGACTAGGACCAATATGGCAACCCGATGAGGGAAGATGACGATGACGATGAAGCATACGTGAAAAGAAGAATCAATACTACATTACCTAAGAAAGATCGTAATCCATGGCTCCGGAAAAGTTACAAGGAGGGGCTCAATTACTCGGGAACGAACAAGAAAGGGAAGAAGCTCAATGTGAAACATCGTCGACGCAGCTGATCAGAAACCTACATCTATATATATGTATCTATTTTGTGTACGCACTTAAGTAACTGTTATCGGTCAACTGATATGTTACCACCACATGCATGGTTCCGGTGATATGTGCGCAGGGGGAGAGGGAGATGCCGTCGTCGGGAGAAAAACAAAAACAAAAGGGAGAAAGCAGTACAAAAGAAAAGGAAAGTAAACAGAAAAGAAAAGGAAAATAATAAAAGAAAAAAAATTAAAAACTAGAAAAGGAAAATAATAAAAATTGGAACAGTTAGCAGTAGCGCTGGATTGAGAACCAGCGCTATAGCTACTATAGATATAGCGCTTTGTTTAGAAAAGTGCTACTACTATGTGCCATTAGTAGTAGCGCTGCTTTACAACCCAGCGCTATAGCTAAGTTAGCTATAGCGCTGGGTTGTAAAGCTGCGCTACTGCTATTTTGAGTTAACCTCAAATTTGGCCAATCGCCATGTCCCAATTCTCCCCCGGCCACTCTCCCCACACCCTCTTCCCCCCCCACTCTGTCGCCGCCGCCGTCGTCCGTCGCCCTGCTCGCCCTCGACCACCGTCCATCGCCCCCTGCCCGCCATCGACCTCGTCGCCGGCCATCTCCCGAGCCCGCGCCGTCGACCACAACGCCGCCCTGCCTCTCCCCTGCCCATGCGCCCGCCCTCGACCTCGCCGGTCCTCGCCCCGCGCCCTCCCTCGATGCCACCGCCCTCTCCACCGCCCCATAAGCCTCTCCCTCTCCTCTCCCCTGCCCTTCTCTCTCTCTCTGCTCTCTGCTCTCTCTCTCTCTCTCTAATTTGGATGTATGAACCCTAGCTAGGAGATGTAGCAGAGAGAGAGGAGATGTATGAACCCTATGAACCCTAGTTTAGTGCAATTTTGTTTCGGGCAATTTACTTTACGAAATTTTGGAAATTTAGCTTAGTGCAATTTAGTTTAGGGAAATTTAGTTTAGGGTATATAAAATACCTATAAATTTATAAAAAAAAGTAGCTAAAACAGTAGCAAATTGGTTTTTGTAGGTATAAAAAACAGTAGCTAAAATTTATAAAAAACAGCAGCTAATAAGTTTTTGTAGGTATATAAATTAGCTATAAAAAACAGTAGCAAAAAATTATAAAAAACAGTAGCTAATTAGGGCGGTAGAAAATATAGCTAGGGCCAATTTTTTTTAGCAAATTAGCAAATTTAGCCAGGGAAAATTTGTTTAGGGCAAATAAAAACTAGTAGCAAATAAAAACCAGTAGCAAATAAAACCCTAGATGATGTTTTAGGAGCATATATCCTATACAATGTTGCTGTTTTTAACACTTGGTTAATTTGCTAAGTCCTGGAATTTGTCATATGATGTTATATGAACTTGTGCCAATTGTCGAAAAATATCTCAGTGGCCTATGTTTTGCCAGAATGTTGATTCATTTCCGTTCCGGCAAATTTCAGGCGCTCCAAATGTCCACTTTTTAGCAAAGGTCATGCCCAAAATTTCCGTGATTTTCTGCATGACTTGTGCTAGAAACTAGGACATATGGATTACCTGGAATTTGCCGGAAGGGGAATGAATCAACATTCCGACCAAATATAGGCCCCTTTTTTCTTTTCATTATATCTTTTATTTACAATTGTTGAATAGGAAACATGTCTACCGACGCTGAAGTCGCGGTGGTTCTGCTCGCCTCGAAGACCCCATCGAGGCAGCAAATCACTATTTCGATTACCTGGACCAACACCAGATGGGGTTGCATGGTGGCGGCAATGGCACCAACCCCGACGCCAACACCAGCACCGGCACCGACACCACCCCCGAGACCGGCAACGATGCTGTCGTAGCCGGTAAAGCACCGAAGAAGAAGAGGACACGAAGACGATACGAGATTAGCATCAGACAAATTGTGGTCACGGAGATGCACCCCAAGAAGTTTGAGCCAACGGCGCCGGAGGAAGCGCGCTCGTGCTGGGGCAATCAACTTGGATGCATCCTCAGGGAAACCGCCAACATCAACGACGAGAGGTTGAGGCAGATACCACATATGGAGAACATGCTCCTAAAGAAGTTGCACAATTGGTTCTTGTTCCCCGGCCGCAACGAAATAGAATATGAAGATCCATGGAAAGACATCGCCATGACAAAGATAAACGACAAGGCGATGGTGACGTTCACCGATGACTTGTCCTCCTGGAAAGTTCAGGTGAAAAAAGCGATTGCGAAGAATGAACCATGGTCCAAGATTCATGCTGACAATCCGTCGATAACGGAAGAGGACTTTGCAAAATTCAAGGAGAATTGCGCTGAAGAAGAAGTCAAGGCAAAGTCGGAGAAAATGAAGGTGCTCCAGGCCAGGAACACGCCTCCCCACCGCCTCAGAAGCCGTGGTTACGAGGGGAAGAGGGCCGTATGGGCCAAGGAGGACGCCGAACGTGAAAGTCACGGAATCCCAGACCCCTTGGCAGAGTTCACCGACCCGCTGGAGCATGACTGGATCAGGGTCCGGTACAAGTGGGACAAAGAAAAAAAGCTCTTTTACACGGAACCGATCACGAGGGACTTCATGAGACTTCTAGTAATTGTTATATTACCACATTATCATATTATAGCTTCCAATCAATTCGACTGCAAGTTTTGTCACATTAGTAAACCATCCACGTTCCTTTTGCAGAAAGAGCAGCACCAAAAGGCAGCCGAAAGCGACGAGTCATCATAGTCATCGGCGAGGCCCAAGTGGGACACCCCATTCAACCGGGCCCTAAACATATTGAAGAAGGTCCCGGTGGACAAGCCTCCGTCCTATGGACGTGTGGGCATCGAAGATGGCGCCTCGTGGGAGACGTGCTACCCCGAGGATCTAGAGGAAAGAAGGAAGAGACGCTCGGTCGTCACTCAGCAGAGCATCGACGAGAAGGTCAAGATTGCGGTCGCTAAGACCAAAGCTGAGAGCAAAGAAGAGTTGTTCGGGGCCGTCAATGCAGCGGTCACTAACGTGGTGGTCAGCTTGCTTAAGGCACTATGGGATTTCACGAAGAACAATCCAAATGCACGGTCGGAGGACTTTCCCCTTCCCAGCTTTGTCGGGAGCAATTCGGTGAACACCAGAGCACCAGCACCTGCTCAAGCAACCGCAAAAGGTCCCGCTCCTATTCATAGCAGCCCGACCTCTGTCTCTTGCATGGTCGGTGGGCCTTCATCGCTGGCCGAGCTCGGCGCCCTCAAGGTAATTACGTGTCATACCCTTTTCAGCAGCATGTCTATAGTCTTCCGTTTTAGTTGCTTTTCGGATGTTTGACGTCGCAGACATGTCTCCTTCGTAGGCCAACGACACCCCGTGCACCCTACTCTACGACATCAAGGGCCAGAAGGTGGCCGTGTGAAAGGCAACGATCGTGAAGCCAAAGGACCGCATGTTCCACAACCGAGAGATGCCCGATGGCGTCTTCAAGGTTAACGTGGCCAGTGTCTTAGCGGGCTTCGAGGATATGCCTCCTCCGGTACCAGTCGATGACGACGAGACCCCTAAGATGGTTGGCGCATGCAAGAGCTGGTTCTTGCCTTGGCCCAAGTCTCTCCTTCGTCTCGAGGCTCCCAGTATCACGCCAACGCCACCTTCTCAAGAAGGTATGAACACCACCCCACCTACCACATTACCTGCACCTGTCGTGGCGAGTGATAGCGGATGACGCGAGGGAGAGCCTCCATTAGTGCCAGATGATGTAGCCCCTGTTGTTAAAGAAGCAAATGTTGATGATGACATGGAGGATGATGATGATGATGACCCATACAAGTATTTCAATACCGCTTATGATGATGGAGGATTGATGGCTCAGGACGGCGAAGACTCAGGCTATGAGCGTGGAGATGATGACTTGATGCTGCCTGATTTGCTGGAGCCGGAACGTCCTAAGGCGGAATGCAAAAAGTCTCTCTTCAAGCGATCCTAGCAGGAGACGCCTCTAGATGCCGCCTGTACCCAGCAACCCCCCGACGCCTGTCCACTGATTAGCCCGGCGACACTGGGGGTGGTGGTTAGGGAAGGTATGGTGGGCTCACTACCACCACCCACCAAGAAGCAAAGGAGGAGACCAGACAAGAAAGGCCCTAAAGGAGCCAGAGCTGCTTCAAGCAGCCAGCCACCTCTGGAGCCCCGGGTGGTAGAAAGAATACCTGTCGAAGGTGCACAGCGCTTCCATGAGGCCGGCCAACCAATCCTACCTGCGAAAGCGCTAGAGCACATAGTGAACAATGAGGCTGGCCAGAGAGAAAAAGCCTTCTGGTCACGGAAAAACCAGGATACCCGCTTTACGCGGGTCAGGTGTCGGGTGGGAGGTTGTACATCGAGAGATGGCCCACAAATAAGTTCATCCTGCGATTTGACTACATCTACGACATGTTCCACATGACCAAGCTGGATTTCTAGTTCATCCGCATGTATGTGTTGTATCTGAACTACTTCATCAGGGTCGAGAACATCAAATATATCTGCGTCGTGGACCCGTTCTATATGCACGAGAGCTTCTTGGCAGTTTGCAAAGAGCACCATGACTATGCGAGCAAGTACCTCGGCGAATTCATGATCGCTAATAAGGACAAGGAAGTGATTCTCTTGCCTTATCATCCCATGTAAGTCATCCGCACATATCCTTTCGCAAGTGTTAATCATTCCTTTACAAGGATGGAGGCTAATTTGAGGTGTACTTAATTTGCACAGCGGGGGGGCGCCATCCTCATCGTTCTGTCCCCGGAGTACTGCCATGCGATGTACTTGGACTCATCGAAGAACCTCAGGAAAAAGGATTACAAGCACATAAAGAGTGTTCTCGATAGTGCCCTGTTAACCTTCAGCCTGTCTGGTGGATATATCAAGGTGAAAAGGTACAGGAATCGCGGGCTGGCTTTTGGTCATAAGACCGACTTCTGCTGCATCCGGCAACCGCACACCAGTATGGCTGATGGATTCTACCGCATGCATCACCTGCTCGAGTACAGAAGGGATAATCAACACCTTCGCATGTCACCTACTACCAATGATGCCGAGATTGTCAGCTGGGCCACAAGCATAGGAAGGACATCGAATCATCGAATCAGAGCTGAGTTTTATCACGTACAGTGTAAACTTGCCCAAGTGATCATGAAGCAGGTCCTCGAACCAACAGGGATGTTCTACCATGGGCCAATCACGCGGGAAGATGTCCGAGCACTGCTACTCGCTCAGCGTCTGGACCTGAAGCCTTTCAAGAAGCTCGGGTGCTTCCTCCCTGACTATGAAGATTGGACCGCCGACATGGAGGACTGATTGTTGATGACAATGTGTCACTACTGTCTTTCTATGGCAAAACTTTGAATTTATGCACGGCGAAACTATGTGATGTAACTAAACCGTGGTCCTGAACTAGCATAGATCGCTCTAGTTAATTAGTTTGGGTATGAGGAACTTCGTCATTTATGTTTACTATTGTTTGATTGTATTTTGCTAATTATGCCCCCTTGTTTTCTTAAGTACATTATGTTGCATATTATCATTCAATTCATCAACTCCACGATGCAGGTACATAGATCAGAGATGGCGAATGGCTACTATGCTGTGTACGTTGGGAGGGTTTCAGGAGTCTACGACCATTGGCCAGCCGCTCAGGCCCAGGTGCACAGGTACCTGGGTGCTAGCCACAGAGGGTTCGACAGCAGAGCCGAAGCGGAAAGTAGTTACTTGAGGTGTACACTCCAGCATGAGCAGGGGCGGGACCGCCGATACTACATAGTCGCGCTCTTGCTCATGCTGATCGCTCTTCTCTTCTACATCATGGTTTACATAGAGATGATGAAACTTGTGTGTGTGCCATGACCATGCAGTTGCACTTATTCGACACATGACATGATCGCACTTGTGTATCACTATTTTCGAGATTTGATGATATTTGTGTTGAATGATGATGATGGTATGATGAGACTACTGTATGTTTATGATATGATGATAATAGTGTATGTTTAGTATGATCTGATGAAACTATTGTATAGAGCCTGTATAAATACACCACAAATATGTAGGGGTGAGGGTCGGCGAAAGCAGGAACATTAGCAGTAGCGCTGGAGAGCACCTAGCAGTAGCGCCGGTCGACGAAGCGCTACTACTAACAATACTTAGTAGTACCGCTGCCTATACCAGCGCTACTGCTACAACTTAGCTGTAGCGCGCTATCAGTAGTGCTGGACCCAGCGCTACTGCTATGCATATTTCAAGCGCTACTACTAGGGTTTTCCCTAGTAGTGTCCGTCCCCGTCGGCCCTCGCCCGCTTTATGATTCGGATGTGGTAAATTCTCTTTTATAACTATTTGTTGCATTTCGCGTTTATGACAATTATGGCCATCAAATTGACATAGAGATATTTTTATCTAGGTGGTATGTGAACAAGAAATTGGAACCGACCCTCTTGTCGAGAAGTTAAATTTAGTTGAAAAAGAAAATGTGTATTTGAAAGAAAAATTAAAAGAATTGAAGAACAGAAGATGAAATTGGAGTTGTATGTTGCCGATGTCATCGGTGATCACAAGATGAAGATGAATGCAGTGCACTTGAAGACGGATGCAATGCGCTTGAAGATTAAGAAGATAAGAAAATATGCCATTGATAATGAGGCTTGGTATCATTATGCCGTTGGATCAATTGTTACCTTAGTTGCAATCTTCATCGCATTTGTTCTGATGAGGGTAAGTTTTCTCTAGCGTTTTGGTTAACATATGCATACTTAGCTTATTTTCCTCCTAAATGGCATAATTACCTAAGTTAGGTAAAAAATGAGCTATACTTACGTAAGTTGGCTCAAAAATGGCATCATCACCTAGGTTAGCACAAAATGACCTATACTTACCTTATTTTTCTCCAAATTGACATAATAAGCTTAGTATGCCAAAAATGGCATAATTACCTATGTTAGCTCTAAAATGACACTAATAAGGAATAACAAGAAGAAAAACAAGAAAGAGGAGAAAAAGAAAGAATAGAAGAAGAAAGAGAGGAAGAAGAAGAAAGAATAAAAGAAGAAGAATGAGAATGAGGAGGAAAGGGATAAAAAGATAGAAGAGAAGAAGAAAGAAGAGAAAAGAAGAGAAAAGAAGAAGAAGAAGAAGAAGAAGAAGAATGAGAATGAGGAGGAAAGGGATAAAAAGATAGAAGAGAAGAAGAAAGAAGAGAACAGAAGAAGAAGAAGAAGAAGAAAATTCTTGTTGTTGTTGTTGTTGTTGTTGTTGTTCTTCTTCTTCTTCTTCTTCTTCTAGTCTTCTTCTTCTTCCTCAAACTTTCTTACTCCCATTTTTGCAGGTTTGATTCACTTCATGGAAGCAGCATTGATGGACTTCTAGTGTTTAGTTCTTGTTTTCATTTGTATTGATGAACAATGTAAAACTATGTATGTATATGGATGACCTCCATGAAACTATGTATGTATTGGATCTTTTAATACCCTATGTGTTTTGTTGCATTGACGGACTGCTAGATGTTTGATACATGGGCTAGTTTGATGTTGAAACTATACATATCATATATTTCTTTTGAAAATGCAGGGATATAACAGAAAACAGAAAAAAATAGCAACCATACAGGCACTTTGCCATCTAGCACCGACGGCAAAGACCCGTCTTCCTAATTTGGTAGAATTTTTGGAGTTCTAGAAGTATTCGCAAAAGTCAGATTACTACAGACTGTTCTGTTTTGACAGATTCTGTTTTCTTTGTGTTGTGTGCTTATTTTGATGGCTCTATGGTTTTCTTTGATGAGTTTTTGCCATAGAAAAGTTGGAATACAGTAGATATAATACAAAAACAAAATGTAAATTTGTTTGATACCGCACTTATAGTAGTGGTTTGCTTTCTTATAATAACGGATCTCACGAAGGTTTTGTTGAGTTTTGTGTGATTGAAGTTTTCAAGTTTTGGGTTATCTTACGATGGATGAAGGAATGATGTAAGAGCCTAAGCTTGGGGATGCCCCGGCATCCCAAGCTATTATCCAGGAATGAGAAACCAACTAAGCTTGGGGATGCCCCCGAGTGGCATCCCCACTTTCTTCCGATAACTATCGGTATTTTACTCGAGGCTATATTTTTATTCGTCACATGATATGTGTTTTGCTTGGAGCGTCTTGTATGATATGTGTCTTTGCTTGTTTTATTTTGTGTTTTAAGTCATCAATCGTTGATGGACTCACCTATTTGAGGGAGCCAAAATTATATCATGACTTGTTAGATTTGCTCTCTATGCTTCACTTAAATCTTTTATGAGCTAGGACTTGCTCTAGTGCTTCACTTATATCTTTTTGAGCATGGTATGCTTTGTTATTTTTGAAGAAATGTTCTCTTGCTTCACTTAGATTTATTTGGGAGTTAGTAAATTTTTTAAGAAATTCTCTCTTGCTTCACTTAAATTATTTTGAGAGAAAGAAAATTTGTTATGCTCATGATCTTCACTTATATTTGTTTGAGCTTATGAAAAGCAACACATGAAAATTAGTCCCAAAGTGATAGATATCCAAGAAGGATAGAGAATAAAAATGTCATGAAGATCATTGGACAAGATAAACTTGATTCTTAATAATAGTTTTGAGGTATGATGATGTGATATGTGAGTTATGTTGATGAGTAATTGTGCTCTAGTAAGAATATTGGTGTTAAGGTTTGTGATTCCCTATGCATGCACGAAAGTCAATAATCATGCAATGAAAATTATATCATACTTGTGGTGCATTATTCAGTGTTAATTATTCTTAATGCTTGCTTATGAGATTATTCGTTTCTTGGTTGGTCGCTTCTCAATCTTTTTGCTAGCCTTCATTTTGCACCAAGTATGATCTCTACTTGTGCATCCAAAATCCTTTAAACCACTTTTGCCACATGAGTCCACTATATCTACCTATATGCGGTATTATTTTGCCGTTCTAAGCAAATTTGCATGTGCCATCTCTAATTTTCAAAATAAACTTCTCTTTTGTGTGTTTGTTTCGCCCGCGGAACGGTAACGGGTGGCTAATATTTTCCATGCTGGATGTGTTATTCTCAAGATGAGTGTTTATTCACTTGTCATTGCACGAGAGTAAGGTAAAGGTCTTAGGAATGCCTAGTCCCGAAATGCAAAAACGAATTTACTTTATATTGTCAAATAATAAATTCCTTGGAAAGGGTTGGTATGGAGGGCACCCGTGGATACAGTTAGCCATGGAAAGTGAAAGTATGGTGGAAAAAGGAATAAACTTTATTTTCTGTTTGGGAACCGCCTATGGCATATCTAGCATGGAAAGTGTTCGGAACTCTGAGTCGTTTTCGTTGGTGGGATGGGTACACCTCCTAAAATGTTTTTATTTCTAAATGTTCCGCTTTGAGCTCTGGCACCTCTACAAATCCCTACTTCCCTCTGCAAAGGGACTTTCTTTTACTTTATGCAATTTTTATTTTGAAATTTGAATCTCCATCTTGTCTCATAAAAAGCACCAACTAGGAGGTAATACGATCGTACTTAAGTATTGGGTGTAGTTAATATTCGAGTGTGTTTCATGAATGGATCAATGTTTGAGCACGATGGGCTAGGGATAACTTGTTTTAGCATTGATATTTTGAAAGACATGGTTACTTGTTGATATGCTTGAGTATCTAAATTATTATGTCAAAACTAGACTATTGCTTTGAATCGCATAAAAGTCCAAATGTCCATGCTAGAAAGAAAAGAATATGATATGACATGATGAACAACACTCCACATCAAAAATTCTGTTTTCATCACTTACCTACTCAAGGACGAGTAGGAGTTAAGCTTGGGGATGCTGATACGTCTCCAACGTATCTATAATTTTTTATTGTTCCATGTTGTTTTATTATCAATCTTGGATGTTTTATAATCATTTTATAGTCATTTTTTGGTACTAACCTATTGACATAGTGCCAAGTGCCAGTTGCTGTTTTTTCCATGTTTTTTACATTGCAGGAAATCAATATCAGATGAAGTCCAAATGCCACGAACTCCACGATGATTTTTTATGGGCCACGAACTCCAGGAGGCCCAGGTACACCCTGGTGGGTTGTGCCCACCTCGGGTGCCCCCAGACTGCCTCTTTGCTCTATAAATACCCCCAAAAATACCAGAACCCTAGAAGCGTCGACGAAATATTCATCCAGCCACCGCAGAGTCCAAAACCACAAGATCCAATCTAGACACCATCTTGGATGGGGTTCACCACCTCCATTGGTGCCTCTCCGATGATGCGTGAGTAGTTCTTTGTTGACCTTCGGGTCCGTAGTTAGTAGCTAGATGGCTTTCTCTCTCTCGCTGAATTCTCAATACAGTGGTCTCTTGGAGATCCATATGATGTAACTCTTTTTGCGGTGTGTTTGTTGGGATCTGATGAACTTTGAGTTTATGATCAGTCATATCTTTTTATATCCATGAAAGTTATTTGAGTTTCTTTGATCTCTTATATGCATGATCTCTTATAGCCTCATATTTCTTCTCCAATATTTGGGTTTTGTTTGGCTAACTTGATCCATTTATCTTGCAATGGGAAGAGGTGCCCAGTAGTGGGTTCGATCTTACGGTGCTTGATCCTAGTGACAGAAAGGGAACCGACATGTATGTATCGTTGCTACTAAGGATAAAAAGATGGGATCTATATCTACCACCATAGATAAAGGGATCTTGTCTACATCATGTCATCGTTCTTATTGCATTACTCCGTTTTTCCATGAACTTAATACACTAGATGCATGTTGGATAGCGGTCGATGTGTAGAGTAATAGTAGTAGATGCAGGCAGGAGTCGGTCTACTAATCTTGGACGTGATGCCTATGTAATGATCATTGCCTAGATATCGTCATAATTATGTGAGGTTCTATCAATTGCCCAACAGTAATTCGTTTACCACCGTTTGCTATCTTTCTCGAGAGAAGCCAGTAGTGAAACCTACGGCCCCCGGGTCTTCTTTCTCATTTATTTGCTTTGCGATCTATTTTGTTTGCACTTTTTATTCAGATCCACTAAACCAAAAATACAAAAATACTTAGCTGCACTTTATTTTATTTGTGATCTATTTATTCAATCCATTACAACTTTCTCCTGTCAACACGCAATTTCTGGCGCCGTGCCCCGAAAGGGATTGACAACCCCTTTAACACGTCGGGTTGCGAGGTGTTGTTATTTGTGTGCAGGGGTTGTTTACGTTGTGTTGCTTGGTTCTCCTACTGGTTCGATAACCTTGGTTTCATATCTGAGGGAAATACCTACCGCCGTTGTGCTTCATCATCCCTTCCTCTTTGGGGAAATACCGACGTAGCTTCAAGCGACATCACATAACCTGTAAGGAGGCCACGACCCAGGCCTGGGCGGATCACGAGGTGCTTCAAAAGGTGAAGAAGATCACTGCCGATAAGCCATACCTCCTTCGCTGCATTTTTGGTGATAGTTGATTTGCTCGGCTTACGCAAGTCAGGCGTTCTTCAGAGGCCTTTAGAGACCTGCCGCGGAGTGCGCCGTACGCCGGTGCCTACTTCCCTGCTCATCTAGATGCATCCAAGGTGATGGCCTTCTAGACCCAATTCCAAGCACCTGAGCACCCACCATTATTCCATAATCAGATGAAGCGGCTGGCGGAGTTGTTCCGTGCGGCCCGACAGGTGATGCAAGACCTCTGCATCAACCTGTGGCCTATCGAACCAATGCCAACCAGCTTCTTCGTCCTGGTGAACAGGCTTCGAGGGGCCAAACCCCAAGTGGAGAACTGAAACTGGTCGGCCTGTCTAGAGGGGGCGGAGAGGGCGTATGCGTCCACAATGGCGCATGTTCCAAACATCAAGCCACTGGACATCCCCTTTGGACCTCCAGCATGAAAGAATCAGACGCTAGAATAGTTCCAATCCGAGGTGCATGAAGGTGCTCGGGTGACCGAGGCCCAGTGTAGGAAGTCAAAGCTCAAGTTCTGAAGGTCCCTTGGTATGCCGAGGAGAATTTTTAGAAAACAAATAATTATTGTTTTTATCCGATATTTTATTGCTGCTCTTGTGCGACCATTGGTAATTCTGAAAGCGGACAGTCGTCGGCTTCTGCCCCCTTGTAGATACTACATTGGGTGTTCCTTTAAAACGTGTAAACCCTTAGCCGACATCTCTGGCCCCGGAGGCAGTTGTGCGTTTCTAGGAATGAGGCAATTAGACTATAAAGGCTTGATAACTTTCACTTAGTCATAGGATCTCGACTTGTGGGGTAGTTAACCTAGCCCCCGGCGTAACAGTGATAGACTAGCCGAGGTGCACCTGACTTAACACCTCGGTCCTTGTAATGAGGAACCTTCGTTTAACACAGCGTAATGCTACCAGTTTGACACTGTCTTCAGACCACCAACCACTTTATGCTTACTGTAACAGTCGACTTTCGGCTTTCTTCACTGAGGTGACCATTCGAGCTGGAAGTACAATCGCAGTGGTTCTCCCTTTACACCCCTTGCCGAACAAAGCGGAATGTAGGAGGTAAGCACTGGAGCCAGGCAACCCAATCATTGACCAAAATCACAATTCGAAATTGATGCATATAATGCCATACCTGAGACACCGAACAGTTATTAGACTTGGACATAGGCTCGATTCTAAATCCGAGCCCCCGGTTGAAAGCTAAGCTCATCCGTGTATTTCGGATGGTTGCTATATCGCTACGATGCAGGAGTGAAAGAAAAAAATGATAGTTAAAGTTGTGCGAGGACCAAAAAAAGGTATGTTTTTATCATTCATTGCGTTGTTAGCCTGGTATATATGCCGAGCCGTTTGCATGGAGGAACCATAACCAATTCAGAGACTATGTAAAAATGAAGAAAATAAAAAAGAGGGGTGGAGTGTGACACATGGTTTTAATCAACACGACTTGTGACCTGTGTCTTTCCCAGCCGCAGTATGCGCCTCCGTGTTGTTGACCGGCTCTTCCTTGTCTATTCCAAGGCGTTTTGAAGACTATTGGCCACTTCGCATAAGCCATGCTTGACGCATTTAAAAAGTGGAGCCCTTAACGAGGCCAGGTCCATAATATGACAACCTGACACTGCTGAGGTGTACTTCCTAGCAGGCCTTTATTATGCCGAAGAGATCGCCATGTTGCGGGTGTGTTTGGTTAATCCACGATGACACACCTCATTTTTTATGATCCCCAAACTCCCAAGGAATTTTAAGCGCAAAATTGTGTAATCCTGGTACGTAGTCTGCTACCATGAGGTGGGAGCTGGGAAGCGTGTGTCCCTATTTAGGATTCACGCGAGTGTGTCCAGGGGCTGGAGTGATAATGCGGATGCACTTCGAGGAGCCTAGTAGATCCAGCCAAGCTTTACGTCGGTCGCTTCTTCAGTCGCCTAAGAATCGGCTGCGAAGGCCTATGTTTGCTCCTCTACGCGGAGGAAGCGCTCCGTGTTGCCACTAATGGTGATGACACCATTGGGACCCAGCATATTAAGCTTCAGGTAAGCGTAGTGCGGCACCGCGTTAAAGCGGGTGAACACAGTACAGCCGAGCAACACATGGTAGCCACTTCAAAAGGGTAGATATCAAGATCAAGTCCTCACTTCGAAAGTTATCAGGGGAGCCGAAAACAACTTCCAGTGTTATCGAGCTGGTGCATTGGGCCTCTACGTCGGGTATGACACCCTTGAACATGGTGTTACTGGGTTTGATCCGTGATGAGTCAATGCCCATCTTCCTGACTGTATCAACATAGATCAGGTTCAGGCTGCTTCTGCAGTCCATAAGAACATGGGTTAAGTGGAACTCGTCGACAATGGGGGTCTAAGACCAAAGCAGCTGACCAGCCATGAGGGATACTAGTCGGGTGGTCCTTTTTGTCAAAATTGATCGGGCAAGCCGACCACAGGTTGAATGTCGGGGCCACGGGCTCTAAGGCGTAGATGTCCCGTAGTGCTCGTTTCCATTCCTTCTTAGGGATGTGTGTGACATAGATCATGTTCACGTCCTCGACATCGAAGGGGAACTACTTTTGGCTGCCATTGTTGGGTCCGCGAGGTTCATCCTTGTCATTGCTCCGGGAGTGGCCCTTGCTTGTCTTCTCAGATAATTCTTTGTCGGCCTGTTTGAACACCCAACAACTTCGGTTGGTGTGGTTTCGAGGATTGCTTGGGGTGTCGTCAATCTGGCATGGCATGTCAAGTATTTTGTCTAGAGTGCTAGGGTCGTCCTTGTTCCCTTTAAAGGGCCTCTTCTTGGGTCCGGCCCGTGAGCCAGTGAGCCCTGCATTGATTGTTGGGTCCTTGGCGTCGCTGCCACTATGTTTATTCTGATGCTTGTTTCTATTGCGCCTAGATTTGTCATTCCCGTCGCACACTTCCGAGGTACCAGAATCACTCTATTGGGACGTGCGGGCCAGCCAGCTGTCCACGCTCGTGCAAAAGCGGGTAATCAGGGATGTGGGAGCTGCCATGGTTCTCGGCTTATCCCGCCTGAGCTGACGGGCGAGCCATTCATCCCCAATGCACTGCTTGAATGTTGCAATCGCCTCGGTGTTGGGACAGTCGACAATCTGGTTCTTTTCAGTTAAGAACTGATTGCAGAATTTCTGAGCTGATTTGCCCTCCTTCTGGACTATATGGCTAAGGTGATCGGCATCTGGGGGGCAGACCGTAGGTGCCTTGGAAATTTTCCCTAAAGGCCTCCTCAAGCTCCTCCCAGCTTCCAATAGAATTTCTAGGGAGACTGTGGAGCCAATGCCTTGATGGTCCTTTGAGCATAAGAGGTAGGTATTTTATGGCATGGAGGTCATCACCTCGGGTCATGTGTATGTGAAGAAGGAAGTCTTCTATCCAGACAGCCGGGTCAGTTGTTCCGTCGCATTGAGCGATATTGACGGGTTTAAACCCCTGTGGGAACTGGTGCTCCATGTCCTCGTCTGTAAAACATACAGGATGCACGGCCCCTCGAAAATGAGCCCCGTATAGTTGGGTGTGAGCCGTTACTCTAGCTCGGATTTGCTCCCGAGCCCTTTCGTACCTGTCTAACTAGGCTTCATAGCCCTCCAAACCGGCCGGTGCATGGTTCCTTGACCCGTAAATGGATCGAGAAGGGGCCTTATTAGCTTGTAGCTTATCACGTAGATCGAAGATCTTGGGGTGCTCGACCACACTCTTGCCATGAGGGCGGGTTTAAGCAGGGGGGTCCTTAGGTGCCCCTGTTGGCCGATCTCGCCCTCTAGGGGGACGGTCAGCCTGGCCATATGCTAGCGGCTCATTATCTGTTGCCTCGTCATCCAACTCAGGCAGCAGCTGGCATCGTGGGAACAACTTGGTGGCCCCATGTCAAACTTCGGGTTCTGCTTCAGCTGCGAGGATTTTCACCCATTTATCATTTAGTGCGTTTTCATATGTATACACCTCCTGCTGCTTCTTTTTCATGCTTCGTGTGATTGCAATTAGTTGCCATTGAAAATGTGCTTGCTCCGACGGGTTTGTGGGAACCACGAAGTCGTCGGGTCCGAGGCTTACATCGTCCTTAGATTCAGGGAGGTAATCCTTGTCCGACTCATCGTCGAAGGTGCCCATGTCATCGAGATTTTCCTTCGCGGGTGTTCCAGCGGGCCCGTTTTATCGGGCGGCTGGCGCTTGAATGTCCTCGCCGAGGTTCTCAATGGCTTCGGGGGTAGCACCGTTATTGGCGCCGCCCAAGGTGCTAGTTGTGCTTCTGCTTCCGTTGTGACCCTTTGATCACCTTTTCGGGCGGCGATGTTTAGGGTTCTCTTTAGGTTTCTCCTTGGGGTAATATTTGGGAGTGTTGACCATGCATACATCGTAGGTAGACGTTGCGGCCCAATTCCCTGTACGGGGTGCGTCTGCTAATGAATTTGCCCCGGAATCGCCACAGACGTCTTCATCCATGTCCGTCGCTTCATCGGAGCCATAGTCAAGCGCATCGATCAGGTCCTCGACCATGGCGACTAGGTGGGTGGTGGGTGGGATAAAATTTCTCGATCGTCGGCTTTACATCCAATCTGATCATAAACGACGGATGACATCGCCAGGTTTTGGATTCGATCCAGCACCGCATTTACTTGCGAGAGCTCCTCGGTGCCCAAGGCTTGGCTATAAACAGGGCTGATCTGGAATAGCTTATCTCGGCTACTTGACGTAGCACTGTCCTCTTGCCCGTTTGTTGGTGTAAAATCTGGCAGACCTCGGGGTAGGGGCTCCCGAGTTGTGGATCTCGGATTGGTGGTAAAATGAACAAGGGAGACGATATTTACCCAGGTTTGGTCCCTCTTAATGGAGGTAAAACCCTACATCCTGCTCTTGTTTATATAGATGGAGATGTATCGAGTACAAGCTTGATCTACGTCCTAGGCTAGGTGAATGTAATTGTGATTTTGTCCCCTCTACAAGCTAAACCCCTTCGGCTTATATACACGCCAGTTAGGGCATCTAGGGTTACATGGTCGGTATCCAGGGAGACTGCATGGAGGTGGTAGGAGATGTCTTGGAGTATACGTCAAGTCTTCGATAGATGCAGTCTTGATCACATCCAGGTATGTAGCTTCTGGAGTCCATATATGGAGAGTGAGGCCCATAGGCCTAGCCCGAGGACTACGGGCTGACTCGGTTGTGTCATGCGTATGACGATCTATGAGACCAGCAAAGGCCCCTTTGTGGTTCGACTAGGGAGATCGACGAGCACAAAGAGTGGAACGCACAAAATTTACCCAGGTTCGGGCTGCTGTGAAGCGTAAAAGTCTACTCCTGCTTTGATTGTATTGAGTATATGCGCACAAGTACAAGGAGCGTGACTTGCCGGCAAGGTTTACGCGGCAAGTGCAGCTACGCGTGTAATTGGGCAAAGTGTCGACCTTTGTAAAGGTAGCCATGGGCCTCCTTTTATAGGGAAAGGGGTCACCACAATGGCAAAATAGTAAACGTACACTATAAATAGTGGCTACAGTGCTAAATACCTAACTCTAGCGCGTTAGGACAAACGCATTAATTGCGCCATGAGGTGTCTTGTTGATGGAGCTCCTCGGCAAGAATTGTCTCTCCTTCTGTGTCATTCGACCACCTACCTTATATTTCCTTGAGACGATCCTGGGACGGGTGTCATTAAAGTTGTGTCTTCGGCGGCAAGCTCACATGTGCCCAGACAGGACTCACCTAACTACATGCCCGCTTGACACCTATACGACAAGTGACAACCTGGTTGATGAGGTGGAGCAGTGGCAAGGCAGTGGATTCTTGCCGGGCTCAAGGCTTGCCGGGTCTTCACTAGCTTTTCGGCAAGGATCTTACCGGGAACTCAAAGCTTGTCTTCTGTATTCCTCATCTCTATCCTGGAGGTCTTCTTTGCATCTTGTCATCTGGTCTTGGTCTTGTACTTAGTTGCCCTCCGGCAAGCCTTCCCGTCGAGAAGGCTGGTATATCGTGTGCACAAGTCTGCGGTACTAAGGACCCAAAGCTTAGTATACCGACAGGAGCCCTGGGCCCGGGCCACACACGCATGCGAGGCGTCATTGGGTTGGGCCCAAATAGTGCACATGCACATGTGGCAGACGATATCTTCTCTTTAACCACGCCCCCACGACGCGTGTTAAATGCGGAACGTGGGAGAGGTGGGATGGAATGGGTGCATTGGTAGTGCGCCTGCAAGAGCGCATCCACGTCGGACAATAAACAGCCAACCTCGTGCCTTCACAATAAAAAGGAACCCACAGCGGGCGCTACTCATTTACCTCCTCTCTTTCTAATCTTGCAAGCCGCCATTGTCTTCCTCCTTGCGCCCAAAATAGAGCACAGTTCGTCCATCCACCACTCCTACATGCCCATTCCTCCTCATCCTCCGTTCTTCAACCGCCATGGCCTCGAAAACGAATAAGGACAAGGCGGAGAAGGCCATCGACCCGGGTGCAGGGGCAAGGAAGGGAGCTCTGGCGGAGGCGCAGAGAGAGCACGTTGTCTTCAAGGCGGTGCTCGACATGAGCGACCTCGTGGAGGGGTACGCGTGCATGTGGGGGAGGGAAACGAGATCTCACACCGCCCCCCTGTGCTTCCTGGCACCGTCAAGGGCAGCCCAGATAAATTCCCCTTGTTCGTTGCTTACTTTTTCTACGGACTCTACCCTCCTTTTTCTGATTTCTTCATTGACATCATGTACTCATATGGATTCCACCTTCTTGATTTCACGTCAAACACTATAACATGTATGTCCGTCTTTGCGCACCTTTGCCCAAATTTTGCCGGAGTTGTCCCCAACACTGCCCTCTTTCGCCACTACTTCGTCCCTCGCGTTGAAACAGGGGACACCCTTTCTTAAGATATCACTTGGATTTCAAGGGGTAGGAATAAGTACATATACCCAGATGGGAATCTTCACCGGAAGTGGGATGAGTGGTGAGGAGAATGGTGCTGGATCAAGGAGGCAGATTTCCCGCCGTTCTGTTTGCCTGGAAAGACAAAGGTAGTCCTCGACAAGGACTAGAGAGACCTCGAAAAGGATAACAAGAAGCTCACTATTGCCGTGACCAGAATCCATCGCCTCAGGGTTGTCGGGCTCACAATAGAGATGGTTGCCGCAGATTTCCTCTGCCACCGAATCGCCTCACTTCAGAATAAGGGAAGACCTTCTTGGGAGTTAAAAAATGATGCGGACATCATAAGGTTGCACCCTGGGCTGAACAATAACTTGATGGTCTTGCAGCACACTTCTCTCTGCCACGCACTGTTCAGGCCAGATGGCATATACAGGTTGCCGGCAAACATAGTCCCTTTATGCAGCAACTCAGCTCTGAGCTCAATCATAGCTATGATGCCAGAGTGTAATGCACACGGTGTTGTCAGAACTTGCGCCGAGCCGCCTAAAGAGCGTGTGCAGGAATTTTACAATAACTTGATGGAGAGGACCATTAGAGAAGAATCAGAGCTCGTCCGCCCCACCACCAATGAGGAAGTGGCTTACATTTCCAGCAGGGCAGAGGAAGCAATACTGGCCAAAGAGGCCGGCAACTTTGGTTACTTGCTGGCTCAAGGCAATGAAGGAGTATGGATGCCCGAGGAAGACCCTGTCGATGACGACAAGGCCGCCAAGGAGTAGGATGATGAGGCTGCCAGGAAGTTTGCTAGCGAGAACATAGCCATGGAGCGATGATGTCTACTACGCAACTTTACTCTTGTAGACTTGTGTTGGGCCTCCATGCGCAGATTTTTGTAGGACAGTAGCAATTTTTGCTCAAGTGGATGACCTAAGGTTTATCAATCCGTGAGAGGCGTAGGATGAAGATGCTCTCTTTCAAACAACCCTGCAACCAAATAACACAGAGTCTCTTGTGTCCCCAACACACCAAATACAATGGTAAATTGTATAGGTGCACTAGTTCGGTGAAGATATGGTGATACGAGTGTAGTAATGATAGTAGATATTGATTTTCGTAATAGGAACAATAAAAAACAGCAAGGTAGCAAGTAACAAAAGTGAGCACAAACGGTATTGCAATGCTTGAAAACAAGGCCTAGGGTTCATACTTTCACTAATGCAATCTCTCAACAATGCTAATATAATTGGATCATATAACCATCCCTCAACATGCCATGAAAAAAATCACTCCAAAGTTCCTATCTAGCGGAGAACATAAGAAGAAATTGTTTGTAGGGTACGAAACCACCTCAAAGTTATCCTTTCCGATCGAACTATTCAAGAGTTCGTACTAAAATAACACCAAGTTATCCTTTCCAATCGATCTATCTAACAGTTCATAATAAAATAAGACCATATGATACACACCAACCAACTCTAATGTCACCTAGATACTCCAATGTCACCACGAGTATCCGTGAGTTGATTATACGATATGCATCAAACAATTTCAGATTCAGAATACTCGGTCCAACACAAAGAATCTCAAAGAGTGCCTCAAGATTTCTACCGGAGAAACAAGGACGAAAACGTGCATCAACCCCTATGCATAGATTACCCCAATGTCACCTCGGGAATCCGTGAGTTGAGTGCCAAAAAATATATCAAGTGAATCAATATGATACCCCATTGTCACCACGGGTATTCATAGCAAGACACACATCAAATGCTCTCAAATCCATAAAAGTATTCAATCCGATAAAACGAAATCTCAGAGGGAAAACTCAATTCATCACAACAAGATGGAGAGGGAGAAACACCATATGATCCCACTGTATAAACAAAGCTCGCGATACATCAAGATCATCCAACTCAAGAACACGGGAGATAGAGAGAGATTAAACACATAGCTACCGGTACAAACCCTTAGCCCCGAGGGTGGACTACTCCCTCCTCATCATGGTGGCCTCCGGTGATGATTTCCCTCTTCGGCAGGGTGCCGGTACAGGTCTAGATTGGTTTTTCATAGCTACAGAGGCTTGCGTCGGCGGAATTTCTGATCTAGGGTTATTTCTGGGGGTATCTGTATTTATAGGATTTGTTGGCAGCGGTCTCACGTCTAGATGGGCTTCGAGGGGCCCACTACCCACCACCACACGACCAAAAGCCTCTGGCGCGCCCTGGTGGATAGTGGCCACCTCCTTCAACTTCTGGTCCTCCCACGAAGCTTCTAGTACCTTTTTTGTTCCAAAAAATCATCAAAAAGTTTCATTGCATTTGGAGAACTTTTATTTCTGCACAAAACACAACACCATGGTAGTTCTGCCGAAAACAGCGTTAGTCCGGGTTAGTTCCATTCAATACACACAAAATTGCACCCAAACCATATAAATTTGTTGTAAACATGGCATGAATACTTCATAAATTATAGATACATTGGAGACGTATCAGCATCCCCAAGCTTAATTCATACTCGTCCTCGAGTAGTTAAATGATAAAAGAAATAATTTATAAAGTGTGAATGCTAGCATAGTGCATAAGTTTGATCAATGATAATTTCAATCACTTTTCCTAGCATCATAACAGCAACTCTTTCTCATAAAACTCATCATGATAAAGTAGCAATCAATTCACACGTTACAGTTCAAACAATGCCTACTCTTGAAACTTAACAAACTATGTTCTTAGTCACCAAACAATTGCCATCCAACTTTTTCTCAACAAATTCGAAGTAAGAGCTCCACATACTCAATCATCATATAGTCTTCCATGATTGCTAGTACTCAAAGCATATTTTTAGAACAAATGGCATCCATCAAACACAGAGAAAGATAGGGGCTTAATTGATGTAGGGCGGAACCCTAGGGGCCGATCTTTCATGTTTGGAGAGGATCCCTACAAGGAACACGAAGAACACGCGGAAGAACACGAGGGAAATCACGGGGGAAAACAAGAGAAACACTCAACCAACAAGAATAGATCACACATACGCTAGATCGATGAACACAAAGGTGAGATACAAGATCCAAGCCCAACAAAGGACGATCCAAAGGTAATCAGTTCTTCTCCGTAAGGAGGTCTTGATGGGGCCACCCAAGAGGGGGTCTTGAATCCGCTTGGAAGAATCTTCTCCGATGGAGGCACGTCTCCGAGGAGAAGGAAACCAAGTGGATGAGCAAAGCTCTCACACAAACATGAGCTAATCCTTTGCTGACCCTAACTAGGAGGAGGGGGTGGTCTATTTATAGTCTAAGCCACGAAGGGGTAAGTGGGAACGGGTTACATGGGCTTCGGCCCGAGTCCTTGCACGCAGGCAGGCCGGAAGTTCCGGGCAGGGCCGGAAGTTCCGGGCAGGTTCCGGCCGGGTTCCGGGCTATCTAGAGAGTTGGCGCGCTCGGGGCTGGCCTGGACTCCGGGGGCCGGAGGTTCCGGGCAGGCCGGAAGGTCGGGGGGCCGGAAGTTCCGAGCTTTCCAGAAGCTTGTTCCTGCTTCTTCTTCCTTCTCCTCTTCCATGCTTGGCCTTGGTTCTTGGATCCTCCATGGTCGTCTCGGTTGTACCTGAGTATATGCAAGGTCCATGCATGAGGTAGTAGCCATGTCTCACATGTGGAAAGTGACGGTTCGAAGAGGAGTGAGTTCACCTTGTGTCCAATGGTGTATGGTCGAGGTCTCGTCATAAGTCCTCTTGGGGCTTGGAGAGTAGTCGGAGTGTACATGGGGATGAACGTGGGATGCTCCGCATCATCTCCCCCCCCTGGGAAAGATCCGACCTTGGATCGTGATCCTCATCACCATGGAAAACTGTTGCCGTGGACGGACTTGTAGTTGGACGGAGTTGAAGGCATGACGCAATCCAAGTACTCCAAGGTGTCTCCGGTATGTGGTACATGCAAAATGAGCAAACACAAGCGACACTCGGAAATACAATGGTTAGCGCACACAAAATGTCCATCAATTAAGCATGAGTCCGTGCGAAGGGATAGTGCGTGACAAAGCGCATGAAGCTTATCAAGATGATATAGAATGATATGCAAAGAATTCGTGGGATAATTAGCATGGTGCACAAAGCGACAAATTCGACCATTGTGCAAAATGATGTCATAGAGGGATGGTTCATCACTAGCATGAATATGGCAATGGATGCTCAATATTTGTAAGCTATCATGCAATTGATGGTGGACAATATGATCATGATGTATGAATATGCCATCAAGGAAGATCACAACAAAATTGCTAAGGAAATGCACAAGCTCATATATCATGGATGACATGGGAATAGAAGAAGCAACAAGGCAATCATAATGTGAGTCAATCCATGCATAGGGTGCAAACTTGTGGTGAGTATGATATGTCCATCGAGCATGACATGTATGAGCACAAACAACAAATATGGAGGTGGTGGTATACCAATGCTCGATGCCGTGGCATGAGTGGAGTTCCTGATGTAGGGTGGAACCCTAGATGGCCGATCTTTCACGAAAGGAGCGGATCCCTACGAAGAACATGATGAACCCGAGGGGAAACACGAGGGAAACATGAGGGGGACACGAGAGAAATCACTCAACCAACAAGAATAGATCACACATGCGCTAGATCGATGAACACAAAGGTAAGATACAAGATCCAAAGTCAACAACGGACGATACAAACGGTAACCGGTTCTTCTCCGTGAGGAGGTCTTGAATCCACGAGGGGATCTTCCCGTGAAGGGTCTTGAATCCAAGGTGGATCTTCTCCGTAGAGGGGCCGCAGTCTCTCTCATGGAGTAGATCCGATATGGATGAGCAAAGCTCTATCTCTAAATGAGCTAATCCTTTGCTAACCCTAGAAAGATGGAGGAGAAAGAGTATATATAGTCTGGGGGGTCGAAGGGGTACACGGGCCTCGGCCCTTACTGTGCGCAGACAGGGGTGGCCAGATGTCCGGGCGACGGGCCGGATGTCCGGGGCTTCAGGAGGGGCCGGATGTCTTGGCTAGGGGCCGGATGTCCGGGCTGGAGGGTAAAACTTCTGGATGTCTTCTGTCGTCGATGCCGGATTTCCGGGGGAAGGGCCGGATGTCCGGGCTTTGGCGAGGCGCCGGATGTCCGGGGCTGGCGCCGGATGTCTGGCCGCTGATGCTGTTGGCCGTCTGTTGGTGCAGCTCCTTGGCGGCTGCACAGGCGCCGGATGTCCGGCCTTTGGCCCGGATGTCCGGCCGCTATAGCTTCAGCAGCTCCGTCTTCTTCCGTCGTCCCTTCCAGGCCTCCCTCGCGGATGGTGTAGTTGTACCTTGGCGCTTGCACTCCTCCTCGTCGTCCGTAGTGTTCCGACAATACCTATGCATGCACACGAGTGGAGTGTCAAGTAGTATACCATCCTCGAAGGGGTCAAGTGAGCATGTGTAAAGGAGATGATTCACCTTTGCGTATGTGAAGTAGATGTCGCACGTGTCACTCGCCGAATGGACTCTTGACATGGTGATGTCCATAGGATGCTCCGCATCATCTCCCCTCCCTTGGGAAAGATCCGACCTCGGATCAAAAACCAAATCACCATGGAAAAGAGATGGCTTCGCCGTGTAGAAGTGGACGTTCACCAAGTACGTGTCATCTTGAAGCTCGAAATGGGCACTCTCCAATGTCGCACCATCTTGTGATTCCTTCAAAAGGAGTAAGGACAACAAACACTTGGAAAAACAAATGTGGTTAGCGCTAGTGCAAAACCAAGCATTCAAGAGGTGATTCACCAAACAAGTGTCGTCATCATGCAAAGCATATGGTGTGACAAAGGATTGAGACATGGCATGTAAGTATATCAATCGAGCACAAGCAAAGATATCATGGGGGCAAGCATGTAAATTGGAGGTAGAGATGCAAATATGTGTGTCAAGAGAATAAGCATCTACCTCAGGTTCATGGCAAGCATGGGCAAAGCGCTCAATGAAAGGTCTATGGTAGGCATAGGAATCATTCACGACACCTAAGAAGATGAGATGTCTAAACACATGGGTTAAGTGCAAGACAATCCAAGCATAATGTGCATAGGGTGTAGTGAACATAGTGTGGCACTCAACACAATAGAAAGAGAAATTGTTCATCATGTGTGAAGCAATCAAGTCAATCATGTGACAAGCAATGGGACATGGCATATGTGAAGGGATGACATTGTTGCAACCAAACATATGAGAGGAGCAAGTAATCCAAGAATTGGGTGCAACACACAAGGCATATATATCATGATGCATGGGACGGTGAAAATGACAAGTCGAAGCAAGATCTCTATCAAGTGTGCAATCAAGTGGTCCAAGATGAACAATAAGTTTCATGGTGCAAGCAACACAAGTAGTATGATTCGCAATATCCATGCTCAAGAAAGATATCACCTTGATGGCGTGTCCTTGTGCATTCTTCACAATGCCGAAGTGGTAGGAAAGGTGGCGTAGAAACGAGTCGTGGTCGAATGTATGAGGCTCGCTCTCAAGAGCTCGAATGGTCAACTCACGTGAAGCGGAAGTCGACACAAATTCCAAGTATCCTACACATGCACACAACAAAACAAAGAACGTATGCGCATGGTAGATAAACACATCATCCATCATGATGGTTTTCTTCTCTTGCACATAGCCATTAGAAACACAAGTGCATGAATAATATGATGCAATAATGGCTATATTCATGGCACGAGGAATATGGTGCAAAGAGGTAAGGCAAGCATGCTTCACAAGAAATATGTCAAAATCTCCAAATATATGTGAGAATGCTATGGGGGCAAACTCATTATCAAGACTAAGGGCATTGGTGCACTCAATACATGTCAAATCATCTATCATGATAGAGGCAATATATGGAGAGATATGACAAGAAGCAATAACAATCATGTGCAAAGCATGTAGGTGGTTGTCATCAACCGAATGAAATGAGCAAGTATCAATCATTGGTGATGCAACAAGGCAAGCAATAGTAATCAAGTCGTGCAAACTAGTGGAGCGAAGATGCAACACACTAGAGGGAATCATGGCAATCATGTCATGTGAGTAAAGAATAGGCATAGGCAATGTACATGACATATCGCAAGCACGAACACAAATCAAGATCATAGTATCATCATAGGCATGGGGCACAAAGCAATCATGGCAATAACAAACAATATCTCCACCACATTGCAAATACACATACAAGTACTAGAATCAATCATCATGTGTAATGCAAAGCATGGGTCACAAATGCATGGCAAAGGCATAGGAATGGGCATATCATGCAAAGTGAACATGGCAAAATGGGCAAAGGATATATAATGGACAACAACCCATAACCATGTGAGGGCCATGTAAAAGAAACGCGCGAAGTGTTTGCGCGAAGTGAGCGGTGGGAAAGGCAATCCCTGGGATCCCAAGTCATCATTGCTCTCTAGAGCTCGTTTTGTCAACTCGTGGGATTGCGAGGTTGACAAGTATTCATGGGTACCTACACAAAAGAGACACAAACCAAAGAAATTGTGTGCATGGTAAATGTACACATCATCCATCATGATGTGTATGTGCAAGTGAGTGTTAGCACAAGATAAGCATCGCTCAAAGAAATTTTATGCATGGTATAAGAACATGTCATCCATCATGAAAGAATAGTTGTTATGTATGACACGATGGGGATGCAAATTGAGCATACTAGTATATGGCACAACAATATCATTATGATTCATGGAGAGCATATTGTGCACATAATTATTGGGATCATGCAATGGATATGATGGATCAAAATCTCCTAAAATGTATGAGGAAACTATGGGGGTCTCCTCATGAGCAATATTGTAATCATATGGAGAAAATGGACAACATCCACAACAATGCATATCCAAAGCTAGGTGATCATGGCATGGCATATGAGATAAATGATGCAAAGGGAGCATGTCAATATCATCACAAGAAAAACAAATGCCAATAACCATGGGCTTGTCATCTATGCCATATGTGCAAATTAGGTTAATTTTAATGGCATATGCATAGTCACTACGAAGAGATTGCAAATATGACATATGATTGATCTCATGCATAGCATATGACAAGTCAAGCGGATTGTCAAACATGATGTGACCTAAAGAATTGTCACAAGAAATCCTATGTAACATGGCATCACAACTAACAGACTCCACATGGCAATCATCATACTCATCATAAATGGGTAAATCATCCCATGGGGAAATCTCACTAGCATGAAGCAAGGTAATAGGTGGATCAACATCATGCAAGCAATCAATGTCAAGAATGTCCACTAGTGGGGCTAGAGCATCACCGTCACCTATGTTACCTTGTTCATTCCACTCAAGTGGTGTAGGTGAGGTGGGAAAGACCAAATGGTGGTCATGTTCATCTTGATGGAACCATGTGGGGGGTGCATCATATTCCACCATGGCCATCGTCATGTCCATAGGAAGGACGAAGTCGTCGTGAATCGGCGCGTCATCATAAATGAGACCTAGCACCAAATGAGAAGACACAATAGAGGTAGAGGTTAAGTCGTTAGAGTTCAAAATCTCCTCACTCTCTCTATGTGGTGGTTCACTCACTCCCTCAAAATAGGTGCACTCAATCGCACGTATGGTGGAGTCACTCATCTCACTCAAGTGGTGGGGGTTGTGGCTCTCCTCACATGGGACTTGGGGCAACACATCGGATATGGGGCTAGTGGTGAAGTCACTCTCACTCTCAATATGGTGGCACAAGTCACTCAAGTCATCATACGTCGCCGTGGTCGAAGTGAAATACTCAACCATCTCATCGCCGTCGCCGTGGATGAAGGCCGAAGATGGCACATCATCACTCTCGCCTCCTAAGATGGAAGCATCATCCTTGCTCATCACCATGTCGCTTGCCTCAAAAGCTTGGTCCTTGAAGGTCTCCGTAGTCGTACTCGTCGCCGCACCATCTTGAAAAAGAGTCGTGGAGGACTCGGCATCAACAATGCCACAAAGGGATGGCGGTGAAGTCGAACTTGGGAGCATCGTCTTGGAGCTCGTCGGGCTTGGACATCTTGGTGGTACTAGCCTCATGCTAGTCGTCTTTGAGTTTGGACTTCGAGAAGTGTGCTTGGGGTGGAGAAGCCTTGGCCTTCACGAGTTCTTGTTTCACCTTGAGTGCACCAATGTAGTTGTCGTCGAGGGACATGTAGTTCTCGAGGAAGATGGTCTTGGAGATGGCATTGTTCAATCCCATCATGAAGTGGAACTTCATGGACATGGGGTCGTCCACGCCGGCTTGTCGCAAGGCAATCTTCATCTCCTTGAAGTACGCGTCGATGGACTTGGATCCTTGGTTGGTGTTCTCCAATTGGCATAGAAGTTGTTCCGTGTAGGTTGGAGGCACAAACTCTCGCCGTAAAGCTTTCTTCGTCTTGGGCCAACTCATGTCGTAGGTTTCCGAAGGTGTGTGAAGGCGCCATGTCGAGGCGTAGTCATGGAAGTTTCTTGTGGCGCACTTCACTTGATCTTAGGGAGGAACTTGATGTAGCTTGAGGTAGTCGTCCATTAGGTGCTCCCACTCGAGATACTCCTCGGGTTCTTGAGTCCCATAGAAAGGAATCGCATGGTCGGTGTCGAGGTCGTAGTAGCTCGCGGAAGTCGCGGACTTGAGCTTGGGGAGCTTCTCTTGAGCGTAGTATTGAGGTGCTTGTTGGCGAAGATGTCGTATATCCGAAGGCGAAGATGCCTTGAAGTCGCTTGGCGAAGATGCCAAGGGAGATGGTGAAGTCGTTGAGCGGTTGTTGGTGTAGAGCTCTTGACCTTCACGTTCTTGGTGGTGATGGTGTCGATGCCTATGTGACCTTGCCGGAGATGGTAGCTCGGAGGCATGTGCTCTTGAGCGTCTTCTCGAAGATGAGGAAGATCGCTTGTAGGATTTGATGAGGGATTGGATCTCCTCCATTTGAGCTTGCATCTTGGCGTCGAAGTTGTTGTTCGTGGCATCGAACTTGTCGTTGTTGTAGACCGAAGGTGAAATACCTTGCCTATCCATCACAAGACTCGAGCAAATATTAGTGGGAGAAAGAGAAGAACGATACCAAATGTACCTTGACCGATGTTGAAGATGGATCAACGATCACTCAATGTGTAACAAGGAAATAGCACAATTGGTACCAATTCTTGTCGGTTTCTCACACCTACACAAGTAAGGCTTATAGTGGAGCTCGGTGAGGATAGTGGCACAAAAAATTTGATGCAAAATGTTAGCAAGAGTCAATAATGTTGAAAAAGATTCACAAATTCGCAAGTGAAACAAGTAGACCAATAGCAAAGAATGGCACACGGAAACACACACACGGATAGATAAATGGGGTCGTGCAACCAAGGAATGAGCACAAAATGTGGAGTCCACGGAAAATGCTCGTGTTGCACAACTCAAGAGAGACGCTAGCACGATTGCGCAATAGGCGGATACGACACTTGTGCACAACCTATGATATGCAAAATGGATAAAATTTCAATCCCAAGTATGCTATGTATGTATGGTTCCCGGTGTTTCTCTCAAGATGATCCAAGATGATCGGATATGACAATCTTATATGCAATGTGGTATGATGCTATGGCACTTGCTTACAAGCTTCTCTGCTCTTCTCTTTTGCTTAAAAGCTTTTTATTTTTTTATTTTTTTGTATGTATGGCCACTTTGCAAAATGCACAAACCAATATAGCAATAGTGTGTATGCGGGAACAAACTTGTGACACAAGAGATGATATGATACCAATATGGTATGGTATGTATGCTATGGGAAGAATGATCACTAATGTGCACAAGTAACGTTGCCGGCAATACTCAAATGGCTAGTCTCGATAGGCAAGTGACGCAAAATGGGCTAGGGGTTATCAATTGCAAATGCAAGGGGAATATACAATGGTGTCGTCGAGGTTACCGTCCTTGGCGGTGTTCTTGATGTAGATACCAAGATGATGGAGACTCGTCCCTAAGTAGTCGAAACACCTTAGGAAACGGAAAAAACCACAACTCAAAATCTCAAGGACAAAAGTCAAACGGTGGTAGTGTAAGCGGTGGTGGTTTTGCGGAAGCTCAATGGGGTTGCGGAAATGCAATGATGGGTTTTGAGACGCAATGCGGAAGTCGAGGGTAAGGTGGATGGACTATACACGGTGTCGGAGTTCGAAACACGGTCCCTAAGTAGACGAAACACCTTAGGAGACACAACTCACAACACAAACAAAATTGGGTTAAGTTGGGTTGGTGGAAGTGTATGGTGGGTAAGCCTATGCGGAAGTTATGGTGGAGGGCCTAGGCAAACTTGCCAAATTTCGGAAAATTTGATGGAGTCAAATGGTGAAGTAACCTATCTAGATGGATAGAGGATGTCAATAGCTACTCAACGAGCTAAAGAACGTGAAGATCAGACTCCGGATGTGGAAGTTATGCACAAAACGGTGAAACGGAAAAGCTGAAATGTACAGGGGCCGGATGTACCGTTCCAGGTGTAGTACTGGTAGTTTGCAAAACTACTCAATTATTGCACTCAGTTTCCTAAGAAATTGTGGTAAAAAACGTTACTTGCAATGCATGCATGCGTGACCAATATAAATGACCAATAAAAAACTACTACATGCACGCAACGATTTAATGACATTGTAATCTCAACATGTGATGGGGAGCTCTAAATTTGAATTTGAAACTTATAAATGAAAAAATTTAAAAACAAATAAACTGGAAGAGAGGGAGTATACCGTAGGATGTGTCCCATACGAAACAAGTCTCCTGGTTTGTCACCGCGAAGATGCGGTTAGAAAGGAGCACAGCGTCTTCGTACTCGTACGACAACAAATCGGCCGCAGACAGCATGGTCCACCTTTGACCACCATGTGCAGGGTTCGTGAAAGCAATCGCGATGTCAAACACCGCAATGAGAGTGTAATTTTGGTTGGCGGACGACCTTATCAGGGCTTCCGGGATTGCTATCTTCTTCAATCTCACCATGGTTCCATCGTACCAATTCAGGCGATGGCCCATTGCATGGCTGATCCCAATGTTCGACAAAGGTTCTATGGGAACGGTGTCAAAGGTGGGCAGTGGGGGAATTAGGAAATGGACACGGAAGTAGTCTTTAGAATGCATTTACTACGTGATCAAACTCATCACTTACCTGCTCATCGGACAAAATCCGACTGCCCCTCAACACCGGCATCTCAAGGGGCGTCAACCTGCAACTATGGCCACGCTGTGCTGGAGAGACCCCCAAGGAAACATCCTCGTCCTCGAGGACACATGGCAGACCAACTAGCATGGCCTTCTCCCACGCATATTTACGCACCCTCTTAAAATGTTTGGTGCAAGTACCGCTAAGTCTTGCGGATGTGAGGAAGTTGGAGCGACTTACGATTTGTCCCAAAGGATCATCGCTAAGGTCACCCAACCTCGACGAGGATGAGAAGCACCACCGCCTTGCAAATACATGGCAATGGTGACCAACTGCCTTGTCCCTTGTGGAGCTGGTTTATACGATAGGAGATGGTAACTGCAGGTCCCTTCAGAAAGGATGTTCTGCGGGCACGCACTAGTGCAGTTTATATTTGAGACTAGCAAGAGGCCCATGCGTTGCACATAACATCAAGATGCATTTATGCGAGTTGTGTATCTCGTGGGAGACAAAGATGAACGAGGGAAGGCCTTATCTGCAAATGTGGAGATGGGTGTGGATATATTTTTGCAAAATTGCCATAGTTTCCTTCCTATCCATCAGATATAAATCGGACGGTCTATATTGCAGGAGGGCAGGCACACCATCATCACCAAATCTGTTTTTATAAGAGTAGATTATTATTTATTACTAGCAAGATTCCCGTGCGTTGCACGTAACATCAAGATGTATTTGTATGAGTAGTTTATCTCGTGAGAGAAAAGGATGAACGAGGGAAGGCCTTATTTGCAAATGTGGAGAGGGGTGTGGGTATCTTTTCGCAAAATTGCCATAGTTTCCTTCTTATCCGTCAGGAATGGTGGAAGCGTGAGAGTGCGTATAATCCGTGGACTCAACATTAGTCATAAAGAACTCACATACTTATTACAAAAATTTATTGGCCATCAAAGCAAAGTACTAATGCGCATGCTCGTAGGGGGATAGATTGGTAGGAAAAGAGCATCGCTCATCCCCGACCACCACTCATAAGGAAGATAATAAAAAATAAATCATGCTCTAACTTTATCGCATAACGGGTGACCATATGTGCATGCTTCGGGAATCACAAACCTTAACACAAATGTCGGGGTACAAAAGTAGGGACTCTCCTTTTTACCCCTCTACTTGTGCACGGGCAGTCAGAGCCGCACCTGCGGCCACACTTAGCAGGGCAAAGGGAGGAAGCAGAAGCACAAGAATACGAGAGCAGCGCTCCAGCCAGGAGCACAGAAGACGGACAAAGCAACGCCAAGACCAGAGACACAAAGAGCAAGAGGGCGAAGTGGACTCCCTCGGCAAGACCCTTGCCGGGGCGGCCTCCGCAGCCCCGGCAAGAGCCATGCCGGGGCAAATTGCCCAACACCAGCAGAGCGCGCCACCCTTGAGCCCAAGGGTTCCAACACCATCAACCACATTGGAACCAAGGCTCGGGAGGCACCTCTGTGGTGGCATGCAGATCTTCGTGACGATCATAAGCACACGAGATCAGATGAGGACCAGAAAACGACGATCCTCGGCAATATCCCTGCCGAGGAAATCCACGAGACCCCCGGCAAGATCCTTGCCGGGACGACCGCGATGCCACAGCAAGATCCTTGCCGAGGACACATGCGAGGCCACAGCCAGGCCCACGTCTGCCACTACTCCACCGCCGTTCCCGTGCAGCTGCCAACCCAACCAGCTGGGCAGGCACCTGCGTGGCAACGTGCGGCCTCCAGGCCAACTCAGCAAGCACCTGCGTGGTGGCATGCAGATCTTCGTGAAGACCCTACCACCACGCCATCTCAGCAGCCTACCAGCCTACGTGGAGCTGCATGCCTCGTCGGCCTGGACGCGTGTCAGAGCGAGGCGGAGCGGCGACGAACGGGACGGGCCTCGTTACCGTCCCCAATAAAGCAACGGGACACCTAAGGAGCGCATTTAATGCGTCTTGTCCCGTAATGGCAGGCGATAAGCTTGTACACTGTATACCTTTCCACCTCCTATGTGCCACTGTGGCGACCCCTTTTGACTATAAAAGGAGGCCCGAGGTGTACTGGAGAAGGATTCGGATCTTTTGGACTACGCACGCACCGTAGCTAGTTCGAGAGCTCAAGAACACTCAAATATACATCAAAGCAGGACTAGGGTATTACGCATCTTCGCGGCCCGAACCTGGGTAAACGATCCTTGTGTTGACTACCAGACCTACTCTTTACACAACCCCGCGCCCGCCAACCGTAGAAGGGATCGTACTGATTCCATAGGTGTCATTTCCACCGACATCCTTGGCGCGCCAGGTAGGGGGCGCAGTTGTGGAAATCCGGTCTGGTTGGAGCAGCGGCTTCATCGTGGTCGTCACTCCAAGGAAGAAGACGACCGAACAAGCGGCGTCATCGGTGGATGCAGTGAACGCTCACGCAGCGGCAGAAAAGCTAAGTCATGCAAAACTTTGAGCAATTCCTTTTTATATATAAGGTTATCATCCTCGAAGATCTTGCCCTGTGTATGGAAAACCTGCACGCAATGGGGCCCTGCCACTATTGGCAACACCCTTGCTCTGTTTCAAGTCCGCTCAACAGTTCGAGCGGCTGCGTCAAGAACGGCAGGGTGACCTTCTGCAATTGGCGACGCTCTCGTTCTGTCTCGAGTCCGCTCGACAGTTCGAGCGGCCGCGTTCAGAGCAGTGAGGTGGTTTGCCTGGTAGCAAGCACACCCGGCAGGCTATTGGGGATTCGTCCTCAAGGCGCCGCGGCCTGGGTTTACGCGCCAGCAAGCCTGCCCGATTAACGTAGGGTGAAAATACAAAGGGAGATCAAACGGGAAAATAGCATGCATCGTTTCAAGGTACTACAGAGTTATATTACATCAATTGTTTCTGCGGTTCTAACTAAAGATAAAAATTGTCTTAGTCATGAACCTGCAGCGGCGATGAGAAATGGGGTCCTAATCCCGGCGCTGGCCCTCTACCCTCCGAACTCCGTCGACACGACTGACGATGGGCTCGATACACTCCTCGAGCGCCGCGTGGTCCGCATCCTCCGGCAAGCTCTCCAGCGCGGCGTCGAAGTCAAGGTTGGGGTTCCAGTACGCCACCTTGGTGAGGACCTTGGTCATGAGATCCCGGCAAAGCTTCCGGGCCTCATCGGCCAGAGAGGCCTCCCTGTTGGAGCGGAACTGCTCTAGGGCCCCGAGAACACCCTCAAAGAACATGGTCAGTTTGGCGTTGGGACTCACGTTCGGCTCCGGGGCGTACCTCACGTTTGGCATCCCCATGGTAGCCAGGTGCATGGTGATCCTAGCGGCGACGTCGGCGAGGCGGCTGACCCAGAGGTTTTCGCCCTTCACAAAATCCTCGTGGTTGGCGGCGTCATTCCTCCGCAGCTGCCTCTCGGCCTCCAGATCTTTGGTCAGGGTCTCCTCCCGGGCCCTGATCTCCGAGAGTGTCCCCTCAAGGTCCTCTAGCTTCAGATTTAGGTCTTTGATGGAGTCGTTGGCCTTGGAGACCTGCTCAGCCTTGCCGAGGACTGCGGCCTGCACCTCAACCAGAGCACCGTTGAGCGTGTCCTTCTCCTTCGCCAGCTCCAGGGCCTGTTCCTTCAGCCCGTCCCGCTCCACCTCCAGCTCTTTCACCTTGCCGGCCTGGACCTGGGCCTGAGCATTGAGTGCCTCCTCGTGCCTTTGCTCCAGCTCCTGGGTCCGCTGCACGACAAGCTTCTCCACCTCCTCATCCTTGCTGCGGAGTGTTGCGGCGAGCTTCTCCTCACGAGTGGCAAGGTCCTCCTCCTGGGAGTTTAGCTCGGCCTGGTGCTGGTGCCGAGCAGCCTCGTCTTTGGCGGCCTGCTCCTTCGCCAGCTCCTGGGCCTTCTCGATGTCAGCCTGCTTCATGACAAGCTCCAGCTTGCGCTCGGCCAGCAGGTCCTGGGCAACCTTCAGCTCCTCATGGGCTTGGCGAAACCAAGCCTGCGTCTCAGCGACGCACCCCACACCAGCAGAGCGCGCCACCCTTGAGCCCAAGGGTTCCAACACCATCAACCACATTGGAACCAAGGCTCGGGACGCACCTCCGTGGGGGCATGCAGATCTTTGTGAAGATCATAAGCACACAAGATCAGATGAGGACGAGAAGACGACGATCCTCGGCAAGATCCCTGCCGAGGAAATCCACGAGACCCCCGTCAAGATCCTTGTCGGGACGACCACGATGCCATGGCAAGATCCTTGCCGAGGACACCTGCGGGGCCACAGCCAGGCCCACATCTGCCAAGACTCCACCGTCGTTCCCATACAGCTGCCAGCCCAACCAGCTGGGCAGGCACCTGCGTGGCAACGTGCGGCCTCCAGGCCAACTCAGCAAGCACCTGTGTGGTGGCATGCATATCTTCGTGAAGACCCTACCACCACGCCATCTCAGCAGCCTACCAGCCTACGTGGCGTTGCATGCCTCGTTGGCCTGGACGCGTGTCAGAGCGAGGCGGAGCGGCGACGGACGGGACGGGCCTCGTTACCGTCCCCAATAAAGCAACGGGACACCTAAGGAGCGCATTTAATGCGTCTTGTCCCGTAATGGCAGGCGATAAGCTTGTACACTATATACCTTTCCACCTCCCATGTGCCACTGTGGCAACCCCTTTTGACTATAAAAGGAGCCCGAGGCGTACTGGAGAAGGATTCAGATCTTTTGGACTACGCACGCACTGTAGCTAGTTCGAGAGATCAAGAACACTCAAATATACATCAAAGCAGGACTAGAGTATTACACATCTTCGCGGCCCGAAACTGGGTAAACGATCCTTGTGCTGACTACCAGACCCGCTCTTTGCACAACCCCGCGCCCGCCAACCGTAGAAGGGATCCCGATGATTCCATAGGTGTCGTTTCCACCGACATATTCTTACTAATCCACAATTACTCTCTAGCAAGACACTAGTACCACCAACTTTATATCTCAAAACAAATGCAAGGAATCAAACTTCTCATATATTCAATGCTCTTCATTAAAGTTTTTATTATATCCCTCTTGGACACCCATCATATTAGGGCTATATCCATAACCTAAGAAAATTGCCATACTATTTTCAAGACTGTAATAATAATATAAGTGAATCATGAGAGTTCAACAATTTCTACAAAATAAAACCATCGTCGTGCTCTAAAATGATATAAGTGAAGCACTGGAGCAACTGCCTAGCTCAAAAGATATAAGTGAAGCACATAGATTATTCTAATAAATTCACGTTTAATGTGTGTCCCTCCAAAAAGGTGTGTACAGCAAGGATAATTATGGAAAACTAAAAAGCAAAGAATCATATAATACAAGATGCTCCAAGCAAAACACATATGATGTGGTGAATAAAAATATAGCCTCAAGTAAATTTACCGATGGATTAAATACAAACGAGGGGATGCCATATGGGGCATCCCCAAGCTTAGATGCTTGGTTGTCCTTCAATATTACCTTGGGGTGCCTTGGACATCCCCAAGCTTAGGCTCTTGCCACTCCTTATTCCGTAGTCCATCAAATCTTTACCCAAAACTAGAAAACTTCACAACACAAAACTCAACAAAAAACTCATGAGATCCGTTAGTATGATAAAACAAATCTCCACTTTTAGGTACTATTCTGAACTCATTCCAATTTCATATTTGCATAATATCTACTGTATTATAACTTCTCCCTGGTTCATACCCCCCGATATTGTCCATACATTCATCAAAATAAGCAAACAACACATTGAAAACAGAATCTGTCAAAAATAGAATAGTGTGCAAAGACCAGGATTATAGTCATACTTCTGTAACTCCAAAAATTCTAGAAAATTAGGACAACAGAGGAAATTCATATATCAATCATGTGTAAAAAATTCAAAGTTTTTTCGCGCTCCAGTGAATTTTAACGATTCTGCTACTGGATGAAGAAGTTCCTGTTTTTCAGCAAAATGCATAGATCTAGGTATTGTCATCTTTGGTATGTAATCCATAAGTGGCCCTCATAATAGATTCACATGGCAACTTAATTTTCTTTCTTGGAAAGTGTTCCATGCCCTTCCTTAACGGAAATTGAAATCTAATGTTTCCTTCTTTCATATCAATAATTGCACCAATCGTTCTAAGGAAATGTCTACCAAGAATAATAGGGCATGTAGGATTGCAATCTATATCAAGAACAATAAAATCTACGGGAACGTAATTCCTATTTGCAACAATAAGAATATCATTAATCCTTCCCATAGGTTTCTTAACAGTGGAATCCGCTAAGTGCAAATCTAAAGAACAATCATCAAGTTTATGGAAACCTAGCACATCACATAAAGTTTTTGGAATAGTGGAAACACTAACACCCAAATCACACAAAGCATTGCACTCATAATCTTTAATCTTAATTTAAATAGTAGGTTCCCATTCATCATAAAGCTATCTAGGGATTGAAACTTCCAACTCAAGTTTTTCTTCAAAAGATTTCATCGTAGCATCAATGATATGTTTAGCTTTATTTTGATTATAAGCATGAGGTGAATTAAGCATGGATTGCAACAAGGAAATATAATCTATTAAAGAACAATTATCATAATTAAAGTCCTTGAAATCCAAAAGAGTGGGTTCATCGCTACCTAAAGTTTTGACCGCGCCAATCCAACTTTTATCAAAAAAAATCATTAAGATCATCACCCTCCAAATTATTAGGACACCTTCTAGGTAAAGTTGACTCATCTCCAATCCCTTCTTTATCATGTTTTATATTAGCAAACAAAGTTTCAATAGGATTCACACCAATCACTTTAAGATCTTCATCCTTATTATCACGAAAACTAGAAGAACAAGCTTTTTCGAACCAATCTCTCTTAGCACGCATCCTAGCGGTTCTCTCCCTACTTTTATTAATAGAAATTTTAATAGATTGTATAGACTCATTAATATCAAGCTTGGGTGGCATAGATCTAATCTTAAAAGAATCAATCTCATTAGAAATTCTATCAACGTTTCTAGCCAAGTCATCAATCTTAAGCAATTTTTCTTCTACCATAGCATTGAAAATCTTTTGAGAATTAATAAATTCTTTAATATTGTTTTAAAGATCAGAGGGTATCTTATTATAATTTCCATAAGAATTGTTGTAGGAATTACCACAATTATTAGAGGAATTACTAGGAAAAGGCCTAGGGTTGAAATTGCCTCTATACGCGTTATTACCAAAATTGTTCCTACCAACAAAATTCACATCCATAGATTCATTATTATTTCAATGAAAATAGACAAAGCAATATCATTGGGATCAATAGGAGCACTCTTGCTAGCAATCAATTTCATCAGTTCATCCATCTTTCCACTCAAAGTATTAATTTCTTCGATTGCATGCACTTTTTTACTAGTAGACGATCTTTCGGCATGCCATTGAGAATAATTTGCCATAATATTATCTAGGAGTTTAGTAGCCTCTCCTAATGTGATTTCCATAAAATTACCACCCATGGTGGAATCTAAAATATTTCTAGATGAAAAATTCAATCCATCAATTTCTTATCATCAATTTCATCCTCTCCCAAGATTGTGCAATATTTTCATGATCTAGTTGCTTAAAATTCATTATATTATTCCAAAGGGAGATGATCATAGCGGGAGGAAAATACTTGGAAATAAAAGCATCTTTACACTTATTCCATGAATCGGTACTATTTTGAGGAAAAGATGAAAACCAAGTTTTAGCACGATCTCGTAGTGAGAACAGAAATAGATTCAATTTAACAATATAATTATCAACATATTTTTTCTTTTGCATATCACACAACTCAATGAAAGTATTTAGATGGGATGTAGCATCTTGATTAGGACTACCAGAAAATTGTTCTTTCATAACAAGATTCAACAAAGCGGCATTAATTTCATAATATTCCGCACTAGTGGCGGGAGAAATCGGAGTACTAATAAAATCATTATTATTAGTGTTGGAAAAGTCACACAACTTGGTATTTTCTTGAGACATCTTGACAAAGCAAGCTATCTAGCACACTAGCAAACAAAAAGCAAACAAAAAGACGAACGGAAAGAAGGCGAATAAAAAGGCAAATATTTTTGTGTCTTTTTGAAAATGTTTTCGAAGTGGGGAAGAGGAAAATGAGAGGCAAATGGAAAATAATGTAAGTGCAAGAGATGAGAGTTTATGACAGGTACTTGGTAGGGTTGATGTAGAACCTCCCTGACGACGGTGCCAGAATTTCTTCCTATTACTTCTTGAGCTTGCGTTGGTTTTTCCCTTGAAGAGGAAAGGGTGATGCAGCAAAGTAGACATAAGTATTTCCCTCAGTTAATAACCAAGGTATCAATCCAGTAGGAGGTACACGCAAGTCTCCAATAGTTGCACCTATACAAGCAAACAAATACTTGCACCCAACGCAAAAAAGGGATTGTCAATCCCTTCACGGTTAATTGCAAGGATGAGATCTGATAGAGATAGGTATAAAAGATAAATAAAATGGCAAAACTAAATAAAATTAAATAATTTGCATCAAGGTATTTTTTGTATTTTTAGTTTTATAGATCTGAAAATAGCATGATGAGAAATAGACCCGGGGGCCATAGTTTTCACTAGAGGCTTCTCTCTTGAAGAAAGCATACGGTGGGTAAACAAATTACTGCTAAGCAATTGGTAGAAAAGTGTAAAGTTATGATGATATATAAGGAAATGATCATGAATATAGGCATCACGTCCGTGAAAAGTAGACTGACTCCTTCCTGCATCTACTACTATAACTCCACACATCGACCGCTATCCAGCATGCATCTAGTGTATTAAGTTAACAAGGACAAAGTAACACCTTAAGCAAGATGACATGATGTAGAGGGATGGATCCAATCAATATGGTAAAAACCCCATCTTTTTATCCTTAATGGCAACAATACAAATACGTGACTCGCTACCGCTACTGTCACTGGGTGAGGACACCACAAGATTGGACCCATCACAAAGCACCTCTCCCATTGCAAGATAGATCAATCTAGTTGGCCAAGCCAAATCAATAGATCAAAGAGATATACAAAGCTATCTTAATCATGTAGAAAAGAGTTCAGAGAAGACTCAAATAATATTCATAGATAATCTGATCATAAATCCACAATTCATCATATCTCAACAAACGCACCGCAAAAGAAGATTACATCGAATAGAACTCCAAGAACATCTAGGAGAACATTGTATTGAAGATCAATGAGAAAGAAGAAGCCATCTAGCTACTAGCTATGGACCCATAGGTCTGTGGTAAACTACTCACACATCATCAGTAGGACAGCAAGGTTGGTGTAGAGGCCATACGTGATCGAATCCACCTCCGGCAGAGTGCCAGAAAAGGCCCCAAGATGGGATCTCACGAGAACAGAAGCTTGCGACGGCGGAAAAGTATTTTTGGTGTGCCCTCTGGTATATGGGGAATATTTGGGTATTTATAGAGCTGGAATTAGGGTTAGGGGAACTGCGAGGGGCCCACAAGCTTGCAGGGCGCCCCCCGTGAGGCGCGCCCTGTGAGCTTGTGGCCCACTCGTGGCTCTCCTGGCCTCCTCCCAAAGCTCTTGGTTGTCTTCTTGTGCAAGAAAAATCCTCAAAAAGTTTCATTCCATTTGGTATTGATTTTCTGTAGAAGACAAAAACAATGAAAAACAACAACTTGCACTGGGCACTAGGTTAATGGGTTAGTCCCAAAAATGATATAAAATAGAATATTAATGCATATAAAACATCCAAGATAGATAATATAATAGCATGGAACAATCAAAATCTATAGAGACGTTGGAGACATATAAATGACGCTCATCGACCCTGGCATTTTCGGTGTGTTATATGCATAGTGTGATGCTGCCATGAACTTCGCCAGTGCTTGCCAGCCAAGAATCCCATTGTACGGCAACGAATCTTGACGACATCAAAGACAATCTTATCTGTCATGTAGTTGAGCTCACTGCCAAACGTGACCGACATCATAGACAATCTTATCTGTCATGTAGTTGAGCTTACTGCCAAACATGACCGACAGTGTCTTCTTGAGATCTTCGTTAGAAATCTGCAGCCACTTGATCACATCTGATGAGATCAAGTTCAGACTAGCCCCACCGTCAACTAACATCTTAGTCATCTTGAGGTTGCATATTGTTGGTGAAACCAACAACGGGAAACACCCGACTGCAGTTGTGCAATCAAGGTGGTCCTCGGCGTCAAAGATTATGGGTGTGCTGGACCATCTCAGTGGCTTCTTGGCATCTATTGCCGGTTCTGCTGCATTGACTTCACGCACCCACTGCTAGAGTTGGTGGTGAGAGGTGTGCAAAGATGCACCTCCATCAACGCACATTGCTTCAGTGGCCTTCTGGAACTCATGCTCGCAGGACTCGTCATCATCCTCTTTGTCCTCATCATCATCTTCTTTCTTGTCACAGCCTCTAGCAGGCGTCTCCTTCTACTACTTGGCCTTGTCGCGGCGACCTCCTCGGCCACCATGTTTCTTGTCGGACCCACTAGCACCTTCCTGAGCCTTCTCCTTGTCCCGCTTCTCGTACTCTGTTTTTTGCTTCTCGGCAAGCTACTCAACTTGCTGGCAGTCTTGCAGGTCATGGCTCTTGGAGCAGTGGATCTTGCAGTATTGCTTGCTCGATCCCCTGGTCTGGTCGGCAGCCGCCAAGGCTTGACATGAGGCACACCCATCAATCTCCTTGCCGGGGCTTTCAGTCTTCGCCTTTTTGGTAGTGTCACCGTTGCCGGATCCCTCAACAGCGAGCACTGCCTTGCCCTTGCGCTTCTGACCTTACTTCTTTGGGGTGGTGGTTGTGTCATCATCCTCAGAGTCGACCTCTATGCCATCATCCTCCCTGAGAATCTTGTCCCCTCCTTATAATATGCACACTTGTCAACCAGAGCATAGAGCTCGGCGACATCCCTTACTTTGTTCATCGCCAGCTCATCCCGCATATTGCGATTTCGCACATTTGTGTGAAACGCGAAAATCACAGCTGTAGGATGCATATCGGGGATGTTGCGTTGTACGCGGCTAAATCTCTGTATGTATCTGCGGAGTGATTCGTTGTCTCTCTGTGGGATCACATGCAAATCACTTTCCTGGTCAGGAGCTTTGTGGCCTCCTATAAAGGCGCCAACAAACTTGTGGCACAGATCCGCCCAAGAGGAAATGGAATCCTTCGGAAACATAGATGCGCCCTTGCTGAGAACTCCCTTGCTCCAAGTAGGGAGGAGAGGGTATGTCTCGTGCCCTTCCTTCTAGGAGGTTTGGGCTTTCCTATCCATCCCTTTCTACGGGGTTTGTTGGAGTTCTATGGGATCTAGCTCCACAACCTCACCCCGGGGTCCATATTGCATATCTCTGGCTTTGTAGCCCTGTGCGAGATATTTTTGAGTTGTGAGGCCCATTTCAACTTGTGGAGGAAGCATTTCTGTCTTGTCCCTCGCCTCCGAGGAGGATCCATATTCGAGGTGGGCAGCGCTGAAGTATGGCGGATAGCTGGGACAGGGTACCCAATTGGAACCCCACGAAAAGATCCCAAAGGATGGACCTCAGAGTGGTTGTATATTGAAGACGTTCCCCTCACCGGTCCAATTCGGCAAGGGTTGCCCGAATACTCAAACGACCCACCTATAAAGCAGTTCAACTGGCGGCCTAGAGGCCCTTCCTAACAGGATAACGAAGAGGTGCGTTCGTTGGCGGCCAAGATCAAGCTGCTAACTAGCAGTAAGCTGACCATTATCGAAGTAATGGTCGTCACCATTAACCAATGCGTGCAACCCCTCCAGCAAAGGGGTCATCATTTATGATGCTACAACGGGACTAACGACGTAACCCGCTACCAGCGACAAGGGCCAGACAATAAGGCGGGTCTGGCCAAAATATTGGTCGATCTCTTCAAGGGAGAGGAGGTAGATTTTGCTCGAATGAGTATCTGGGAAGGTTGCTCCGGATACAATCCGGTGGACTGGGTAAGCCACAATCCACTATCTTGAGCTCACGGATTAAACCCAAACTCTGACTGGTTGTATTTGAACAGGGATGGAGGCGTCAAGTCGCGTCCATTAATTGCCCTCCTCCTCAACTAGAGGATCATTCCCGTGACAACGATCCGGGGTATCATGACGACCCAAAGACGTTGATTGATTTTGAAGACGGGGTGTTTTATCAAGAGAGCATTGACGGTGCCAAGGTCGCTATGAGAATCGATCACCCCGGGGCCCTTCCCTCTTCCACAGTAAGTGAAAAGAAGACCCACTCCTGAACAGAGTGCTCCTCTCATGCTATTCCCCACGTGCTAACTCTACTCCCAAGGGCCGCCGTACTATGCGTCAGACCGTCTTGGGAGGAGCGCAGACCACTCCAACTTCGGCCCCTAACGGGAGATCAAAGTGGAAGGCCTCCACCGAAGCAGAAGCACCGGCCTCCTCGGCCCAGAGGTGATGTATTGCGGAATTACAACGAGGATTTCTTTTAACACCCTTTTATTAAAGCTTGTTTAATTTTGCAGAAGAAGAATGCCCCTGCATCATTCCTTAGATTCTCTGGGTGCACTGAACCGCAGCTCCCGTCTGAAGTCTTCGGTGCAAGCCGGAGCTTCCCCTGAACACATGGCAGCTGGCGCGCCTCTGGCAGATTCCGATGATGTTTCGGTCACCAACTCCGAAGTCAAGAGTGTAATGAATCATCGCCGCTAGAAGGAAACTTTACGTCATACTGCCTTTGCCGATCAGGATTTTACTGCCTTTGATTCGGTGGATGCGTACCTTGGAGCGGCCCGAATAGGTCTTGAGGGGATCGCCAGCCTTTTTGCCACCAGAGTGCAGGTATGTAACTAAAATAGCTTGAAAGCAGATCATGTTCCCTAACCAACTTGCCCCCAAGCCTTAATTTGGGTGGGACGGCCGAGTTAAGGATTTCCAATGATATGATTTTTGTAGGCCGCAAGAGAGCAGAGCCAAAATCTGTCTGAGGACCTTGAGGCAAACCGGACACAGTTGGTCAAAACTAAGCCCGAACTGTATGCAGCTCGAAAGGCCAACAGCGAATTGTCTGGTAAGTGGAAAAAACTGTTTCACAACGCGTAGAAAGGTATACGGTGTATTCTATGCGTTAACACCTTTTTCTCCATACAGCTGCGGGAGCTGTAAGCGAGTTGCGGAAGGAGCTGGAGGGTGGTAAACGAGTGCTAACGCGAAATGAGGAGGAGAAAAATGAGCTCAAGGCAGAGAATCAGCGGAAAGCTGGGGAAATTAAGAGTTTGAAAACTCAGCTGGCACAAGCTTTGGAGGAAAACCAGAAGCTGAAAGGTGGCATATTTGGTAAGCCCTGATCATACCGTTCTGTTGGCAAGTATCATTGATGTTTTAATGACGATGGGCAACACCTGCTTGTTAGGTCTCCTGACTAGGCGGCCCGAGGAAGAAGTAAGCACTTATAACGGGAACCTTTTAAAGGAGTTGTTGAAGACTTATGAGAGGGCCCCGAAAGCGATGAAGAGTATGGCGAAGGCGTTATGGCCGTCAGATGTGCCGTCAAAGAATATGGCCGAACTAGCAAGTAGCTTTAAGGGAGCTCGGCGAAGGTTTGAATTATGGAATATCTCGTCTTGCCGAGAAGGAGCACGCGAGGCATGGGCTATGGTAAAGACCCGTTTCACCAAGCTAGACCCGAAGCATATTGCCCGGGTTGGTCCAGTGGGCCCTCACGACCGAGAGATACCTCTAAGCTTGGTGTATGATGATGTGATGCCAACCGCTCGCCATTCTTAGAAGGATTATGCTTTAAAGCAATTGATAGACAATGTCGATCAAGAGTAGTTTGTCAATTCTATGTATCTATGTACTTTACATTGACCGAGCTCAATCTGTGTTCTTAATTTTAAAAGAATGTTGTCTTAACCAGCCATCAGCTTCTACCTCCCCGATCAGTGATCGGGAAGTCTTCCGTACTACATGCCTTGGGAAACAAGGCAACACTTCGGGAACCAGGCAATCCGGCTATCTGGCTCGAACGGACAAAACATGTGCGGAGAGTTATGTTATATCACTGTTTGACGTAAGAAACATCTTCTGATGAAAATAGTTCCTCCAAAGGTTCCTTTCTTCAGGTAAAATTATAGTCCAGATACATGAGATCAACGGAGACCAATGGCTGCGAAAATCCACTGGTGATAAGCGCAAGGCTATATTCACTTCCCTTAGGCCGGCTTATTGTATTCTGTAAGAACACTAGCTTTTGGCTTCACCCGTCTGAGGTACGGTCCCGGATGACCCGGTTGTAACAATCACAGAGGTGCTCCCTTTACTCCCTAGCCGAACAATCAGGAACGTAGGGGTAAGCACAGGAGCTAGGCAACCCAGCTTGGCAAAGATCTTGAGTCAAATAAGTGCATATTTTGGCTTGAAAAATATGAGAAGGTTGTAATCAGAACAAATGCGATTTATATTGATTATATTATTCAGCTCCTCTAAGGGAGCCCCCATGCAAAGCTGTGTGTTACATTCAATGATGTATACGGTATTGGCTTGGTATGGTTTGGTTTAGCCGAACGCCTGCCATGTCCAAAATAAAAGGGAAAAAATATAGAGAGGTGACGATGTCTAACTCAGGTGTAAAAGCTCCACAACCGGGCTACGTTCCATGGGTTCGTCTCAAGGCGATCATCGGACGGGCGGCGAATGCGATATGCTCCTCCTGCAAGAACTTTTTCAATGATGTACGGGCCCTCCCATTTGGGCGAGAGCTTATGCTTCTACTTTTCGGGGAGCCGGAGGACGAGGTCACCCACATCTTATGTCTTCACTCGGACTTCACGATTTTGGTAGCGCCGTGCTTGCTGCTGATAAAGTGCGGATCGAGCCCGAGATATATCCCGTTCTCCTTCAAGAGCGTCCAAGTCATCGTGCCGATCCAACTCGGCTTCCTTTTCTTCGTACATGTGCACTCTAGGCACGTCATGGATGAGGTCGCATGGGAGAATGGCTTCTGCACCGTATACAATAAAAAATAGTGTGTATTCGGTTGATCGGTTAGGAGTAGTGTGCAGCCCCAATAATACGGAATCGAGTTCCTCGACCCAATGGCAGTCTGATTGTTCAAGTGATCGGATCAGGCGAGGCTTGATGCCACTCATAATGAGCCCGTTGGCCCGTTCGACCTGTCCATTGGTCTGTGGGTGGTACACCGAGGCGTAATCGAGCTTAATGCCCATTTTGCCGCACCAGTCTTTAACTTCCTGGGTGGTGAAGTTGGTACCGTTATCGGTAATTATGCTGTGGGAGACACCATAACGGTGTACGACGTCCGATAAGAAGTCGACGACCGGTCCGGATTCTACTAAAGTGACGGGCCTTGCCCCAATCAACTTGGTGAATTTGTCGACCATGACCAATAGGTACTTCTTTTTCTTTGTGCCCCTTTTGAGTGGCCGAACCATGTCGAGACCCCTGGCCGCGAAAAGCCATGTTATTGGTATCGTACGAATAGCTATGGGGGGCATGTGACTTTGATTTGTGAACATCTAGCATCCAACGAAACATTGGACGAGGGACCGGGCATTCTCGCGGGCGGTGGGCCAAAAGAATCCTGCTCGGAAAGCCTTACTGACCAAGGCCCGAGCTGCCGCGTGGTGGCTGCCCATGCCCGCGTGTATTTCTGCCAGGAGTTGATGCCCCTCTTCTTTGGAGATGCAACTTTGTAAGATTCCTGTGGTGCTTTTTTTGTAATGCTCGCCCTCATGGACCTTGTATGCTTTAGAGCGCCAGACTATACGTCGTGCCTCCGTCTGGTTCTCTAGGGGCTGTTGTCGAATGAGGTAGGCGAGCAGAGATTCTATCAAGGGGAAATTACACCCATGATTTCGTGGGCGGAAGGTGTTTCCTCGAGTGCGGAGCCGCCGATGATATGGTCGTCAGGCTCCTTTTCCAGGAAAATATTGTGAGCGGGCTCATTGACTAGTGAGTCGGTGTCACCGTCCTGCCATACTATGGAGGGTTTGAAGAGCCGCTCGAAGAAAGTGTTTTGGGAACCGGGTCGCGCTTGGCGCCCATGCGGGCGAGGACGTCCGTGGCTTGGTTGCTGTCCCTAGAGACATGGTGGAATTCTAGGCCCTCGAATCGGGCTGATATCCCGAGAACTGCATTTCTGTATGCCGCCATCTTGGGGTCCTGGGTGTCGAATTTGCCATTGACTTGAGAGATCGCTAGGTTTGAATCTCCCCTTACTTTGAGGCGTTGCACTCCCATTGACGTGGCTAGACGAAGACCATGTAGTAGTGCTTCGTATTCGGCTGCGTTGTTGGAGTCCACGTACATTATTTGTAGGACATACCGAACAGTGTCGCCTGTAGGGGAGATTAGGATGACCCCAGCCCCCAGTCCGGCTAACATTTTTGAGCCGTCGAAATACATCGTCGAGTGCGAATATGTACTGTACTCTCGGGGTATTTCGGCTTCGGTCCATTCGGCTATAAAGTCGGCCAGTACCTGAGATTTAATAGCTCGGCCTGGTTTGTATGTTATCTTGAAGGGAAGGAGCTCGATGGCCCATTTGGTGATGCAGCCCGTGGCATCCCTGTTGTTGATTATATCATTCAAGGGTACCTCCGACGCCACTGCGACCGAACATTCTTGAAAGTAGTGTAGCAGCTTTCGGGACGCCATCAAACCGTATAAGCTATCTTTTGAAAGTGGGGGTATCGTGACTTGCATGGCGTAAGTACTTCGGACACATAATAGACCAGCTTCTCGACTTGGAACTTGTGGCCCTCAGATTCCCAACACGACGAGCACTGCGCTAACCACTTGATTGGTGGATGAAATGTATAGTAGCATGGGCTCTCCGACGCTAGGTGCGGCAAGGATAGGGTTGCCAGCGAGAAGTGTTTTCATTTCCTCAAGCGCCGCAGTTGCTTCGTATGTTCATTGGAAGTTCTTTGTGTTGTAGGGTGGAGACCCTAAGTAGAGATCTTTCATGAATTGGAGGAGGATACACGAAGAACGCGAAGAACACTTAGAACGAGAGGGTAAATCACAAGAGGAATACTCAAGAACAAGTCCAATCACACATCCACTAGAATCAAATCGACACAACATCCACAACGGTACATAAACAACAATAGGAACAAGGGTACATGATAAGGTTCATCCCAAATCCAAGAAGGAGATGAGGTCTTGATGATCCTATGATGGGGATCCTTCCCTAGATGGGGGTCTTGAATTAACTAGGGATCTTCTCCTAGGAGGTCTTGGTCTCCATGGGAGACGGTAGATAGGAGCAAAGCTCTCAAGATCCTATCATGTACTTTGCTAACCCTAAAACCTGAGAAGAGCACGTAATATATAGTCTAGGGCGAAGGGATATGGGCCTCGGTGGTTACATGGGCTTTTTATCCCAATTCATAGTGAAACTGGGCGGACCAGACAGTCCGGTGGTAAGTACCAGACAGTCCGGTGAGTCGAGATGCATTTTCGGGTGCCACTGGACTGTCCGCCGTGGGGACCAGACTGTCCAGTAGTGCGATTTCTGTGCGACCGGACTGTCCGCTGTGGGGACCGGGCTGTCCAGTAGTGCAATTTCTGTGCGACTGGACTGTCCGCTTTGGGGACCGGACTGTCCGGTAGTGCAATTTCTGCACGCTTCCTTTTCTTCATCTTGAAACTTCCAATCCGCTCTTGGGGCTTGGGGTCCTTCTCCTTGGCCTCCGGGAAGCTTTCTAGCTGCTTGGTGGTAGTTGCCCTCGTACCTAATGGTGCACAACGTTCCATGGTGAGGTAGCAAGCAAGTCCAATGGATATTCATGTAAATCTCGAAGAGGAGCTGGTTCACCCTATGTCTGGTAGGTCCACTTGGTGCTTGAGGTGCTAAGAAGGTTTAGATGGAGATGACCGTAGGATGCTCTGCATCATCCCCTCCCCCTTGGGAAAGATCCGGCCTCGGATCATAAACTATATCGCCATCTACACGGTAGGCATGGATGCACTTGTTTTTGGCCGGAGTGTATGTGATGGTGCGGTGAGAACACTCCAAGATGTCTTATCGCTTGATGAGGTTCCCTAAGATGTTGGTGTGACCAATATAGCTCATGACGGTACCACCTTGTGAATCCTTCGGAACGAAAGAACATGACAAACACTTGGAAAAACCCATGAGGTTAGCATGAATGCAAAACCTATCATTCGGGTGGTGAGATACCCAACAAGTGACTTTATCATGTTTATCATAAGGAAGGACAAGGTAGTATGACATGGCATGGAAGCATATGATGCGAGTACAACCAAATACATTAGGATCAAACAAACAAGCATGCGTCACTAGTAGAATGTCCAAGTCTCCAAGATCAATAAGCATAGCTTGGTAGCACTCACTACAATGTTTTATGAGAGATGCAACTAATGGAGACAAGGGACAATGTTCTAGACAAGGTAAGTGAGAGTCATGAGCATATATGCCATCAATCCAATGCAATGAGCAATTATGTATCATGGGCAATGTGACAAAGCAAGCGGTCATAGTAAGCACGTCATGCAAACTAGTAGTGCGAAGATGCAACACAGTAGAGGTGATCATGGTCATCATGTCCTGTGTGCAAATAATTGGCATATGTAATGTGCATGATATATTGCAAGCATGAAAACAACATATGAGCAAAGTATGCGCAATATCATGGAGCACACATAGAACATGGTAATAGCAACAAGGATCTCCACCGAGCATGCAAATACACATAGTAGTAGAAGAATAGCGAATCATATGTGAGTGCAAGCAAGGGTCACAATTGCGTGGCAAAGACATATAAAGAGGCATAACATGCAAAGTGAAAACGATAAAATGAGCATAAGGTGACAAGTGGTATATATCCCATAGTCGTGTGAGAGCCAAGTAAAAGAGATGCGCGTAGTCCTTGTGTGAAGGGAACGGTGTGAAGGACAATCCACGGGATCCCAAGTCATCATTGCTCTCAAGAGCTCGTTTCGTCAACTCATGGGATTGTGAGGTTGACAAATATTCTTGAGTACCTACACAAAACAAAGGCAAAGGAAAAATTGTGTGTGCGTGGTATATGTACACATCATCCATTATGATGCATATGTGCATGTGTTGGTTAGCACAAGATATCCAATGCTCAAATAAATGAGATGCGTGATAAAGAAACATGTCATCCACCATGAAAGGTTTGTTCTTATGTATAGCATAGTGGAGACTCGTATTGTGTCATGGATGGTATGCATATGGTGCACACAAGGGATGGAATCATGTGAACTACATTCATGTACATGGTATGGTAAAGGGGGTGAATTGCACAAATTTTGGAAAGGTAGCATAGCAATATCATTGCAAGAGAAGCAAAGTCCAATAACCATCATTTTGTCATCTATGCCATAAGTGCAAATGGGATTTATTTTAATGGGACATGCATAGTTACTATGTTGAGATTGTAATGATGCAATATGGGAGATCTCACTCAAAGCATATGACAAGTTTAATGGATTGTCAAACATGACATAACCGACAGAATTTTCACATGATATCCTATGGAGCATAGCATCACAAGTAGGCAAATCGACATGATCTTCATCATATACATCATTAATGGGTGGCACATCTAAGCATGTAGAAGACATAGTATGTGGTGAATCCATAAGGTGATCAACATCATCGAAGCAATCAATGTCAAGATAGTCCACTAGTGGGACAAGTGAAGTCCATCACCTATGTTACCTTTAGAGCTCCGCTCTTGTATTGTAGGTGAGGTGGCAAAAATTAACACTTGGTCAATAGATTCGTCAACTTGATGGTACCATGTGGGGGGTGCATCATCGTCCACCATGGACATTTTGTCCATTGGAGGCATGGATCCGTCGAGTGTAGGCATGTCGTCATGTAGGAATCCTAGCACCACAGAAAACACACTCGAAGTAGAGGTTATGTTGTTAGAAATCATAGTGTCCTCACATGCCCTCTCAACTACCTCACTCACTAAGTGTTGTGTCTCACTCACTCCCGCTAGGATGCTCTCCCTCATATGGTTGGTGGAGTCACTCAGATGGCTCTCAACCTCACATAGGATGTGTGGCATGCTCTCGTGCGTGGGGCTAGTGGTGAACAACTCATCCTGTCATGGGAAATGCACTCAATGTCATATATGGTGGAGTCAGTCATCTCACTCATGGGGTGGTGGCTTTCCTCACATGGCAAATGGGGCATCTCGTCATATGTGGGTGTTGGATAGATGTAGGTGCAAATGTCTCCATACTCGACTCCTTTTGCCTCCTTGGTTGAAGGGATAGTCCCATGCTCAAACTCCTCATCCATAACGCCTCCGAAGATGAATGTCGTAGGATGTGGCAAATCATCGCTCTCCTCCGAGACCAAAGATAAGGTCTCATGCGCGGTGTCGTGTATTGACTCGGAGTAAGATTCCCATTGTGGCACCGTCTTCATGTTGATGAAGAGGTTTGTGCTTGTCACCATGGTCGAAGGGGATGGCCCTTGCTCAACCGTCTTGTCGCCATATTCTATGAGGTCCATATGATGTGGCATCTCGTAGCTCGTCTCCATGATCGAAGGGAATTTCCCATGCTCGGCCGTCTTCCTTGAGGGGCTTCCGAAGATGGAAGTGTCACCCTTGCATGTAGGTGGTCGCCTTGGACTTGATTATGTCGAAGTAGGCATACTCGTGGGAAGTAGGCGAAGATGTCGTACGTCCAAAGGCGAAGATGCCTTGAGAACACTTGGCCAAGATGCCAAAGTGGTGGTGGTGGCTGTAGCTTCCTCTTGGTGGTGCTCGTCTCACGGTCTTCTCTTGTGCTCATGAAGCTTGGCCGTAGTAAGATGTAGAGCTTGTTGGTACTTGTCGGTGTTGTGGCGGTCGTCTCGAAGATGATGACGGTGCCGTGTGGTACTTGCATCGTGTGGTTGCTCCGAAGATTTGGTACTTGAGCGCCTCCGCCTTGAAGATGGCGAAGGGGAAGAAGGCTTGTAGTTGGCGAACACATGTTGGATGTCATCCATGTGTGCGTCCAACTTGTCATCGAGGTAGTCCCTTTTCCTTGCTTCGGAGTGTCGAATGTCGATGGCAACTCGCTCGATGTGGCCGAGGACCGAAGATGTTGTGCTTTCCCTATCCATCACAAGACTCGAGTAGAGGTGAGTAGGAAATGAGATAAACAATACCAAGATACCTTTTCCCAAAGTTGAGGATGTATCCCATATCACTCAATGTGAAATGAAAGAATATGGGAATTGGTACCAGACTTGTTCACTCATACCTACAAGTAAAGCTTATCGAGAGGCTTGGTCAGGAAAACTTGTCCAAATTCATGCAAATTGAAGTCCAAGATATCGTAAATGTTGAGACAAATCCAAAGGACTCAAAATGCAAAGCAAGTGATCACAAATATAGAGGAGGGCAATAAAGAAACACACACAGTGGGATAATGGGGCTTGTGCAACTATAGGGATGAGCAATACAAAATTGTCTAGCGAAGACTAAGCTCGTGTTGCACAAACACTAGGAGAGCACTAGCTTGATTTCCCACTTGGGCATGATTCACCACTTGGCACCAACCTATATGTATGCAACAAGAATACTTCCTATCCCATGTATCCTCATGCACAAGTATCTCTTTTCGTGCTCAACCCTCTTTTGCTTATAAGCTTACGATCTTTCTTTTCTTGCTTAAAAGCTTTTTTGTGAGAAAAGTATCACAAGATATGCACGGGAGCAAGCAATTGCACTATATGATATATCCAATGATGCAACAATATGATATCGTATCACTAAGGTGCACAAGTTTTTGCGAAGCCCGACAATACTCGGATAGCTAGTCTCAATAGGTATGAAGGTATTCACAAAGATGGTGGAGCTATCAAGATGTAATGGCAAGGAAGGAGAAGTTTATGATGGAATGGATACCTTCATCATACTTAACCTTTCACGAAGTCGGGGGTAACCGGCCTTGCTTCCGGTTGAAGATGTCTCAAAGGATTGCTGGTCGTCGTCGATGTAGAATGTCGTGGAGGATGTACTCAACGGAGTTAGTCAGTACTCGTATCGCTCCACGTAGTGCTTGATGAAGAAGTAACCGTACCTAAGTAGTCGAAACACCTTAGGAGACTCAAATCACAACTCAAACAACCACAAATGCAATAAGAACCAAAATGGGTTAGGTTGTGGAATTTTTATGTGGCGGTGCGGAAGTTATGGCGGAGGGCCTAGGCAAAGATGCCAAAATGCACAAAATTTTATGGATTAAAATGGTGTTGGAACATATCTAGATGGATGGGGAATGTCAATACCTATTCAACGAGCTAAAGAACGTCAAAATCAGACTCCGGATGTGGAAGATGTGGCCGAAACAAGAAGTCAGCCGAAGCAGTTTTTGAACTAGCGGACAGTCTGGTCCTGGGTAGCGGACAGTCCAGTCTTCATCCGAAAACCTTCTGATTCGAGCAGACAGTCCAGTATCTGGGAGCGAACAGTCTGGTCTGTGAGCAATTTGCTCCTGATGCGAGCGGACAGTCCGGTACGGGGGTCCGGCCAGTCTGGTGCGGGCTGGGAAGGGACAAACTTGAATTTTTTGGGCGGAAATGGATGGTTTCAAGCTCGAAATTGATGGGGGAAAAGAAAAATTGAGGCTAGGGAACACCAAGGGCGGTAGATCCACTTGCCAAACACTAGATCCACGGATCAAAATCAACAAAAACTCAAAAGAACATCAAATCACAAGAAATATTTTTGGCAAATTTTTGGGGAAATTTTCGAAATTGGGGAGAAAAATTAAAACTAAGGCAAGAAAGTGGGGGATTGAGGGCTCCAAATTCATGAGAACCTTGCTCTAATCCAAGATGTTGTAGGGTGGAGACCCTCAGTGGAGATCTTTCATGAATTGGAGGGGGATCCACGAAGAATGTGAAGAACACGAAGAACAAGAGGGTAAATGACAAGAGGAACACTCAAGAACAAGTCCAATCACACATCCACTAGACTCAAATCCACACAAGATCCACAAAGGTACATAAACAACAATAGGAACAAGGGTACATGATAATGTTCATCCCAAATCCAAGAAGGAGATGAGGTCTTGATGATCCTATGTTGGGGATCCTTGTCTAGATGGGGGTCTTGAATCCACTAGGGATCTTCTCCTAGGAGGTCTTGGTCTCCATGGGAGAAGGTAGATAGGAGCAAAGCTCTCAAGATCGTATCATGTACTTTGCTAACCGTAAAAACTAAGAGGAGCACATAATATATAGTCTAGGAGCGAATGGGGTATGGGCCTCGGTGGTTACATGGGCTTTCTAACCAAATTCATAGCGAAACTGGGCGGACCGGACAATCCGGTGAGTCCAGATGCATTTTCGGGTGCCACCGGACTGTCAGCTGTGGGCACCGGGTTGTCTGGTAGTGCAATTTTTGTGCGACCGGACTGTCCGGTAGTGCAATTTCGGTGTGACCGGACTGTTCGCCGTGGGGACCAGACTGACCGCTAGTTCAATTTCTACATGCTTCCTTTTCTTCATCTTGACACTTCCGGTCCGCTCTTGGGTCATGGGGTCCTTCTCCTTGGCCTGTGGGAAGCTTCCTAGCTGCTTGGTGGCGGTTGCCCTCGTACCTAATGGTGCGCAACGTTCCATGGCGAGGCAGCAACAAAGTCCAATGGATATTCATGTAAATCTCGAAGAGGAGCGGGTTCACCTTAAGTTCGGTAGGTCCGCTTGGGGCTTGAGGTGCTAAGAAGGTGTACATGGAGATGACCGTAGGATGCTCTGCATCACTTTGTCTTTTTAAGCAGTCTGTATCGACAGCATTCAGGTCCGGACCCCCTACCAGACTGGCCTCGTGGACCACCAAGAGCCCGGATTGGGGGTGTGTTGCCCTTACGAAGGTGTTGCAGAAGCGTATCGACAGCATAATAGAGACCGGCGCGAAGCTGGTCGATGTTGTCAAGATCATGCTCCATCGTCGGCTCCTCCCTTGCCAGGAGAGGGCCCAACCAATGTGGGAGTATGAGCCCGAGGATCTGGCCACCGTGCAACGCCTCTTCGGCCCGGCCACTATGGGGCCAACTATTCAAGCCCCAGAAGGAGTGGCCGGTCAAGGGGAAGGACATCGGCCTTGATGCCGTGAACACCCCAAAGGAGGTGAGTAGCATTCATCTTTTAAGGTGTACTCGGATATTCATACCACGTATGATTCGACCTGAACCTCTATGCGGATTTTGTAGGGCTGGCTTGCCAAGGCCGAGAAGATTAGCAGCCCAGTGCCGCTGCCAGAAGAGCCCCGATCAGAGCAGCTGGAACAACTACTGGTCATTGTGCCCTATAAGGAGCCCGACAAGAAGGGCAAGAAGAAAGTGGTACGGAAGGCCAAGGAGGGCCTCCGCCACAGGGCTCGCTAGGCAACCGGTTCGGAGATGCTGCATCCTCATCCGTACAGGATAGGGACAAGGATGAGGACAAAGAGTAGACTGCCTCCTCTTGCTACAAAACATGGGCAGCGTCTGAGGACGTCGAAGAGATTCAGCCTCCTCAAGCCCTGAAGAGGCGGTGCCGGCCCAAGCTGGTAGTGCCTGACAGCTCGGACGAGGAGTCTGAAGCGTACGAGGAGATCCCACAAAACGGATCCAGGGTCAAGACCCCTACGACCAGGTACACATCATGGCATTTTCCATTCTCTTGTTCTGCAGTAATCTCTGGTCGACCGTAGAGTGATTGATTTTTGGTGGTGCAGTCCACAGCGTGGCCACCCCACCGAGGAGACCTCGGAGGGGACGTCCCCACCCACCGAACTAGCGGACAGTGGCTCACCCACCGTGCCTCCTCTGAATCCCGAAGAGATTGGGGAGGTGATGTCTCGAAGGACTCCCCCTCCTCCGAACACAGAGAGGAGGTCGACACCACAATGGCCGAGGCTAACACCTTGGTCAACGAACACCAGGAGGGTGCGTCCTTCCTGGCTGATGCAGGGAGGTAGTCCAGACCATCCGGACCCCGTGAGGCATCCGCTCCCGAGCGCCCAAGGCCCTCGTTGGCACGGGTTCCTCCTTCGAGAGGAGAAGGGGTCGGGGAGCCAACGCAAGCATCGAACACCTCTACGCGGGCGGCGTCTGGCGGGCCGGACGTGCTGGAGGAGTTGGTGAACAACTCCATCATCGTTGATGGGCACCGCACTCTTATGAAAGCGGTCATGCAAGGTGTTCGGTCCGTCCAATCCGGATGGAACGATATTGTCCAAGGCGTTTCTAACTGGCTTTGGGGTAAGTCAAGTAATGCGCTTTTCTAATAGAGCAGTTGTAATCTTTTAATTTGGGTAGGCCTTGTACATAGCAGCCCTCGAGACTCTGCAAGGACTTCGGAGAAGCTTGCAGAGGATCAAATTTGGTAGGCTGATTAATAATCTCGACATTTCTTCATGCTAATGCAAGCATCTTCCGTGGCCGTGGCTGCTAATGCCGCGACACTAGAGGAGATGGATCGGAAACTCAAGCTTTCCGATAAAGAGCTTGACCTTGTCAACAGACGGCTTGACCTGCAAAAGTAACAAACGAAGAGAAGACTCAGGGATGCAAAGTTTGTTAGCTCTCATAAGATATTCATCTTTGATGTAATAGCGTTCCCAAGATGTATGCGTCAAGCACTTGGCATAAGGAATAGCAAAATTAGGATCATTCGCATACAAGTCTTTTATGTGCTCAAAGCCAATGACATTCAATTCAATTTGAGTAACAAGCATGCATATACGGGAAAGTGCATCCGCCACAACATTTTCCTTTCCTTTGATATACTTGATGACATAAGGAAATGACTCAATGAACTCACTCCACTTATCATGACACTTGTTCAACTTAGTTTGACCCTTAAGATATTTAAGCGTTTCATGATTGGTATGGATGATAAATTCATGAGGGCGAAGGTAATGTTCCCATTCATGCAAAACTCACACTAAAGCATATAGCTCTTTGTCATAGATGGGGTAATTGAGTTGCGCTCCGGAGAGTTTCTCACTAAAGTATGCTATCGGGCGCTTCTCTTGCTTTAACACTCCTCCTATGCCATTACCACTAGCATCGCAATGAATTTCAAAAGGTTTGTGAAAGTTGGGTAATGCAAGCACGGGAGCATGAGTAAGCAAATTCTTAATCTCATTGAATGCGCTATCTTGCGATGGTCCCCAAACAAAGGGTGCATTCTTCTTGCTCAAAGCTTGTAAAGGAGATGCAATAGTGCTAAAATCCTTCACAAATCTACGGTAGAAACCGGCTAAACCAAGGAAACTACGCACTTGTTGCAAATTGGTTGGTTTGGCCAAGTTCTAATAGCATTGATCTTAGATTCATCAACATGAACACCCTTAGAAGATACTACAAAACCCAAGAAAACAAGCTTATCAACACCAAAAAGGCATTTGTCCATATTAGCATAGAGGCGCTCTTTTCGAAGAGTTTGCAACACGGTTCTAAGGTGGGTGACATGATCTTTGAGAGATTTGCTAAAAACAAGGATATCATCGAAGTAGACCACAACGAACTCACCAATGTAAGGGCGAAACACATAATGCATAAGACGCATGAAAGTACCAGGTGCTTCCGATAAACCCATAGGCATAACTAACCACTCATACAAACCAAACTTTGTTTTGAAAGCGGTTTTCCATTCATCACCCTCTTGTATGCATATTTGATAGTAACCACTTTTGAGATCAATTTTGGAGAAAATAGTGGCACCGCTAAGTTCATCTAGCATATCATCAAGGCGTGGAATGGGGTACCTATAACGAACGGTGATAGCATTGATAGGTCTACAATCGGAACACATGCGAAAGCTACCATCTCTTTTTGGTACAAGAATGACTGGTACGGCACAAGGACTCAAACTTTCGCGCACATGTCCATTGTCTATGAGATGTTTTACTTGCCTTTGTATTTCTTTGGTTTCTTCGGGGTTGACTCGGTAGGGAGCCTTGTTTGGAAGTGGTGCTCCGGGTATGAGGTCGATGCGGTGCTCGATGCCTCGTAGTGGAGGTAGACCCGGAGGTAGCTCGTCGGGGAAAACATCTTGAAATTCCTGCAGTAGAGAAGATAACACCAAAGGTAGATTGTGAGAGGTGTTAGTTTTTGGTGCCTCGTCCTTGCACAAAAGGACATAGTGCATAACACTTGATGGGTTCTCACACACTTCTCCCATCTCACGTTTGGTGGCAAAGAGGACTAAGTTCTTTTTGTTGCTCATCGTGGAGGCACTCAATTTGGGTTTGTGGCGCTCACTCTCTTTTTGGTGGTTCTCTCTCACTATTCTCTCCACGATGGGTGGCTTGCTTGTCAGCGATCACTTGGCTTGGAGACATAGGTCGTAGCACATACTCCTTTCCTTTCATCTTGAAGCTATAATGATTTGTACGCCCATTGTGGATGACACGTCGGTCAAATTGCGATGGTCGTCCAAGAAGGAGGTGGCAAACGATCATTGGAATGTCATCACACTCCAAAGTGTCTTCGTAAGATCCGATCTTGAAAGAAACTTGTACCCTATGCTCGACTTGCATAGTGTCGGAGTCTCTTAGCCATTGAACCTTGTAGGGGTGTGGGTGCTTCATCTTGACCAATTGGAGCTTGGAGCATAGTTCTTCACTTGCTAAGTTATGGCAACTACCTCCATCGTTGATGACCTTGACGGACCTTCCATTGATGCCGGCCTTGGTGTGGAAGATATGGCATCTTTGGTCTTCGTCTTGTTGATGTTGAAGAGTCAATACCTTGGAGACAACGAGAGCGGGGCTTGAATCTTCATCACAAAAGACTTGATCATCTTCATCTTCGTTCATGCGTCGGTGCATGGCCACTTGCTCAAGGGCTTCTATCTCCTCTTCACTCATGGAGTCATAGGTTCCGTCGTCATTGAGGATCATGGTGCGCTTGTTTGTACACTTAAAGGAATTGTGGCCTCGGCCACCGCATGTGAGGCATTTGAAGGAACTTGTCTTGATGGTCTCATCAGTTGGGGTAGATGATGATGAAGCTTTCAGCTTGAAGTTGCTTGTAGTAGGAGGATGACTTGAGCTTGTCGAAGTTTTCTTGTAACTTGACTTGTCGCCATTGCTTGTAGATGGCTTGGTTGAGGTAGAAGGTGTTGGAGTCGTTGAAGCTTTGATGCGGAGCATCCTACGGTCATCCCCATGGACCTACCATCGTCTCATCAAGAGCCAAGAGGACCTATGACACGAGCACGAGCTAGAGCTCTCGAGAACGAGGTGACTTCCTTCCTTAGTGATATCACATATGATCCACTCGAGACATGGCTACTACCTAAGTCCGATATGCTATGCATGATTAGGTGTCAAGAGGAGCCTCCCGAGGATGCACGTGAAGACGGACAAGCCGCCAAGTCCATGGATGAAGAGAACCAACGGAAACGGGCAAGTTCACCTTCCAGGCCCCGGACATCCGGCCATGACCCCGGACATCCGGCCCCTGGAGCATCCACAGAAGCAGCAGCCCAAACGCCCAAGCCTACAGGGCCCGGACATCCGGCCAAATCCCGGAAATCCGGCCAAAAGCCCGGACATCCGGCGCCACGCTACAGAACATCCAAAAGTTTTGCCCTCCAGCCCGGACATCCGGCCCCCAGCCCAGACATCCGGCCTCTCCTGAAGCCCCGGACATCCGGCCCGTCGCCCGGACATCCGGCCACCCCTGTCTGCGCACAGTAAGGGCCGAGGCCCTTGTAAGAAGAAGGAGAAGAAGGAGAAGAAGAAGAAAGAAGGAGAAGAAGAAGGAGAAGAAGGAGAAGAAGGAGAAGAAGGAGAAGAAGAAGAAGAAGAAGAAGAAGAAGAAGAAGAAGAGGAAGAAGAAGCGTAAGTTTAATGTAGGTGATTATGTTTTGTTATACAACTCTCGCTTAAGATTTTTTGCAGGAAAACTTCTCTCTAAATGGGAAGGTCCTTACGTTATCGAGGAGGTCTATTGTTCCGGTGCCATAAAATCAACAACTTCAAAGGCACAAATCCGAAGGTGGTGAACGGTCAAAGAATCAAACATTATATCTCAGGTAATCCCATAAATGTTGAAACCAATGTTATTGACACCGTAACCCCGGAGGAGTACATAAGGGACACTTTCCAGAACGTTTCAGACTCCGAAAAGGAATAGGTATGTGGTACGGTAAGTAAACCGACTCCAAAACAGTTCTAATAGCAATTTTCCTCCGTTTTGGAATATTTAAGAAAATAGGAAAATAATAAGTAGTCCGGGAAGGACACGAGGCGTCCACGAGGGTGGAGGGCGCGCCCTACCCCCCTGGGCGCGCCCCCTGCCTCGTGGGCACCTTGTGTGCCCTCCGGACTCTGTTTTCTTGCGCGATACTTCTTTTGGTCGGCAAAAATTCATTATATAATCTCCCGAAGGTTTTGACCACTGTACCACGACACAATCCTCTGCTTTTGTTTCGAGCTATTTCTCTGACAGCTCTAGATCACCATGACGTCTTCAAGAGCCCCCAAGGACAAGTTTTTCGAGAAGGTCGTCAACCCCTACCCCGCGGAGGTGCTGCACATCCGCGATGTTGAGGGACCAAGGAGGACCGGAAGTGTGGAGACAAGACTCGAAGCAGTCGAGCAACAAGTTTTCAAGTGCCAGGGGATGGTGGAACGCGGACTCAACGCCAACCACATGATGATCACGGAGTTCACCAACAACCACAAGCTGGATGCCAAGAACATTGGGGAGACCATCTTCAAGCTTCACGAGAAAATCGAGCACCTCCAAGCCTAGATCTATGACCTGCAAAACCAAAACTACGAGTATGAATATAGATTCAAGAGGATGAGTTTGGCTGCAGATATGAGGATCCCGGAGACTCAATCATCCATCTATGATGGTGAGCCTATGCCTTGGAAGATGGACGACAAGCCTACATCATCAATAACTCCATCATCACCATCTCCGAAGAAAGAGACATAAATACATGGGTATGGGCACTCCCCTTGGAAACTGCCAAGCTTGGGGGAGGTGGCCCGGTATCGTATCACCATCACACTCCTATCTTTACCGTTTTTCTTAGTTCGATCCTTTTGGTAATATCTTGATCTAGTAGCATAAAGTTTTAGTATGATCTAGCTTTGAGTTTTTGTGTTGATCCTTATCTATGTAATTGAGTCCGTGAGCTATATATAATAAAGATTAGTTTTGAGTCGAGGGCTTTTCTATCTTGCTATGATCTTGAAGAAAAAAAGAAAGAATAAAAAGAAATAAAGATATCATATTGACTTTATGGAGAGTAATGACTTCACATATAAAGAGTATGATGAATAAAAGTTGTTGAGAGTTGACAAACATAGTTTTGGTCATCGTTACAATTAATAGGAAGTAATAAAGAAAGAGAGGTTTTCACATATAAATATACTATCTTGGACATCTTTTATGATTGTGAGCACTCATTAAAATATGCATACTAAAAAGTTGATGTTGGACAAGGAAGACAACGTAATGGGTTATGTTTTCTCATATCCGAAATAAATTATATTGTCATGGATCATCCAACATGTTGAGCTTGCCTTTCCCCCTCATGCTAGCCAAATTCTTTGCACCAAGTAGAAATACTACTTGTGCTTCCAAATATCCTTAGACCCAGTTTTGCCATGAGAGTCCACCATACCTACCTATGGATTGAGTAAGACCCTTCAAGTAAGTCGTCATTGTTGCAAGCAATAAAAATTGCTCTCTAAATATGTATGACCTATTAGTGTGGAGAAAATAAGCTTTATACGATCTTGTGATATGGAAGAAATAAAAGCGACGGACTGCATAATAAAGGTCCCTATCACAAGTGGCAATATAAAGTGACATTCTTTTGTATTAAGATTTTGTGCATCCAACCATAAAAGCACATGACAACCTCTGCTTCCCTCTGCGAAGGGCCTATCTTTTATTTTTGTCTTATGCCTTATACAAGAGTCATGGTGATCCTCACCTTTCCTTTTTACACTTTATCCTTTGGCAAGCACTATGTGTTGGAAAGATCCTGATATATATCCAATTGGATGTGGGTTTTCATAAAGCATTATTGTTGACATTACCCTTGAGGTAAAAGGTTGGGAGGCAAAATTATAAGCCCCTGTCTTTCTCTATGTCCGCTTAAAACTTCATACCCATAAGTATTGCGTGAGTGTTAGCAATTGTGAAAGACTAAATGATAGTTGAGTATATGGACTTGCTGAAAAGCTCTTATATTGACTCTTTCCGATGATATGATAAATTGCAATTGCTTCAAAGACTGAGATTATAGTTTGTTAGTTTTCAAAGACTGAGATTATACTTGACATTGTGAATAGATTGTTACTTTAGCATAAGAAATCATATGACAATATATATATATGTGTATGTATGTATGTATATATGTTGTTGTTTTAAGAATGATCATGATGCCCTCATGTCTGTATTTTATTTTATCGACACCTCTATCCCTAAACATGTGGACATATTTTTCGGTTTCGACTCCCACTTGAGGACAAGCGAGGTCTAAGCTTGGGGGAGTTGATACGTCCATTTTGCATCATGCTTTTATATCGATAGTTCTTGCATTGGGTTGTTATTACACATTATGTCACAATACTTATGCCTTTTCTCTCTTTTTTTACAAGGTTTACATGAAGAGGGAGAATGCCGACAGCTGAAATTCTGGGCTGGAAAAGGAGCAAATATTAGAGACCTATTCTGCACAACTCCAAAAGTCCTGAAACTCCATGGAAGTCAGTTTTGGAATATATTAAAAACATTGGGCGAAGAAAGCACCAGAGGGGGGCCATCCCACTGTCCACGAGGGTGGAGGGCGCGCCCTACCCCCTAGGCGCGCCCCCCTGCCTCGTGGGCCACCTGGAAGCCCCCCGATGCCCATCTTCTGGTATAAGGTGTCTTTTGCCCTGAAAAAATAAGAAGGAAGCTTTCGGGATGAAGCGTTGCCGTCTCGAGGCGGAACCAATCTAGGGCTCCGGCGGAGCTGTTCTGCCGGGGAAACATCCCTCCGGGAGGGGGAAATCGTCACCATCGTCATCACCATCGATCCTCTCAGCGGGAGGGGGTCAATCTCCATCAACATCTTCAATAGCACCATCTCATCTCAAACCCTAGTTCATCTCTTATATCCGATCTTTGTCTCGAAACCTCAGATTGGTACCCGTGGGTTGCTAGTAGTGTTGATTACTCCTTGTAGTTGATGCTAGTTGGTTTATTCGGTGGAAGATCATATGTTCAGATCCTTGATGCATATTAATACCCCTCTGATTATGAACATGAACATGATTTGTGAGTAGTTAGGTTTGTTCCTGAGGACATCGGAGAGGTCTTGTTATAAGTAGTCATGTGAATTTGGTATTCGTTCGATATTTTGATGAGATGTATGTTGTCTTTCCTCAAGTGGTGTTATGTGAACGTCAACTACATGACACTTCACCATTATTTGGGCCTAGGGGAAGGCATTGGGAAGTAATAAGTAGATGATGGGTTGCTAGAGTGACAGAAGCTTAAACCCTAGTTTATGCGTTGCTTCGTAAGGGGTTGATTTGGATCCACATGTTTCATGCTATGGTTAGGTTTACCTTAATTCTTCTTTCGTAGTTGCGGATGCTTGCGAGAGGGGTTAATCATAAGTGGGACGCTTGTCCAAGGAAGGGCAGTACCCAAGCACCGGTCCACCCACATATCAAATTATCAAAGTAACGAACGCGAATCATATGAGCATGATGAAAACTAGCTTGACGATAATTCCCATGTGTCCTTGGGAGCGTTTTCCTTTATATAAGAGTTTGAACAGGCTTGTCCTTTTACTACAAAAAAGATTGGGCCACCTTGCTGCACCTTGTTTACTTTTGTTACTTATTACCCGTTACGAATTACCTTATCATAAAACTATCTGTTACCGATAATTTCAGTGCTTGCAGAGAATACCTTACTGAAAACTGCTTGTCATTTCCTTCTGCTCCTCGTTGGGTTCGACACTCTTACTTATCGAAAGGAGTACGATAGATCCCCTATACTTGTGGGTCATCATTCACCCCTCCCTCCCTCATGGACCGAGTAATCGAGCCATCTCCCTCCCCTTCTCAATCTCTCTTGCAGGGACCGTTCGCGCCAACCCCTCTCGAGTCCTCTTCTTGTCGCAACGACCGATGCCACCCCCTTCTCTCTGCCGCTGGATGGGCCGAGAAACATGCCAAATTACTAGAGGGTACGGTTTCGGCCTCTGGAGCAGCAACCATTAGGACAATTGTGCCAACAATTAGAAAGAGCATTGGAGGTGTCCGTATACACCATATTTGACAGAGGCGATTTTACCGTATGGGCACCCTGGGCACGTGCCCGGGCTCGACGGTGCCGTTTAGATGAACTCCCGCGAGCTATCAAAGCCGCTAGAATTGTTAAACATGTTGAAATACCTGGAAAATCGGGAAATAATGTTGGGAACAAACGAACTGCACTATCTGGGCCAGTTTGAGCATTCCTTTGCCTACTGGGCCTTTCTTGCTACAACCAGGAGCCATTGGCCCGTTCACATGTTTGGTAACATGGGCTATGCTTGCAGCAGCCATAAGAGAAGCCAGCTCGTGAAACACGATTCAGAATCGATCCATTGAGAGTAAATTGCAGAAAACAATACGTTACATATTTTTGGCAGAAAACATCATGTCCAGCGTAATCTTTTGGCAAATAACACTAATCGGCGTATTAGCGTCGTTTGAGCGCGTTTATGACAGGTGGAGCTCACTTGTCAGGAGTTGACCTGGCAAAAAATGCCACATAGGCGCGTTGACCCTTCCTCCTCTCGCTCCCCTCTCTTGAGCATTACGTCGAACAAGTCGTGTGTGCTCACAGTGGCGGCAGCCTTTACCGGAGTCCGGCGAGGCTGCTGAGCCACGAGCTCCGACGTACTGCAGATCCGTGCCTCGTTCTCCTCCGTCGCCCCACACAGCAGGTTCGTTGTGCGTCGCCTCCGATGCATCCGTCCGCGGACGACGCGCAACCACCGCATCGCCGCTGCGCTCGGCCGCTTCTCCCTGTCCCACACAAAACCAATGAGGAAAAGGCCGTGCCACCTGGTGCATCAGTTCGTCGACAGCTTGGCCGCGCCGGCGGCAGCCAGTGGTGGTCACGGAAACGCTGCTCATCCTGGTAGCGGTGCTCTGCTTCATGCTCTACGTGGTCGGGCTGGTCATGGTGGCCTGGTGCTCCCGCCTATGCATCGCCTCTGCCTTCTCTGTCGACGCGCCGGGGGCAGTCACAGCGTCGTGCAAGGGTATCAAGAAGAAGGCACTACAGTCGCTGCCCCACAGACGAGCGCATTTGGCGGAGTTCGCGGGCGGCGACGAGGTGCGTGTGCTCCCGAGTCCCGACATGCGGCCAGGCGGACGAGCGCATCTGGCCGTCACGAGGTTTGCTCTACGGACGAGCAACAACAGATATACGGGTACGTGGCGGCAGTAGCAGTCATAGGAAGGATCCCGACGGACGAGCAACAGTAGCCGTATGGGACGAATCTCGATGAATCTGGTGCAGGGCAGGGACGATGGAGACGAATATCTCCGGATCCAGCTTGGGGTACGACTGTGGCGGCGGGGGCAGGGCAAGCAGGCACGACGCGAGGGCCTGGGCGGCGCAGGGAGGCGGGGCGCGCGCTCGGGAAGAAGGGATGACCTGCGCACTTGTTTCTTCAGAGAAAGAAGAAAGAATAGACCAGTCAACGTGCCTATGTGGCATTTTTTCGCCAAGTCAGCTCCTGGCGAGTGAGCCCCACTTGTCATAAACGCGCTCAAACAACCCTCATACGCCGATCAGTGTTATTTGCCAAATGATTACGTTAGACATTGTGTTTTCTGTAAAAAAATATGTAACGTAGTGTTTTCTGCGAATCTAGCCTTCAAAGTGGTGGTTCCATGCAATTTACTCATCCATTGAGGAAGCCATCTTGTTAGACGAGGTTTTCTCAAACAAAAAAAGATCTTGTTAGACGAGGGACTTGTGATTCGCCAAATGGAATGGAACTGTCGCTCGGCAGCACGCACACTGCCCTACCTACCCCTCGATCTCGGAGGTGCACTGGCCGCCGGCGGAGTGCGGAGAGCAGGCGATAGGCGACAAGATATATGGCGAGCAGCGGGGCCTCGACTCCGGCCGGTGACGATCGTGATCGAGAGCACATGCATGTGGGCCAGAATGGCGCCCCCGCCATGAGAATTACACTCCTGCTCCGACGAGCACGCGACAACTAGGTGAGTTGTTCTGTATAATTTATGACAAATTTTGCAGTTCAACATAGATTGTGCCAGATTCAAAGTTATACTTGTCTAAATTCTATAGAATTGACAAGTGGAATCGCGACAAAGCCTACAAAATAAACATGAACATAAACATTAGAAATTGGACTTTTCTCGCATAAATGTCGAAAGGTATTAGGGAGTATTTGGTATTGTATATGATGTTTTTATTTACTTGTATGATATATGAAACAGTAGTGCATATATTACACATGAGGTTTATCCAAATATGATACTTGTTCTGTTTATTAGACCAAAGCAAACTTTATCTTATGACGTGCCCAGGCTTTGAAAATTCGCTAGCTCCGCCACTGATATCTGATGGCCAACAATGACCAAATCACCGAAATGAATGCCCAACAATGAGAACACGTGAGGGGGCAGGGATTAGGTGCAATTTCACTGCCCTCAATTGATGGTAAGGTATATAAGAATATAGACCTCCTTTAGATTTTTTAGTGATATTCTCATGTAATTTAACGGTAAGGGAATATGTTGTCAACTCATAAATCATTGTATTATACTCCCTCCTTTCCTTTATGTAAGGTGTATTGTTTTCGGCACGATGACCAAGGCACATAATTATAGACATGTTAGAACGAAATTATCCTTGGCAAATTTATTTGTTAGTGGCAAGTAAATCAGTTAGTCGAGGAAAGTATGAGATCCATGCAATCGACAGAAATATAGTTTCCTTCTTTTGCTACAAGGAGAGATACAAAAAACAGGAAAGATATACTTTCCCTTTTTCTGGAGGGCTAACAAGGGAATTATGAGAAATTGAAAGAAATGAACCTTACATTCTGGAATTTTATCAAAAAACAAATACACCTTATATAAAGAAATGAAGGGAGTAATTTCTATTCCGAAGGTCAACGATGCAAATATATTGAAAAGTAAGTATTGAGTTTTTCTTTTCTTTTGAGAGCATGGTTGTTATACTAGAATAACATAAATATAACCATAGTGAAATCCGACATGTCTTTAGTCGCTCAAAACCGGGATGAAACCTAAAGTGTTTGGCTGGTATAAACTATATTGAATTTTATTTAGGTAATCTTTAGTTCTCTATCTTCTCCACTCTCTTATACTCCCTCTGTACCTTTATATTATAAGGTGTATTTGTTTTTTCAAAACTCAAACGAGTGCATGTTTTACCGAGCTTTTCGAAAAATATATCAATATACACAATACGAAATTTATATTATTCGATTGATCATGAAAAAGTAGATTCATAATTTATCTATTAGGTATTGCATATGTTGTTGTTTTATTCTATAATCTTGGTCAAACATTCAAATGGTTGACTTGCATGGAAACCAATACACCTTATATCCTGGAACGGAGGGAGTATACAACTTAAAACACACGAAGGTTTCTTTTATTGTTACTAGCAAAAAGGTCCATGCGTTGCAACGGAAAAAAAATCATCTCATATCTTTAGCTGGGTCAGTTGGACAAACTGTGTGTGGCCGATGGTCATGAGATCGAACCCTCCCATCGGCTATTTTAATTTTTGCCAGCTCTCCAGACCTGGGCCACAGTGCGCCGTCAGGTGGGCTTCCTCCATTGGGCCAAAACGGATGACAAATTGCAAAACCAAATAGCGTACGTGAAATTAATTGAAGCGGGACGAAACCAGGAATATCACCTCCCTTTAATTTACTTTAATTTACTGTTATTAGGTAGGACCCTTCGTCAACCCATCATGTCCCTTTATCAATCTTTTTTTTCCGTTCACCTGTTTTTTTGTCCACCACGCCATATTTGACCGAACCTTCCTGTATGCCTCTCAATCAAATAATTAACTTACCTTCTACACCATTGCATCAGTTTCATTTTAATTAACTTACCTTTCACGTCAATTCCATGTATCGTATAGTTTACCTACCTTACGTATCAATTCCATAATTCACGTACAATGCATAACACATTCTACATTCTCTATTCTTTTGATAAGTTTATATTATTTCCTGTGCACATTTGATTGTGTATCAGCTTACATGCGCGATAGGATTAGGAGATCATGTCTCGATTATAATGCATGGTTTTTGTAAAGTTTGGATTTTTTGAAAACACGATTCGTATATCTCCGTTTCTCTCTCTGACTTGGTCGAAGAATATATGCTGCAGATGCCGGCTATGCGACGGCAATCACGAAGGGCTCACCGTTGTATTTTTCATCTACCATACCATGTTGTGTTGAAAAGAGGAGGAAAACATGATTTAGAGCATCTCCAATAAAATGGTTTAAAATTTGGCGGTCCAAAACCGGAGATGTAAAATTTGGACCGCCAAAAAATGCGTTTTGGAGCTCCGAAAAAAGCTCAACTCCAAAAAAGTCCAAAAGATCAACTTCAATAGATGGTCCAAAATGAAGATGTAAATTTCTTAAAACCACAAACTACTAATCCATTCAACATAGTTCAAACATCAAATTCAACATAGTTTCATACATGAACTTTAACTATTACTTATTCAAACTACTAAATAAACTACTCCTCATCGTCCGAGCTGCGGACTGCGCCCAGACCTCCTCCTTCTTCGGGTCGTCGCACCCCTCCTCCTCCTTGAAGTCTGCCTAGTCCTCCTCGGAAGAGGACTCGATGGGGATCACCGTCGAGGGACCGGCCTCGTCCTCCTTCTTCGCCCCCTTCTTCTTCTGCTCCGCCTCACGCTTCTAGTAGAACTCCAGCTCGGCCTGGACGTACTCCGGATGCTCCCGAGCAAACCTTGCCATCGCCTCCTCGTCGGTCTCGCTGGCACTGATGACAACCGACGACTTCTTCGTCGGGATCTCCTTCATCTTGATGCCCTGCGGCACAAGCATCTCCGCTTCCGCCCGACTCTCGATCTCTAGGAAGTTGAGGTGCTCCCGAGGCCTCTCGGCACGCCACACCGCCACGTCGTAGGCACGCGCGGCCTCGTGGGCGGAGGGGTACGTGCCGATCCACCAATGCCTTCCGGCGTCGGAGAACTCCACTCCGAAGTTATCGGAGGGCTTCTGCCTCACGCCGAAGAAGCCCGACTTGCCCTTCGGCGTCTTCTTCGGCGCCATCGGAGAGCGGTGAGAGCGGTGGAGCGGCGGCGGCGTGCTGTCGGGGCGGTGGCTTGCGCTGCGCCTCGTCCGGATCCGCGGCGGGCGGCGTGGAAACAACGGCGGGGGGCGGGGCGGCGTGGAAACAGCGGCGGGGG